>NC_063332.1:147723240-147769515 GCF_021869965.1 Rhincodon typus | reverse complement strand
TTCAGAAATTTCTGAAGAAGGGTCTAGGCCTGAAACGTCAGCCTTCCTGCTCCTCTGATGCTGCTTGGCCTGCTGTGTTCATCCAGCTTTACACCTTGTTATCTCTTAATGACATTTGGGGCTTTTTTGCTGTGGAATCATGTGCCTCCATAGTTCTGCAATTATCTGATTCCATAATTCATGTGCTTTACAGATGTAGGGCCAAATTTTCACTTCTGAGGCTTTACCTCAAATGGGGACATGTCTAGCTTGGTGTTCCTGATTCAGGAAACAGTGCTGAATGGTTCTGGGGCTGGGGGCAGAAGTGATGGAATCGGGCCCACTGCCACTGGATACTGACCTGAATAACTAAATGCCGAGGTACACTATTATTAAAAAGAAAACAGTCTCAAGTATTCTGGACTTTGTCCTATTGTTCTGTTGAATATTAAGCATTCTAGCCTTCATTACTCACACCCCATCATAGCCCAACCCATTCCCCATATCCCCCTTCCATCAACTCATGCTCCCCAACCACCTCCGTGGTCTCTCATTCCCTCCAGGCAAACATATGAAATGCATTTCTCAGCTGCGTGGAAACATACCTTGAACTCAAAAAAAAATTATAACTAAGACTGCATAGGACAAGCCATTCAATAAATGTTGTGATCCATCTTCTTCATGTCTGCCCCCATCACTTAGAATCATAGAATCCCTCTACTGCTAAAAGGGGTCATTTAGCCTATCGAGTCTGCACCGACCCTCTGAACAGTATCCCAACCAGACCTAGCTGCTGACTGTACCTCCATAAATCTCATTTCCCATGGCTAATCCCTGGACATTATGGGCAATTTAGCATGGCCAACCCACCTAGCCTGCACATCATTCGACTGTGGGAAGAAACCGGAGCACCCTGTGGAAACCCATGCAGACACAGGGCGAATGCTCAAACTCCAGACAGTCGCCTGAGGCTGAAATCAAACCCAGGTTCTTGGTACTGTGAGAAGTCACATGACACCAAGTTAAAGTCCAACAGGTTTATTAGAAATAAGAAGCTTTTGAAGTGCTGCCCCTTCGTCAGGTGTAGCACTTCACCTGACGAAGGACAGTGCTCAGAAAGCTTGTGATTTCTAATAAACCTGTTGGGCTGTATCCTCATGTCGTGTGACTTCTGACTTTGTCCATCCCAGTCCAATGCTGGCACCTCCACATCTTGGTGCTGTGAGGCAACGATGCAACCACTGAGCCACTGTGCCACCCTTCAACAGACACCCTCTTCTTTGCAACATCCAATGCTAAGCTTCCAGCTAAAAACCAGCAGAAGTTTTCAAGCACTTATAAAATCAGTCTTTATTAGTTCAGATGAGAGATTGCAGTGATAGAGCTGCTGGGGTTGAGTTACAAAGAAGGAAAGTTGAAGTTGCAAATTGCTGAAGACTTGGCTAAGAAAACCTAATGGGAAATCTGGCCACATTGGATGTGGAGGTGGGAACAGAGAAGCCACAAACAATGCCAGGAGAAGCCAGCAGAGGGTAATCTAAGGCTAGATTTTGAATCTTCCAGTCGCAGCTCAAACCTACATGGCACTCTGAGGAGTACTACGAACCATCTTAAACACCCAACTGAGGGGTCTTGGTGATAATTAAGGATCAGAGTCATCGACCCTTAAGGTTAACTTTCAAGGACTCATTCTGAGGTGAGATAATAAAATGGTATGGAAAGGCAATTAGAGTGTCAAAACCTCCCTTTCCTCTGTCCACATTTTACTTGAATCTCAAATAAATTTTTGTTTTTACTTTCGCTAAATTAATCATTTAATCATGACAGATGGGTTATGATGGAAATTATATGAAACAAAATTTTGATAAGAATGAGTTTTATGACAGCAAGTGGTGCAAAAATAACATTATAGTTATACGTGGTTGATGATGTATATAATTTTAACCCATAAATAAAGTGTCAAGCATAAAAAAGTTTAACATTATCAAAATTAAAGAAAGTGCACATATTTCAATAGGCAGCAAAGATCCTGGGGTCTTTTTGTGGTGGAATGGGTTCTCATCCATTGACTTTTGAGCCACGGAAAGATCCATGATGTGTTCTTTCACTGGGATCAAGCACTTCAATGTCAGAAGTTCCACCTGCTGAGAGCTGCCACTCTTTCTGCTGCTCTGCATCATCACCAGCAAAATGGTGATTGCTGCGAGAAAGAAACGGCACCCTGGCCACTTTCCCAATGCTGTGTCCCTTATTGACGCATTGAGTGGTTTGAACAAGGGAGACAACAATCAACTTGCAAAGCATGGTGACAAGCAGTTAAAGTGCGTTGAAGCTTTTAATTTTACATTAACTGTTTACTAACAATCTGTATTAACACTGGAATGGTGTGGGAAAGCTGTCCATGGACTGTATCAGGGCAGACACAGAAAGGTGGTAGAATCACCATCGTGATTAAATGCCCTCACTGTCTCCAAATTCGCTATGAGAGCATAAATATTGCACTCTGTATTGAGGCTCAATTCATGAATGTTCTAAAATGAATAGTCAAAACAAAAGGAAATTTGGTGTCAACTCATTGAGGGTTCACTTCCAAGCCCACAACATCTACCATCTAGAAGGACAAGGGCAGCAGATGCACGGAATACCTGCAAATTCCCCTCCAGACCACACACCATCCTGACTTGGAACTAAATCACTGTTCCTTCACTGTCACTGGGTCAAAATCCCGGAACTTTCTCTCCAACAATACTGTTGGTGTCTCTATACCTGAAATACTGCAGAAGATCGAGGTGGCAGCTCATTACCACCTATTTTGGAGCAATTAGGGTTGAGCAATAAACGTTGGCCTAGCTAGCAATACTGTATCCATATTCCGTGAACAAATGCAAAAGGGCAAGGTGACCAATAGGTAATTTAAAATTACACCACTGCCAAGACAACAAAAGGGAAAATAAACAAGTTAGCAAACAAACAATGGAGACTTTCCCTGGTATGTTTAATTTCTATTTTTGTCTTGCAAATTACTGTAAGTGAAAGGAGGATACATTGAGTACTCTATATAGGCTTCCGGGACTTACACAGGCAAGTTAGATGAGGAAACAACAATGCATTTCCTTAATCAATTAGACTGAAGTACTATTAAATGAATAGAATAGTATGGGAAATGTAATTTGGACTCAATGTCAAATCTTGTACAGACAGTAGAGAGAGAGAGGATAAGAAAGATTAGATTTGAAACGGCAAGAAAACAGAACTATAAAGTAAAAATGTACAAAAATAATTAAAAGCTGAAGGAATTAGAGTCTACATTTGTAATAGATCATTTTAGAGCCAGAATGGTTGTTTGTCAATAATTATGACACATCATACCATTTAAAAGGTTACTTGGCTGAGACAAACAAGGCCTAACTTCAGGAAACAAGTTTAGTGGGTGCAGGCACTGAAACTTCCTGATATTCAATGAATTTCAATGGTGATTCAGACAGTGATGTATTAGCTGTTTGCAAGGCTAATCGCAAACAGCAGCATCTTGGACAGCAACTTTCATTCACATATTCAATTGTGCATTTGCCCTACTAAATTTGCTGTTTGATTTGGTGAGTATTGTTAACTTCACTGTAATTTTTGTTCTAATTGCATTTTACTGAATTATTTACTCAAATATATAAGTATGATTTCTTAATTTAAAGACAAACAATTTACAGCAAGTGTGTTCCTATAATAAAACATATGAAACAGGAAATGAATAGTTCAAGAAAAGGCTGGGCAGAAAAAAATGAACACCCAATTCCTGTATCTGAAGCCTAGTTACTTTGAAGAAAATGTATCTTTTTAAAACAGAAGAGAGTGTCCTAAATCATCATTAACTAACTCAACTCTTCAGGAGAAAGGTTTAAACTTTAAAATTACATTGGGCTGAAGTAATCTTTTGGTTATCGTCAGCCCAAAAACGTAGAATAAGTTCACTGAAATGAGTCACAAAACAGCTGGCAAAGTATAATCCATCAAAATGTGCAGTAGGTTTGCTGGAGTGAGGATGAAAGGCACATTGTGTCTATCTACATTTGATGGTCACTAAGTTTCAGGTTAAATGTTGGAACACCATATGTGCAGACATACATGAATATTTAACATCAAAAAGTGATTTTTTTTATTGCATCAATCATAATTTAGTTTTATTCTTTTATAAGATAAGGGCAACTCTGGCTTGGGCAGCATTTATTTCCATCTCTAATTGCCCTTGATAAGATGGTGGTGAACCATCTTCTTGAACTGGTGTAGTCCAGAAAGGCAGAGGTAGGGACAGCCATAGTGCTGTTAGGAAGGGAGTTCCAGGTCATTGATCCTTTTGAATTCAAAAGGCTATACCAAGCTCGCTGCAAAAGAAGCATCTCACTTTAGGCATTGCTATTATCATTGTACAATCCCTAGTGCTGTACAATTTGACACACAGGTTTTTGTTAATGCTGTTTTATAACCAGGAGTAGCAGGAATGTAACAGCAACCTGAGATGACAGCTGTTTTTCCCTAATAAAGGAAAAAATAAAGCTGGAAAAACTTATCAGGTCAGGCAGCATCTGTGGAAAGAAGCAGAGCTAATTTTTCAGGTCGATGACTTCTCCACAAATCCTGCCTCTCCTGTTGAGGTTTTCCAGCTTTTATTGTTCTTGGTTCAAATTTTCAGCTTCTGCAATATTTTATGTTTGTATTATTTCTGCTATCTTTGTTGTTTACTTGGATCCTTGTTGACAGAACAGAACTCAATATAAGTTGAAAGCTATTATGTGGGCAATGGTCAGCAACTTATCATTCAATGGCAACCACAATTACTCCATTGAGATAATTCAGGTAACTTTCTATTTGGACAGCTTTTAATGTACCAGAGACTCCCATGACCATCTTAAGGATTTGTGTAAAGGTGGCCAGGATGATGCCTTTTCTACTTTTCCTTGCGGCAGATACCTTGCTTATGTTTGGTATGTTCCCTTACTGGTTTAATGAGGAATTAACCATTTGACTGTGTGGGTTTGTATCTGAAGGTCTCTTACTACAGCACAACGGTCCTGTCAACTGCCCAGAACATATTTTTCAGTGTTATTGTTACTTTAAACAAATATTGAAAAATCTTAATGGCTATTTCTGATTTGAAGTAATTAATGCATTTTATACCAACAATCCTTGAGTGAAATATTAAAAGAGGATTCCTGCATTCAATACCTGTATATCCAGCTTTACATGCACAGCTAAAACCTCCTGGGAAATTCTGGCAAGTTCCATCATTTTTGCAGGGATTCGACTGACATTCATTAATGTCCCTTTCACAAGCTGTGCCCATAAACCCTTCCAGGCAGGTACATGAAAATCTACTTAATAAATTATGGCAGGTTCCACCATTGTGGCAAGGGGATGGAAGACACTCATCTATGTCAGTTTCACAGGCATGTCCAGAGTATCCTGGTAGACATCGACAGATGAATGGTTTGAGAGCTGCGTTGGCCACAATGATCACTGGGACGCTTTCCTCACTTTGTAATGATGGGCTTACAGCAAGTCTCTTCACACAGCTTCCACCATTCTGACATGGCTCGTTAGTGCATGGGTCATGGTCCACGGAATCAATTCGTACTCCACTCTGTCTGAATAATGTTTCCTTAATGCTTTCAAAAAAAGTGGCTACCCCACTGGGACTTACATACTGATTGCTAAATCGTTTCACAGCTGCCATTATATATGTTTTTTCATCCTCTTCATAAAACCCGTAGATCTGTACTGCAGTTCCCATTTGTGACAGTTGAGAGTTAACAATCCGTAGGAAGTGAAGGTAATGGTTGGTAAGAAAATCTTTCACTGTTGCAATATTTAGGGAAAGAAGGACACTATTGTCTATAGTCGCATTATTGAATCCCGTGAAGAATACATGGACATTGTTGTTGACTGCACTGTGCAATCCATCACTACTACGGACAATTAGATCAAAAGTTCCATCTGTTGACCTTGGCTGGGAATTTAGATTGCAAGTACCTGCTGGGATGTTAAAAAGAGTGGTAGACCCCATAGTCAGAGTACACTGGAAAGTGTCCAATATATCTGGATCTTGGGGCTTCACACTGGCCAAGGCTCCACCTGGAAACAGGTTTCCAAAATAGTGAACAAATATCTCCACTGTTCTGGGCTCAGATGGGTTGTCATTCTGATCATTTATTATGACGTGTACAGTACTTGTGGAAGACATCTGCGGAGTGCCAGAATCCCGAGTGACCACTGACAAGTGGAAATCGCTGATCTGCTCCCTGTCAATTTCTCTGGTTGTTGTGAGGATACCCACAGAGCTTAAACTGAAGTAGCTGGTAGCAGGGCCTGTGCTGAGCAAATGGTAGGTGAAAGGACCTTGGTTTGGTGGAAGGTCTGGATCAGTGGCATTAAGTGTCATCACAACAGCCCCTGCACGTTGGTTCTCCACAACTTCTCCAGTTGTAGATATTAAAGTAGGTCCATTGTCGTTAATATCCTCCAGGTTGACAAGTAAATAGGTGCTACCCGTGGCTGAAGGCACTCCTGAATCAACAGCTAATATCGAGAGGTTATATATGGGTATGGACTCACGATCCAGTTCTGCCGCTACTGAAACCTGCCCAGTCTGAGAGTCAATAGAAAAGGCACCCTTTTCATTTCCAACTCCGATGTGGTAAGTGAATCTGCTCCAACTGGGAACCGAGTCAGAATCAAAGGCACTTACGAAAATGACATGAGCCCCAGGTGCTGCTCCCTCATTAATCTGCACATTGTACTCCTCGGATGTAAAAACAGGAGGATCATTGGCATCCAGTATAGTAATATTTACACAGACTTCATCAACATCAAATCCACGGATACTTCCAGCATTCTTAGCCAGAACCCTCAAAGAAATTTTCTCTTCCTTTTCCCGATCAAGTTGCCCAGATACATAAATTTGTCCAGTCTTTTTATCAATTCTTAATCCTTTGCTTCTGCTTTTACCAACAAGGAGGTAGGTGACAACTCCATCAGTCCCAAGATCTCGATCACTGGCAAATACTTCCCCGACAGTGGTACCTTTCGAAGCAGCCTCTGAAACCTCAAAGCTATACTGTCTGGACACAAAACGTGGAACATACTCATTTACACCACTGAGCTGCACATAAACATTGGCAAAGCTAAAGTGGTCTTCATCTGGGACATTAAAGGCTTTCACATACATCTGATAACTCTGTTTTACTTCAAAGTCTAAAAATCCTTGAGTTGTGATGACGCCAGTGTTTGGATCAATGACAAAAAGGTCACTGTCACTCGACTCAATTGCATAAGCTATCACAGCATTAGCTCCAGAATCTGCATCGGTAGCATTTAACTGAACAACAGTGGTACCACTCGGGGCATTTTCTGATATAGTTGGAAAATACTCATCTGGGCTGAACAGTGGTGAATTATCATTTGAATCAGTGATGTGAATCGTCACACTTAGGTAGCCAGCTCTTTTCACCCAACCTCCATCTTCAGCACTTATGGTCAGTTCATGCATTTGTTGAGTCTCATAGTCCAAGTGGCCAGCTAGAGATATTGCACCCGTTGTATTAATAATAGAGAACAATTTAGCATCATTTCCTTTAGAAATGTTATATCTGATTAACCCATTCATATCAGCATCTTTATCTCTGGCTGAAACAGTTCTGATTACTGTTCCAATGGTAAGGCTTTCAGGAACTATGATGCTAATGTGGCTCTGAGAGAATTGAGGCGTGTGCAAATTCTCTTCAGTTACCAAAATACGAACCGTGGATGTTGCAGACAGTGGGGGATTGCCTTTATCCATTGCTGTGATTATGATTAAAAACACTTTATTCACATTGGCTCTCAGAGTGGAAGCAACGGAAACCCAACCACTATTCTTGTTCAGTGTGAATTGATTTGAACTGTTTCCACCAGTAATGTGGTACTCTATTTCCGAATTTAAGTTGTAATCCTTATCATCCATTGCAGTGACTTTGATTAACCTTGTACCAACCTTGACATTCTTAGTAACAGGAGTAAAGTAGTTTTCAGATTCAAACTGTGGTGCATTGTCATTACTGTCCACAATGTTGATAATGACTGTAGTTTCACTCATCAAGGGAATTCTACCTCTGTCTGAGGCTGTTATAATAAAACTATGCCTGTTTATATTCAGATTGTTAGAACCTGAGGAATTGTGATATTTTATGTATTGTTTTGTACAGACCTCTCCTGTGCTGGAATTTATTCGGAAGAATTCTGACTGTGATTTTATGAAGTAAAACACTTGACCATTAAGGCCATTGTCGGGATCTGTAGCTACTACCTGAGTAACACTGGACCCAATCTCAGTGAGTTCTGGGTAATCAAGATAGTACGAGGGTTGAGTAAATCGTGGGGCATTATCATTTACATCTGTCACAAAAACAGTAATGTCTGTATTCACTGTCCACCCAGAATCATGGGCATAAACTTTGACTGTGTAGCGCTCCACGTCCTCCCGATTCAGAGGCCTGCTAACTGTGATATCTCCGGTCTTTGCATTTATAGAGAAGGGAAGACTTACATCTCGTATGGAGTACTGACTAATAGCATTCACTCCAGTGTCTTCATCTGAAGTGGTAACACGTGTCACAGTGTAGCCAATAGCAGCATTTTCAGACACCTGAGCACTAAATATCTGAGAGAATCTTGGGGCATTGTCATTTTCATCCAAGACGTTGACAATGACATGACACACAGAGCTACTTGAGGAAGGTCCTTTATCTGTTGCTTGTACAGTTAATGTATACTGGGCCTCCTTTTCTCTATCCAAACGTTTGGTATTTCTGATCTCCCCAGTTTCTCTGTTGATATTGAAATTATTGCCTCTGTTACCATCCAGTATAGTATACTCTATTTGACCACTAGGACCACTGTCCTTATCTTCTGCTACAACAGTGATTATTTTGTGTGAGAAGGTATTCTCCATTACATTAGCCATGAAAGGATTCTGCTTAAAAACTGGTGCGTTGTCATTGACATCTAGCACAGTGATATTCAATTGCTTATAGGAAGAATAGGGAGGGTACCCCATATCTCTGGCTTCAATCCACAGAACATACTTCTGAACAGCTTCAAAATCTAATGACTTTTTGAGAACAAGTTTCCCTGTAAGTTGATCAATGTGGAAGACATCACCGAGGTTACCACTGGCAATATAGTAAGATAATGACCCTCTTACAGGGCTTCTTTTTGAAGAAGCTGACACTGTTGTAATGTAGGTATCAATCTTCTGGTCTTCTGGGAAAGTAAAAGACTGTTGCCCTGCATTTATTTGAGGAAAATCAGCTTCGTTTCCAAATCTCACTGTCACAGTGGTGGAGTCTGACATTGGATACATTCCTCTGTCTTTAACATTGACAGTAATAGTTATGTCAGTGCCTCCAGTTAACTTCTGTGCAGCCATGATAGCACCGCGACTTGGATCAATCTGGAATCTTTCCGCATTTCTTCCTGTCAAGGAATATTGGAGTTCTGCATTGGGGCCTTCATCGTCATCTGATACTGTCACTGCAAACACAAATGAACCTGTGTACAGTAGAAACAGGGAAGACATTAGGAGTCTGTTAATTGATACATAGTTATGTTAAAAAGCATTTAAAAGATAAAGCAATCCTATCAGATGTTTCTAATTAGAAAATGATCTGAATCTCAACAGCCAATATCAGCTTCCAGTCACGAGCATTTGTATGAATGGAATTAGTGAATAATGTCACAATATAGTAATCTTTAGCATAATTAAATCACCATTTGCTTACATTCTTGGTCTTATATGCTTGTCACTCAGTGCATTACATGGCACACCAATGCAAAATACCCTAGGTTCAAAGAGTAGGGTTTGGAAAAAGTCGATTATCATTGCACTGATTGAGTTTGTGGTCGGATTATGGACTGAGAAAATCTTGGTTTATAAACATAATAGACATAAAGCCTTTGGAGACTTGAATTACTTTTCAAACAATCAACAAATTTGTAAAACCATTATGACAACGCTCAGTGAACAAAGGCTGTAAATAGAAGGGAGGTCTACCAGTATATATAACAGAAATTTAGGTTGACATTTTCCAAATTCAGAATTATTGGTATGAAACCATTCTGAGCAGAATAAATTCATCCCACAGTTTTACTCTTAAATCCTAACTGTAAACAGTGATAACTATGACAATGTGATCAGTACCTGTAAAAAGCCAGTATGCTTTCAATTAACAAGATGGGCATAAAATCAATTGTTGAATAACACATGTTAAAATCACATGTGAGTGCATTCATTTCCTTATGAAATGGAAATTAGAATCTCGTCTGATTGAATATTTAAGATGAGACATTCTAGTGATGAATTATAAATACTTTGCTTTAATGATTCTGACCTTCACCTCAAAACTTTAGTGATCTGTATAATCATAAGATGGAGATAACAATGCCAATGAAAAATAGTCTAACAAGGCAAAATAGTATATTGTTCTTTAAAAATGTTAAGACTTGCCATCAGAATTAAGTGTATAGCATACTGGGTTCATGACTGCAATGGAAAATTAAGCTCCTTTCATGGCTTCTTGCGTAGCTAGTTTCATGCTAGCTAGCTACAATCTGATATCTCATAACATACAGTTGATTAAAAAGTAAGCCTCACTAGCTAGCATGTTTTGAATAACAGTCCATGAGAAAGCTGATGACTGGTATTATGGAACATATTTACTAAACACTGGAGTTGCATTGGAATAAACAGTGGATGAACATTGGAATTTGGAATGTTCCTGCAGATTGGAAGCCAGCAAATATCACCCCACTATTTAAGAAAGGAGCATGAGAGAAAACAGGGAAGTACAACTGATCAACCTCGCATCAGCAATAGGGGGAGTAATATAGTCCATGATAAAGGATGTGATAAATGGTCACTAAATGAAAATGATCTGATTGGGCATAGTCAGCATGGATTTGCAAATAGAAAATCATGTTTGACAAATTTGCTGGAATTTTTTGAGCATGTTATTAACAAACTTTACAAGGAGGAGTCTATGGATGTAACAAAATCAAAAATTGCTGGAAAAACTCAGCAGGTGTGGCAGCATCTGTGGAGAGAAAGCAGAGTTAACCTTTCAGGCTCAGTGACCCTTCTTCAGAACCTTCTTGAAGAAGGGTCAACGGACCCAAAACATTAACTCTGCTTTTCCTCCACAGATGCTGCCACATCTGCTGAGTTTTTCCAGCAATTTCTGATTTTGTTTCTTTATTCATTAACGGAATGAGGGCATCACTGGCTAGGCAGCATTTATTGCCCGTCCCTAATTGCTCAGAGGGCAGCTCAGAGTCAACCACATTGCTGTGAATCTGGAGTCACATGTAGGCCAGACGACGTTAGGACGGCAGTTTCCTTCCCTAAAGGAGATTAGTGAATCAGATGGATTTTTCCCAACAATTGGCAGCGGATTCACAGGCATCCTTTGACTCTTAATTCCAGATATTTTATTGAATTCAAATTCTACCATCTGCCATGGCCTCGGACGGTTATCTGGGTCAACAGTCTGATTTCCAGCATCTGCGGTTCTTTGGTTTTTTGTTTAGTCTATGGATGTAGTATACTTAAATTTTCAGAAGACTCTCGATAAGATCGGTTAGCAAAGTGAAAACACATCGAATTGGAGGTATTGTACTGTTTTGGTTTAAGGGTTGCCTGACAGACAGAAACCATTAAGGATTAAATGGCTTATTCTTGTCTTCGTAGACTGTAACTAGTGGGGTAGTGCAAAGATCAGTACTTGGATCATAGCCGTTCAAAATATATTACTGATTTGGACATGGGGGCCAATGTAATATTTCCAAGTTTGTATATATTACAACCTAAGCAAGAGTGTTTGTTATGAGGAAGATATAAAGTAGTTTCAGGAGGTTTTGGATAGGTTTAATGAGTGGGTGAGAATATAGTAAATGGAATATGTGGAAAAATGTTATCCACTTTGGCACGGAGGAATAGATGTGCAGAGTATCTTAGAATAATTGAATCCCTACGGTGTGGAAGCAGGCTATTCAGCCCATTGAGTCCACACCAACCCTCAAAATGGCATCCCACCCAGACCCACCTATCCTTGTGACCCTGCATTATTTCCCATGGCCAATCCACCTAGCCTGCACATCTTTGAACTGTGAGAGGAAACTGGAGCACCCCCAATGCAGACATGGAGAGAATGTCCACTCACCCATGCAGTATTCCACTGAAGTGCCATCCTAAGTTCCATATTTAAATCTCTGGAATGAAACTTTGAAGCAATAACATTCTAACTTATGATCAAGAATGTGACTACTGAACCAAGGCTAACACCTGGTTACGTTATATTTATTTAATCCTTCAATGTGGAAATCATCAAAAGTACAGAATATTGTATATGTTAACGTCCAACATAATAAACAGAATTTGGAGTGTAGAGTGAACTTTATCACATATAACTGTCTCAGATAAACATATAACTCCACACAGACAGTTGCCTGAGGGTGGAATTGAACCTGGGTCCCTAGTGCTGTGAGACAGCAGTGCTAACCACTGAGCCACCAGGCCACCCCAAAATTGGGAAGGCTAATGGAACATTTGCCTTTAATGCAGGAGGATTTGAGTACAGGAGTAGTGAAGACTTACTTCAATTGCATAGAAGCTTGGTTAGACCAGACGTGGAGTAGTGTGTGCAGTGTTGGTCTCTGTACCTCAGGAAAGATATTATTGCCACAGAAAGAGTGCAGTGAAAATTCATTAGACTTGTCCCTCGGATAGAGGCACTGTCCTATGAAGAGATACTGGCAAACTAAATCTGCATTCTACAGAGTTTGAAACATGAGAGGTGATCTCATTGCAACCTACAAAATACCTAAGGGGATAACAGGGTAGATGCAGATGTTTTCCCTGGTTGGGGAGTCTAAGACCAGGCAACACAATTTAAAAATAAAAAGGATGCCATTTAGGACCAAGATGAGGAGAATTTTTTATACTCACAGGGTGGTGAATCTTTGGAATTCTTTATGCCAGAAGGCAATGGAAGCTCAGTCTTTGAATACAGTTAGAGACTGATAGATTCTTGATTACCAATGAGGATAGTGTGGGTAAAATGCATTGAAGATTTCTGATCAGACATGATCGTATTAAATGATGGAACAGAGTTGACAAATGGTATAGAATTGTCTACTCTCTTTTCCTATGCCCTTATGCTTAGGTGGATCATCATTGTCTTTGCTAGTCCTATGCATTCCTGTGGTCATAGGATTGATGGAAATGTGCATACGTTAGAGAACTGTAGATAAATAGGAGCAATTATTAAAAGGCATTTAATGAAATTGGTTATAATGTTTTCATGTTATTATTAAAGGTCAACTGGTTTATATGTCATCACAATGTACAAACTAAATTATAACCAATATTGATTTTATATAACTTCAAGCTTTTTAATTTTAATGTTTTGTGATTTAAATTAAATGAAAGCAATATTGAGAAGTGAATGCCACACACTGAAAACCATGAGAGTTTGTTGTGTTCTCATTGCAGATGAATAATTAACTGAGACTGTAATAAACAATAAACTGTATACTTGGGGATACTGATGTACGAGTTACTATTTCATCCAGGTGGTGGAGGATTCAATAACATCTCATAGAAAGCAAGGTGAGCAGTCTATAATGTTCCCAGCCTCATGGTGCCAATGTTTGTTTGTCTGCAATAAGTTACAAAGAGGATCTATCTACAGACAGCAGATATACCCTTTTAGTCACTTCATAAAGACTGATGCCTTTGCAAATATTTGGCCTGCCTCAATGGCAACTGGTTCCCTCCCACTTCTTAACTGATGCTCTCAAGGAAGATCATGTCCAACGTCCCACTGCTTGTTATTCTGGGTTCGCCGAACAAATTCACACCAAAGGGTGGAGGAGAATGCTAGCAGTTAAATTCACTCCTATTGCTCAGCAGAACCAAGAAATGAGATTGCTGCTGGTAGAAATCACTCCATTCTGTCTCAGTTATATGTGATAAAGTTCACTCTGCACTCCAAATTCTGTTTATTATGTTGGATGTTAACGTATACAATATTCTGTACTTTTGATGATTTCCACATTGAAGGATTAAATAAATATAACGTAACCAGGTGTTAGCCTTGGTTCAGTAGTCACATTCTTGATCATAAGTTAGAATGTTATTGCTTCAAAGTTTCATTCCAGAGATTTAAATATGGAACTTAGGATGGCACTTCAGTGGAATACTGTGTGGGTGAGTGCAATCTTTTGGATGAGACGTTAAATTCATGTTCTCTCTGCTTTCTCAGATGGATATATAAGATCCCATAATATCACATGAACAAGAAGATGGGTTTTTGATTTCATAGTGTCGCAACATCTATTCCTCAACCAACATCATTAAACAAAAGATTGATGATTGCAATTGTGACCTTGATGTACTTCAATTGTGCCCATACTTCTTGAGTACTTTTTACTTTACCATGATAAGCTATTGAAAATTCTAAAGTCATGAAGAGTGTTAGATAATTACAAGTTCTTTCCGTAAAAAATCGGTAGTTGAAAATCAAAATTATATTCCCAGGCAGCAATAAAGGTTAGGACATAATATTTCTACAGTTCCCATTCAGAATAATAAGGGCTTAATACATATTATTCACAGCTGGTGTGAGCAGTTTATTGAATTCTTGCTCCAAAATTGTACTTTTAATTTAGTGATCTGGCTGAAATGAAATATGCAGGCCAGATTCACAGTTAAAAATAGTTTCATTCAGCTGAAGGAAATTCTGCAGTAATACCACTGATACATAGTCATCTATCAACAATACATCACAGTAACTTAATTTGGATGATAGCCAACAATTTAAACTCTTTTTAATCTCTAATAGAAAGCACAAATTACTGAAGAAGGATAGTGCACATTAAACATGCACTACTTAATCATCCTGTTTTGTTATTCAGAATAGATTTAAAGCACAAAACACTTCATCCATTCTTTGCCTATGAGGCAATTGCAAACATGACAGCAGGAGATGTGATGTTTTAGTATGTACTAATACATCAACACATAGTACATTGTAACTGTTATTGGATATGTTTTAATCAGTATCTATATCTTTATATATTAAAATTCTATTGAAAGCTATTAATTGAACATTACACTCAATTTATATTTCCTTTATCCTTATTGTGTATTTATTTGCTTTTCATTACTTATTGGACAGTCAACCTTCTGCAAGATTTTCTTGTCATCTGTTCTACATTCATATGTAATATCTGTTAATTTGAACATTTTGTTTCATTTTTCCTTAATTTGGATAAATGTTAACAAACTATTTTGATGTGGTCAATCTGTGACTTTTCCCTTGCTTTCTTTGACTTATCCGTTTCCATTTCTGGGGTAGTCTGCTCATCATTGTCTATAATTAGCCTGCTGATGCCCACAGCTACCTACATTATATTTCCTCCTGCCCAACTTCTTGCTAGGACAATCTTTCATCTTTCGTTTCCTCTGTCCTGATGACATCACCTTCTATATGGCAACTTCCAAAGTATTTTCCTTTTCACTTGGAATGCTTTTGACAAACTTCTTACCTGCATTTGTTGGTGATGGGATATGAGTAACATATGGGAAGTGACGAAATTTCGGAGGGTTGTCATTGATGTCTGAAATTGTTATAAACACAGTGGCTGAACTGGACATGGCTTGAGGTATGCCTCCATCGGTAGCTACCACCACAAGACTGTACATTTCTTTGCTTTCTCTGTTCAGCAGAGCACTTGTGATAATTTGTCCAGTAGATGGATTAATGGAAAATTGGGAGTTGCCACCAACCAGGCTGTAGCTGTTAGAGGGAAGATAATTTAAAAAAATCTCAGTGGGTGCATTAGGATTAAGTTACGTTTAACAGCTTCAGTAAAGTGAAGTAAACAAAGTCGAAAGAAAAATAACTGTTTCAGAATAAAAGTAAAAGCTATAGGTTCTTCTTGAAACTACTCAGTGGCAGCTCATCATGAATGCCTAGATGCGAGTATAAGCTGGATACCACTCTTGTTTTCCTACTGTTCACACAATACTCTCAAACTAAGGGCCACTGCACCAGGCTTGATGTTCCATTCTCTCTAATGCTGGCCATTTGTAACCATCCTAACTGTTGTCCTAGATGTACTAATGTAACCGAGACCAGGAACCAAATGGAGACACTTCCATCACTGTATAGCTCAGGACTGTATTTCTTCAGAATTTGAACTAATTACTATAACCATCTAACACATGCCTGTTCAGTTCAATTGAATAGAAAGGATAATACTCAATTATTACTTTTACATTTATAGCAGAAGAGCTTGTTTACAAACCTCATTGAAGGGTTAGTTTATCCTGCACTGACTTCAACTCTCCACACATCCACACCAAAGTCGCATAATGTATCAATCTCCAGATGTTAAATAACAAACAACATGGATTCCAAAACTGTGACTTGGAGCCAAGTGAGTCTTTAATTGACCATGAAAAGTCTCCACATAATTTCCTAAGAAAGCTGAACAGTTTGGGAGCATATGCTTTACCAATTTAAGGCAAATAACTTAGTAAGTTTGTGAAAACAGAATGGCTAACGTTAGATTCCTTCGCATCAAGGTCAAATACTGCAATCAACTATAAGTGTTTTGATTGGGAACCAAGGTATGTGTTTTAGTTAGCCTTTATTTAAAGACATGGCAAAGTGAAATAAAACAGAAATTTTACTGAAATGAACTTCAGGAATTTTAAAGAATCTAGAATTATAAAGATTTCACTGGATTAATATCATAAAGTAGGATTTGAAATCTATTCAATGTTTCAAAACCAGTGGGATTAAACTCAATTAGGTATTATTTATTTATTTTAGTTTTGTCCTTCCTTCAATTCTGAATTAATTAAATTTACTTTTTAAATATTGGTCACTTGTGTTTCCACATCAGGAAACTTTAAACTTTTAATAATACTGCACATGTCTTCCATCACATTTTTATATTTGAATAATTCCACATATGAATAAAAGTCTGAATTCAACAGGAGTAGATTGTGTTGAATTAATTTCTGCGCCATCAAAACAAAGGCAAGACTGCATTTATGTAGCATCTTACATGACCTCAGAACATCCGAAGGTATTTCACAGCCAGCAAAATAATTCTGAAGTGATGTAATGTCAGAAACATGTCAGCCAACTGCGTACACTAAGTTCCCATATGCATAAACAGGAATGTGATAATGAGCAAATAATCTGTGTTATTTATGTTGGCTGAAGGATAAATACTGATCAGGACATTACGGAAAACTCCCCTGCTCTCTGTTGAAATATTGCCACAGTATCATCCTCTTTCATCTGAGACAGAGTACAGAATGTTTGTCCCAACTGAAAGGCAGCATGTGTGACAGTCCAGCACTCCTTTAGCACTACACTAGCATGTCAGCCTATATGGTGTGTTCTGTGTAGAGCCTGAATGGGTCAGTCATCTCATCTCTTGCAGCAGTACCAAATTAAAACGCTGTACTAAATGGGTAATATGCTCAGAAAGTAATGGAAATGTGATTATGGCATTGTTTTCCACATGACAATGTTCAGACAAGAACCTAAGTAGTAGTTCATCCCAAATCTGTGGGCAGGTCCTAGCAGACTTCTTAACATTGCTTAGTCACAAAATCTTGATGGCACTTCTACAGGACTTCCATTTCAACAAAATAACACTAGGCACTTAAAGGGAAAGAAGCATATCACAGATGGGATGGTTGCTATACTTTGAAGGCGAGGGAGTGAACAATGCCTATGTAAGCTAAGTAGGGACTTGAACTGAAGCAGTGAAAATCACTGCAAGACCTGTTTCCTTCATGAGGGAACAGAATTGATACTTACACTTCTGAGGATACTGGACTGCCAGCGTTCCCAAGATGGCCTCAGGAAGCAGTGGTAATTGGGGTGGGCATGAAGAAAATTCAACACTTCAACATGTCACTGTTTACAACTAGCATGCCAATCATTGAAGGGATGGTAAATCCTGATTACAGAGGGAGGTAAACAGTCTTAGTCAAAGTGGGCAGGATCACAAAGGAGAATATTCAGCCCTCATCTCTAACCATCTAATAACGTGCATGAGAGCTCTCACTTCTACTCCTTTGCACTTCAATTCCTCAAACAAACTGAGAAGCTTCTGTCACATTCCAAAACCAATACTGCAGATTCAAAAGCTATCTAGTTTGTCCTGCATATCATTAATGACATCATGAGGAAAAAGAGAAACAGCTGGAAATGCGCAGCACGTCACTTAATATTAAAGAGAAAGTCAAGGAGCTGATAAAACTGTGCATTTCCAAAATGTTTTGTTCTTCTTCAAATTTGTAGCCACTATAGGTTTTGTCATATCTCTGCTTAAATTAATGCCTTGTTAGATTCCTATTAATTTTCTAATTCAAAGTTCCAAGTTGAGTGGAAAGTTTGTTTGAGTGACCAATGACTGTTTGCTGTGGCTTTGCAGATGTGAAATAGGCACCAGGTATTATTTATGTATTGTTGATGAGTTGCGGTTATCAAAGCAGCACCCTGATTCAACTCGCCATCATGGATGGCCTTTGAGATTGGGAAGGATTTAGGATGGGGAAAGGAAGTGACATTATTATGTGGACAAGCAATGACCAGTAAGCATTTTTGTGTAAATAGCTTCTCCTAAAAGTAAAAACTGAAAATTAATGTAATTACTTTTCAGCACATTTCTGGTACACAAAGGTCAGCATACATGCTGTTCACTCCAGGCACTTGTACCTGACTTTGATATTTCTTAATTATTTGCATTTTCACAGAGCTTAGTGCCTATTTCAGGAACATGAGCTGAATGATTCAAAGCAACTTGCACTAAAATAAATTCCAGTGTTTTACCAGGGGAACTCGAGCTTAACAGATCAAAACACTAAATTTAGTGGAATTACACAAGTTGTAAATTGAAATTTTGACAGCTGTGAGTTGAAATTCTCTGCCAGGAGGTTTAATGAAACATGCAAATAAGATGCATGTTCCATAACCAATTTGTATTGAGGTAATTGTTCTCAGCTATACAGTGATAGAGACGTTACAATCTTTGGGTTCGGAAAGGTAAATGGCACACTATTTCCGCAAGACGGAAGAGCAGAAATAGACAATACAGCCCATCTAGTCTGCTCTGCCATTAATGAGATAACAGCTGATCTGATAATCCTCAACTCCACTTTCCTGCCTTTTCCCAATAACTTTTGATTGATTGTTGATTTATTGATTAAAAATCTGTCAATCTCACCCTTAAATATACTTAATGATGCAGCCTGGACAGCCCTCTGTGGTAAAGAATTCCACATATTCACTACCTTCTGAGAGAAAAAAATTCCACCTCGTCCATCTTTATTCTGCCCTCTGCATCTTGACACTCCATTAAGAGGAAACAATCGCTCTGCATCTACCCTGTCAAGCTGACTAAGAATCTTACATGTTTCAATAAGGTCTATTCTCGCTTCTCTAAACTCTAATGTGTACAGACCCAAGCTACTCAATCTCTTCTCATAAGAAAATCCCTCCATGCCTGGGATCAACCCTGTGAACATTCTCTGGACTGCCTCTGATGCCAGTACATCTTAGATAAGGGGACAAAACTGTGCACAGTATTCCACTTATGTTTTGTCTCGTCCCTTGCATAGTTTTGTCAAGAATTATTTCTATACACCATTCCCTTTGAAATAAAAGCCAACATTCTATTTCCCTTCCCTATTATCTGTTAAACTTGTATAGTAACTTTTTGCCTCCTCTATTCTTCCTGCCAAAGTACATATCCTCATATTTTTGCACATGACATTCCATCTGCCAATTTTTGCACTAGCAATGGAATTATACATTTAAATGTGGAAAACTGGAGTTGTTGTGAACAGCTGTTGACACAATGAGACTTAGACCTAAGAAATGGTCACTTGAGTGAGTTATCACAGGGTGCTTGAGAACCCAATGGTTTGTGAAACCAGAAAACAGTCAAGGTCTTTGTTTAAATGAAAGAAAAAGTGAACAAGAGATATAATTAGCAACTAAAGAAACTTGGTACATGTCTGACAGATGAAAATATTATGTTCATTTTTCAATACACATTCTGCAATACAGAAATCTGGGCTGAATCCTACTATATTTTAGCAAATTTTTGTTGAGTTTCATGGATGGTTTCCCTCAGTGCTATTGGTCCAAAATTATCTCGCTTCCTGCCTACCACACCCCTTTCCTTTGATGCTAGCCTGATTTTGCTACTCAGCATAGCCGGAGGTCCTTACCACTGCTGGATATCCCAGGATTCCTAGCGCTGGCCAATGTGCACCTGGTCAATCACTGGTAGTCTGGAATGCACATTTTCTGAAATGTGCCCAGGACGTAGCACAAAAGGGGAAATTAGTGCCCCACTTTGTGGACGGGGACCTGGAGGCCCTGGTGAGAGATGGACATCCTCTTACCCCAGGACTGGGAAAGGAGGCCAAACACCAGACCCTGCCAGCCTGGTTCAAGGTTGCCACTTGGGTCAGTGCAGCGTCAGCCATCTGGAGGAATGCCAGGCAGTGTAGGAAGAAGGTAAATTATTTCCTGCACTCTGCCAGGTGAAGTGCCACCATCTTCCTTTTGCTACCTCAACCTCACTCTATGCATGCTATGGCGCCCACCTCCCACCAAGGCTTATGTTATACCACGCTTGCTATTGCATACAACATCTTTCTTCAGTCTCTCTTACCCACCCAATCCCTCTCATACCACTAACCCTACATGGGGTGTCTGTGTTGCCTGATCACTCATTCAGATCACCTCACCACCCTCTGCACCTGCTCCAGCATGAACAACCATGTTACACACTTTCACATCACTCAATCACTCCCCTTCTCTCATTCCAAGTGAAAACAGCCCACATTAGGGTTGAAGAGCCATGATGGGTGATGGGGTACTTAGGATTTGGCTCCTCACCCACGATGAACAGAGGAACCCAATCCCCCTGACTGACAGTCATCTTCCTTTACTTGATTGAGGGCTAATCTCCATAGCTTGAAGGATTACCATTTGGTTGATGCACGTTCAATGCTTTTGTTGAGTAGGTTGCTAGCACATAGTAGAGGTGAGAGATTGACATGGAATAGTGCCATACAGCAACAAGTCCATCCCTTGACTGATGGCTGCTAACAGCCATGACAAGCTTCTTGGCTTTGCACGTGCGCTAAAAGGCAGGATAAGCCAGAACCATTGTGTGCCTGTTAGCTCTGGTTGCTGGGGTAAAGTGCTAAAGTGCAAAGCAGAGCAGGGCACTCAGTTGTCAGTGAGCGCTAAGAGAGCAAGCAAGCAAGCAGCTGTGAGATGCAACCTGGTCCAATCTATGAGCTGGGTGTATTGCCCTGCTAGTAAAGTATCCTTACAGCTGCATTCGAATGAAAGAGCAGCATTTCAGAGTAGAGGCGAATTGTAAGTGGAACAGGGATGTACTATGATGGAATGGACAATCTGGCTTGTATTGAATGCCAGCTTCTGTGAATATAAAGTGCAGGTGGCCGCTGCACATGGAGCATGTCCTGAGATGTTGGTTATGCCAGGTGTCCAAGATGAAAGCCCAGGGAGCAAGTGTTGAATTGGGGTTGCCTGGTACTTTCGTGTTGGGAATTCTCAGCATCTGGTTCATATCCGGTGGATCATGGAAATGGCATGTGCAATAAATACTGAAATAAGATTAGGTAGTAATTGGGATGATAATGAGTGATAATTCCTATTAATAGGCCTCTTGCCATGCACATGCAAGAATTTTGTCTTGGCTTCCGGAACTTATTTGGAAAATGTGGCATATTGCTCCTGACATCAAGAAAGACTGCACTGGATTTCTCACGCAATTCTCCCAAATCTCTTTCTCGAGCCCATGTCTTTCAGGACCTGGGAAGATTCCACCCAAGATCTCACACAGCTATTAAATGTAGCAGTCTTTGTAGATTGGATGGGAACATTTCACTTTTCAATAGTCCACCTCATTGCTAGTCCAGGCCAATGGCATTTTCCTCAAACAGCAACCTATCTCTCCATTCTAATTATTTCCTGTCACGTTAAGGAGGTCCTCAAAGTGTGCTATAGCAGAAGAATACGTCAGCCAAAACGTCAATGAGACTGGGCATAGAACAATGCCTGGTAACATGTCAGTCAATTAATTCCACTCCAATTCACCACATTCATAAACACTGAAATAATGTTTAGAAAAATGATGGCAATATCTCTGCTTCTAGTGTGACATGATTCCTAAACTGTCATCAAGGAAGTTTAGTAGATTTTACTGGAGCCAATGTCTGCCAAGATGGTCATTTTTATTTTAATTGAATTAGCTTTGAAAAATATCTTATATTTGTTGTTGGTACATGCTTTATATAAAAAGCAGGAAACCGATGCCATAATCCTGCCAGCTGTGAATGCTATTTGCCTGCCACATCTCCTCATGAAATCCAAATTTGTGAATAATTGCTTGGGCCCAAAACTGTCTAGAATTAGAAACTGCAAACATTTCACCTATTATTGTTCAGCACTGCCCAATGTTAATGTAAGACTGGCTCTGATGTCTCAAACTCAGCCACTTGTTGCCCAGTTAAATGTAGTTTTGCGGTAGCGTGCCCATAATAAACTTGGCTGAAACTGCTTAAACTCATTTCAATTTAGGATCTTCACACTACAGAAAGTGTGAAATGTTCATACCATTATTTTAGGATGGATTATAATCCAGATTGCATTTAAATATTTAAACTATTGTGCCATTTGAAATTTAATTTTAAACCATTTAAAGAGGGAGAGAGGAAAAGAGGGGAATGAGGAGGAGATAGACAAGGTAGAGCGAGGATGAGAAATGTGAATGAGGTAGTGACGGCAAGTCAAAGGAAGATAATGGAAGATGAAGGAAAGAGAAATGGTATGGGCTCAGACACATATGAGAACTAGCTGTCTCAGGAAGAAGAGCATAGGTTTTCAATTAAGTGGGGCTGGAGAGGGAAGAATGAATTGTTCTTCATCACCACCCATTTCTTCCACAGAGATCAATACAGGATCAGGTGGGTTTGTTAAAAATGTTATGCTCTTTGATGTTTAGTGGGGGGTTGTGAGGTAAAAAAATATGGTGGGTGAATTAATTCTATGCTTCTTCCAAATCAATGAAGTCACTAGCCTGGGAGCAGTTGGAAAGTTTTGTCTAATTGCAATGCAAGTATAGTGTTACTCAAAACTTGTCGAAGGAAATTAGTAGATTTTTTTTCATTCATAGGATGTGGGTGTTGCATCAGTAAGTGGACTTTAAAAGGTGATGATTAGTCGGTATGCCAAGATGTGTTGTAAAAGGGAGTTCCAAAATTTCAACCCAGACATTGTGATGAAATGATGGCATAGTTCTAATCTAGGATGGTGTGCGGCTTGAAGAGAAACTTTCACCATAATGTGTTCCCGAGTATTCACTTATTCACTGTCCTTGTTGCCGATAGAGGCTGCAGGATTGGAAGGTGCTTTTTAAGGAGCCTTGGTAAGTTTTTGTTGTGCTACTGTATGTTGGTGGTGCAGCAAGTGAATATTGACGGTTTTAGATGAGATGCCAATCAAGCAATCTTATTTTGTCCTGCATGGTGTCAAGGTTCTTGTGTGTTTTTGACACTGTACTCATCCAGCCAAGTGCAGAATATTTCATCACACTCCAGACTTGTGTATTATAAATGGTGGGCAGGTTTTGAGGAGTCAGGAGGTGAGCTACTAACCACAGATCCCCAGTCTCTGGCCTGCTCTTGTAGCCACAGTATTTATCTGTCTGGTCCAGTTCATTTTCTGGTCAATGGTAATGCCCAGGATGTTGGCAGTGAAGGATTCAGTGATGGTGATGCACTGAATGTTAAGGAGTGATGACTGTATTTTCTTTTGTTGGAGATGCTTGTGTGGTGTGGATGCTACTTACTACTTACCTGTCCAAACGTGACATGTAGCCAGGTCTGGCTACATCAGTACATGGACTGCTTCAGTATGCGAGGAGCACAAATGTTTCTCATTTCTAACCTTATGATGGACAGAAGTTTCATCATGAAGCAACTGAAGGTTGTTGAGCTGAGGACACTATCTTGAGGAACATTTACAGTGATGTCGCTAAGGTGACTGACCTCCATCTTCCAACCAGCTTCCTTCGTGCCAGGTATGACACCAAACAACAAAGAATTTTCATACTGATTCCCATTGATTTTAGCTTTGCGAGGGTTCCTTGATGCCATACTTGAATCATAGAATCCCTACAGAGTGGAAACAGGACCTTCGGCCCAACAAGTCCACATCGACCCTCGCAGCATCCCACCCAGACCCACCCCCCTAATCTACACATCCCTGAACACTACAGACAATTTAGCATGGCCAATCCACCTAGCCTGCACATCTTTGGACTGCGGGAGGAAACCAGAGCATCCGGAGGAAACCCACACAGACACGGGGAGAATGTGCAATCTCCACACAGACAGTCGCCTGAGGGTGGAATTGAACCTGGGTCCCTGGTGCTGTGAGGCTGCAGTGCTAACCACTGAGCCACCGTGCCGCCCCGGTCAAATTCTGCTTTGAAATCTAGGGTACTCACCACCATTTGTTTGAGTTCATTTACATTGCCCATGTTCGGACAAACGCTATAATGAAGTCAGGTGTTGAGAGGCACTGCTGGAACCCAAACTGAGTATCAGTGTACAGGTTAACGTTGACAAAGCGCCACTTGATAACATTGTCAATGGGACCTTCCATTACCTGGCTGATGATTGAGAGCAGACTGATAAGATGGTGATTGGCCGGGTTGCAGTTGTCCTACTTTTTATGGAGAAGATACACCTGGTTAATTTCATCAAACTAGTGCTGTAGTTGTCTTGGGACAGCTTGACCAAAGTGGCAATTAAATCTGGAACAGAAGTCTTCAGTACCATTGCCAAAATATTTATCAGGGCTCATAACCTTTTCAGAATCCAGAACTTCAATGTTTCTTGATACAAATCAATTGTATTGGCTGATGGTTGGTATTTGTGATGCTGGGGATTTGTGAGGCTGAGATGCATCACTCACTCAGGACTTCTGGCTGAAGATGCTTGCAAATGATTCAGCCTTTTCTTTTGCACTGACGTGCTGGGTTTCTCCATCATTGAAGATGGGGGTATTTATGAAGCGTTCTCCTGTTCATTGTTTAACCGACCTCCACTATTCAAGATGGGATTTGACATGAGTCACAGAGCCATAAAGTCACAGAGTAATACAGCACATTCAGTCCAACTAGTCCAAGCTTGCAAAACTGAATTAATTCCACTTGCCTGCATTTGGCCCATATCCCTCTAAACCTTTCCTATTTATGTACCTGTCCAAATGTCTTTTAAATATTGTAACTGTACCTATCACTTCCTCTGGTAGTTCATTCCACATATGAACCACATTCTGAGTGAAAAAAAAATTGCCCCTCAGGTCACTTTTAAATTTTTCTTCTCTCACCTTAAAAATAAGTCATCTAGTTTTGAACTCTCCCAACCCTTTGGAAAAGACCCTTGCTATTCAACTTATCTATGAACTTCATGATATTATAAACCTTTATAAGGTCAGAGCTTAGATCTGATCCATTGTTTGTCTTATTGCTTAGCTCTGTCCATTGCACGATGCTTACAGTGTTTGGCTTGTATTGAAGCTTCAGCAGGCTGACTTCTGATTTTTAGGAGTGCCTCTTACCACTGCATTCTTGACTGCCCAGTTTAGTGGTTACAGATAAGTGAGGGAAATGTTGGGCAATGAGATTACAGATTGCCATTCAATACAATTCCTTTGCTGCTGACCAACATGGATACCCAGTCTTGATTGCTAAACCTGTTTGGAGTCAATCCCATACAGCACCATAATGTCGACACACAACTGTAAAGCCACCCAAATGTCACAATAGCAGTTTTATCTGTGAAATAGGTCATTGCTGTCTACAGACAAAACAAGTATTGCAGGTGACAATTTTTCATTCATGGGATGTGGCCTTTGCTGGCTAAGACTCAATATTCTTGACAAGGTACTGGTGAACTGTCTTCTTGAACCATTATAGTCTATTTAAATACACCCATGCAGCTATTGAGGAGTACCAGGGTTTTGACCGAATACATTTTTGCATTGGCACAATGCAAATAAAGTTTCAATGTATTTTGATACGGAATTTTGCAACTACCACAATACCCTTCTCCTGCCTCACAGAGACGTTAATATACAATGAATAACAGAAGAAATGAGATCACAAAATAATTCTTAATCATCAGTGAAAATAGGGCTTATTTGATTCCACGTGTACGTTGCATAGTCACATGCTTCAAAATCTTCCAAATTATTACTTTAATAAACTTTTTCACCCAGCCAAACTGATTTCTTCAAAGGAAAACATGACACTGTATCAAAGGGAGATACGGGAAATTGTACAAAAAATGGTGTAAGTGAACCCTGCTTTCACCTACCTACTTTGTGAATCTCCTGCATGGAACATTATTTACAGAGGCAAGAAAACGTAACTGAACAGACTAATTTATGAAATTACCCTGAGCGGCATAAAGAAGCTTAAAGAATTCTACCTTCTGTAAAACTGTACTAACCTCTTGCTGAGCGGTGCTGTGAACAGTATGTCATCACCACTTAGCATCATCATTATTTTTGTTTGCCTGAATTGGGAATTAGAGTTTTATGGCGGGATTTTTGTCTAGCCTCGGGAATTCATTCACGGTATGAATGAATGCCATGCCATAGTAAAGATGTCACAGTAGATGCTCCACAAGAAGTCATCACTTGAAGCCATATAGAATATGTTTTATATCAAGAGGTTTATCATGGACAAAATGTTTTACTTTGTCCTTGTATTAATGAGAAATTAAAACATAATGGTTCAGAAACTTGACTGTGTTGAAAAATGCATGTCCTCCTTCATGCCCATAACAAGCACCTCCAGCGCAAACTATTTTTAAAATTCATTCATGGATTATTGGCTAAACCAGCACTAAGAGCTCTGGAGAAGGTGGTCGTGTGTATGTCAACTCTTAAAGTGCACAAGTTTAGTGCTTGAAAAACAGGGTGGTGCAATCCAGGTTCTGACCAATGAGTTATATTTGGGAATATCACAGAGTTACTGTTGAACATGCTGAGCCACAACAGTGAGGGAAACATGCATCATACAAAATGCCATTACCTAATAACTGCATTTGAACCTTCATCAACATCAGTGGCGTTTACAAGTAAGACATCAGTCCCTGTTGGAACATCTTCAGCGATTGTGGCATGGTAAGTTTTGAAAGCGAATGCTGGAATATTGTCATTGACATCATCAACAATCAAGATGATAGTGCCTGTGCCAGTAAGAACTGGAGATCCTGTGAGGAGAATAAGAACAGTAGAGAGCGGGGGAAAGAAAAAGAGAGAGCAAGAGATGTTAACACAACCAGTCAGATATTTGTAATTAGTTTATTTCATTTTCTAGAGATGTTTCTATTACTTGTAAAGAAAGTAATAATAATAATAATAACTTATTTCTGAATGTTGTATGCAATTTCAACAAAGTATAGACTGAGGAAGCTGATCAAAGGGACAGCTTTTACTTAAAACATAGTTATTCATCTCAAATAAAACTGCATGAAATTATTATCGGACAAATCACTTAAGTCAACTGATATGACTTTTACAAGTGTTAAGAGTTCCAGACAATATCTACAAAATGAACTGAAAACTCAACAGTCTTCTCATGCTTTAAATATTTCCCAGTTATTGAAAAATGCACTGGTTCAGTTCTGAAATATTTTTAATGACAGCCCACAGAAGCAAATTGTTTTCCTTCTAATTATTAGAATGTGCATTTTTGTTCAACACTGAATATTTTCCTTGTGTTTAGATGGATCAGCATCAGAACAATTCACCTCTGAATTCACATCAGAACAACACTACTACACTGCTTCCCTTAAAAAGAAATCTGTTACTTTGCCAATCTTTTACATCTATTCCCAGCACATTCTTTGTGATATGACGCAACTCTACAGCCATCAATGAAGCTCTCAGAATTTTAACTGAGAATGCTTGTGTATGACGTATTACACTATACATAATGCAGTTTTTAATTGCTAATGCTACGGATAAAATTTGAGAGTATAAAGTTTTCCCATTTTCTACCCATGCTGATATTTTCATTAATATTAGTAAATGAAATGGAAAGAAAACAACTGCGTTACCACAAAAATACTTTGGATCTTCCTATGAACAGCTGCACATGAAACAATTACTCACCTGTTAACTATTACAAAAGTGAAAATATTAAAATCGAGATAGATAACAATGACCTGGGAAATGCACTTTGTGGCTGTTAAGTGGCTATTTAGAGGTAAGTGTTGATTTATTGCATATTTGGCACATTGAAATATGTAATTTCTATAACTCTCTGGTACTATTAATGACAAATCTGAACTGGTTGCTTAATATTGAAATTTGAGTTAGGAAATGGGACTTGGGTACATTTTGTTCCACGAAATTATTGCTTTAATTAGATTTTAATTACTCTGTGGTAACCATTACCATTGATCACAGTAACTGGAAAAATCAATCTGGCGATAACTCTGCTCAAAATATATTAAATTTACCGAACTACCTCTGCCAAACAGAAAATCTACACCAATGTCATCAAGTTGACTAACTGAGTGCACACTTAGTTTGCTTTATTACAGAACTCTGGAGAAAGGAGAAGTCTGTCTCCCATTTAGATTGGACATCATTACAAGAGTATGTTCACCCAAAGGAATGGACACTGTCTTTTCTTCACTGCATCTGGTGACAGTCTCAAACACTCTGAGCCCTGATAACTTGGGCAGTAAGCCAAAAACAAAACTACTGCAACTTAATTTGTAGGAATGACCATTCTGCTGTTCAAAGCTACACTTCCATTCTAAACTTAGGTTTCTCAAAGTTGTGACTGTCCATCAGACTTCATTCTATTTGTCATTAGATTCAGGTTTATTTATGTCTGAACAGAGATTGATGCAAACTATTACTGAACTCATCTCATTGCTGTCAGGTTTCTGTAAGTATCAACACAGAAAAAGACTAATATTATGATATTGTTAGCAATCATTCCACTACATTACAGTTACCAAAGTCTATTTTTTCTCCTCTTTCTTGAAGATGTATTTTGCTGAAACTTGAAACCAACAGAACTCTCCTATTTAACCTGCTTGACTGTTATTCAGGCAAGAATCCAGATTATTGGCAAAAATTATCCAATACTCAGGAAAATCATAATTGAAACAGATCCTATCCAGATCCAAAATCTCCACTACACACTTACATGCATTACCAATGCATGTTTGTACCCAACTGTTTTACTAATGTAGAAAGTAAAGTATAGGCATGTGACAAGAGGTCTAATTCAACTCAGCATGGTCTGTTAACATCAATGATATCACCAAAGGGTTACTGCGAAACAGGTCTTCCAGAGAACTCCAGGTCCAGGAAAACTCGGCTACCATTCTCTCTTTTTTGCTCCCTTAGTGCAGAATGAACTAAGTGATCCTGATACTCAGTGGGTACAAGTCCAGCTGAGTCTTGGACTCTCTCACCACTCACATTATTGCGAGAATTCTGTGATGCAGGACCCATAGGTAAAGCACATCAGCTTGACTGGAGATATGTAACATGAAAATCACTTAAATATGATAAGACTTAAATGAATTGAGAGTGATAGAGTTTGGGTGTGGTGGGCAAGAGAAAGAAAGACATAGCTGTGAAGTGAATTTTAAAAGTTACAGTTTTATTGTGCTCACAGGTTCCCAGTAGCAGTGACTGGGGATTTAATTTTCTACTCTGTTCAGAGTGCTGGACAAATGAAAAGGTTGGTAATCCTATGATTTTGTGCTACGTGCCTAAGAAAACTTAGTTACATTAGGGTATAGTTGTCTATGTGACCGATCAATGGAGGCATTTTTGGGTGCTCAATATAGACATTTGTGATTCTTAAAATTATGAATAAAGATTCAACATGTTATAATATTCAAGATGATGAGAAAAATGCAAATTCATTGCATTAGTTTTTCAGATTTGAATTAGGCACAGCACATAGTAATTGACTACCCGTTGCCTGCCTACGCTCTGTGCAGGCATTAGTCCCACTGCTAAATTCGGGCCTCATTTTTTCTGCCTTCCAAGTAGATACCTCAAGACTCCTTAAGTATGTAAGTTAGAGCCTTCACATATTTTAAACAACCCCAACAAGAAATCTGTCAGTCTCACTGATCATAGTGACAAGTAGCTGAAATTAAAGAAAATTTTTCCAGAGGTGTAGGGGGCTCCCGTGACTCCACAGGCTTTGCATTTACCCAACCCCTTCACAGCCGCCCATTCTGACACATAGTTGAGGGATGCAGCAGATGTTTGGTGCTCTGTTGGATAAAGGAACATTTGAACAAAGTCTTGGTGGAATTTTGGTTGATCCTAAATTGAGAAACATTCAAATTCGAAGTAAGTATGGCATAATTGGCTCAGCTGCAGAGAATATGTTGTTGAATTGAGCTGCCTGTCAGGTAGGGCTGTGTTAGCAGCTCAGCCTGAAAATGCTGTTCAGGTTCAAGGATCAAGTTAGGTTTAGGTTTTTCAGGTCAGGTGGGCTTTGATTGTGCAGTATTCTGACTAGGCCTGTGAAAACATATCCAGGTAAAAGTCTACCCCATTAAGGATTAACTGAGACATTATCAGTTAAGTACTAAAGGAAACCATTCTTTGAAAGAATGATCCAGTTCATCCTAATCCCATATTCTTTCCTCATGGCTCTGAAACTTTTCTACTTATCTATTTTTTGGAAGTGCCTATTGAATCTGTTACTATTGAATCTCATGTGCAACATAAATCACAACACTTTCATCAATCTTCTTCATTAGTTCAAAGAACTCAATCAAGTAGATCAATCATTACTTGCTTTTAACAAATCTGTGCTGCTTTTCATTTATTACTCCATATTTTCTAAGTGTCAATCAATTTTGTCTCACATTAATATCATTAAAGGTTATCCTGCCAATCATGTTAGGCTGACTGGTCAGGTTTCTTTTTGAATAGATCTGATAGAACTTTTTCCAGCAGATTATCTATGGAAAGAAATGTTCAAAATGAAAAGAGTTGGATCCATCGCCAAATTATAATTATATTATTTATCCTTTTGTGTTTTCTAAGCCAGCAATGTGTCGTAATTGGTTCATTATTGATTTTAATATGATGGTGTCAAATTACTCCAATCTGTGAACTAAAGAAATTATGTTATAATTGACTATTCCCTGTGGCAGAGCGATTGTGTCATAATAACTTATAATTTGAATGTTTCTCAAATTAGGATCAACAGAAATTCCAACAGGACTGCATATTTGCATTTATCCAGCATAGCACCAAATCTCACATACATTGGAGAGTGATTATAGCTGTCATTGGATTCAATTACAGGTACAATAACAAATGTGTGCAAATGCACAGAGGGACAGGCTTCACAGGGTCAAATGAAACAGGCCAACAAAAACGTTAAAATTACATTTGGTAATGAATGAATACACCACAATGATGGCTATGTAAATGTGACCTTACTCTTGGTATATATTTCTTTTAAAAATTAAGTTCCCACAAACATCTAATAGCTAAGGCTAATCATATGCATCTTATTTAAGTATTTCACTGTGTTCCCATATTTTGGAAAAAAGATGGAGTTGAGCATTCAGGAGTTGAGGGGTTTATTTTAAACAACAGCATTACACAGTGCCATAAAAGTGACATACCACACACAAGTGCTGGCAGCACTTTCACTGTACGGATTAATTTTGGCATTCCAGAGCTAATCAATCTCCCTGGGAGATAATGCCTCAAATTATCAAAAGCAAACCTTGCTGACTTAACATTTTGTTGACATGAGAATTGTCAACTTGTCAGGGTGTAGGCAGTCCCTTAAAATGCATACATTTCACACAGCATAAGTGATTTTGGTATGAAGAATTTAAAAACACAATGTTTAGATTAAGTTTTTTTTCTAATGTGCTACATTATGGGGACTACTTAAAAGTTCAGTTAGAATCATTGGTATATGGTTCCAATTAACTTTGAACAATATTTATAACAGATGTGTTTGAAAATAAATCTGTTCTTTCTCTCAGATTGTAAACAGAATATTGAATGGGTATCTTCACGTGTTGGAGTGATTATGAACGATGTCTGGTTTCTTGCTCCTCCGTCCTAAAACATGATGCCTAACTATTCTATAGCTTTCACTCCAGAAACATAGAAAGATGACAGTTTCAGCAAACAGAAAGAACCTATGGGCCACTAAGCATCAGACATAGCTGGACAAGTTACCTTTAAAATGATTAATTAAAGTTGTAGTTTTTTTAAACTTTCTGGTGAGCTATTGTTTGAAGGCTCAAATTGCTGCCTGGTGAAATTGAATGATTTCAAGACCACCTGCTCCTGAGGGGGACAAGGTCATGAGAGCACATAATTACTACTGTGATCATGAAAGAGTTAATCTAAGACAGCTTCAATTCCAAAACATGGAAGGTTTCTCTTGGTGAGGTCTAGTGGATTTTCTCAGGCTAGCATCCCGAACCCACTTCATTAACTACCTAACATGTCCATACGTGGCACCCATCTCATCCAATGCTAGTCAATTCTATCACTTGCCATAGTTGGAGGTATTCGTTACTGCTGGGATATCCTGGGATCCCTCACATCAATGCCACCTTAAGCAGGTCTTTGTGCACCTAGTCCAGGACAATCATGTCTGGAGTTGGCCTACATGGTTTATGATATTTGACCCAGACATAGCAGGTAAGGGGAAATTGGTGACCCATTTTGTAGACAGAGTTCTTGAAAATGGTTGGTACAGAAGAGGAATGTTCTCCACACAGGACTGCCAGAGAAGGCCACGTCATCAGACTATGGCAGCCTGGTCCAAGGGTGCCACGTGAATCATTGCGCTTTCACACCTGCAGGAACACCCAACAGTTTTCTCTGTCTGTCGAGATAAGTACCACAATATTCTCTCTGTTACCTCACGTTCATTCTACCTCTGCTACTGCATCAACATCCCAAAAAGGTTAATGCTCTTACACTCTCACTAATCCATGCAACATCCTCCCTCACTCACTCTTAGCCACTCAATTCCCTTAAACAACTAACCCTACCAGGTGCCTTCTCACTCACTCGAGACACCTCACCACCTTCACTATTCTTGCACTAGCACTAATAGCTGTGCTATCCCTTCCCATCTCATTCAATTTCTCTCTTTCTCTCATTCCAGGAGAAAATAGCCAACAGGAGGGCAGGAAGTGCCAAGATGATGATGATAATAATAATAGTAATTTATTGTTACTGGTATTTGTGAAAATACTGTAAGAAGTGTGAGTGTATAAGATGATTCGTGGTGTGCCTGGCCTTTGGCTCCTCACCTCCTGCAAGGAAAGGAACCTGATCCTGACCAACCTGACTGGCCGAATGGCCAGGCCTAAGATCACAGACTGATATCAGAGGCTGCTCTTGACATACTGAGCTGGGTCCTTTTGACAGAAGAGTATCTCTTCTGACTTAACTGAAGAGTACTCCCCGTTCACTTTGAGACATGGCCATTTGTTCGAAACATGTGCAGTGTGTTTTTGCTATATGTGCAGATGGTACATGATGCAGGCATGAGTTCGACATGGCAAGGTTCCCTACAGCAACATGTCCATTCCTTGACTGCTGTAAAAGACAAGTCAAGACAGAGAACTGTGTGCCAGTTAGCTCTGTCTGAGAGGCAAAGTACTGAAAGGCAAGGCAAGGCAGAAATAGGCAGGGATGCTGTGGGCATCAAGGTAGGCAAGGAATTGAGTGACTGCTAACAAGTGATCAGCACTGAAATACATCCATGTGCTGGATGCACATCCATGAGTGCAAAGTGTCCTTGCATGAGTATTCTAATGTTAGTTACCAGTGCACCCCAAAGAGCATCATTAAAGTGCAGAAGTGTTTTGCAAGTGGATCGGAGATACGCCATTATGGTGTGGAGAGGCTGACATGTGCCAGGGTCTGTTGCTGTGGGAGGCATACACTGCTGCCCATGAAATGTGCCCTGAGACATTGACATTGGACGTCCAAGATCGAAGTTTGGAGAAGCAAGTAGTGAGCTGGAGTCATCGGGTACCCATTCTGACTTCAGCGTTGGGAAATGTCTGTGTTCAGTTTCCATTAGATGGGTGGTGAAATAAGACAATAAGTAATCATGGGGACAAACCTAAGTAATAATGAGGTGGATAATGAGCAATAAGTTCCCATTAATAGGCCTGTAACCAGTCACTAGTTAGAATTCCATCTTGACCTCCAGAAAGAGGTTGAAAATGTGATCTGTTACTCATAATGTTACGAAGGCCTCAGTGGGGGACGTCTTATGTGATTCTCCCAAATTTCTCACTGTAACACACATCATTTAAGGGCTGGGAAAATCTAAGAAAATTTTCCAATTTTTTGTTGTGAATTATGATTAAATTAGTTAGTGATAACATTACAAATACAACTTGTCATTATAACTAAATTACTCACTCATTGTTACACCTCACTGGGGTAACAGGCTGAAAACCAAGTTCTGATATTGCTGGAATTGTCATAAACGTTAAAGATTTTCTAAAATTGCTCAAATGTCTGCAATGTGCCTGTCTTTTAGACCCATGTTTAGAGAAAGCGTGAACCAGGTTTCTCCAACCAATTTGCCATTTGGTGGAATGTAGTTATTATGGTACGGATCCAAAACGGGGAGTTGGCTAGAATTTGGAGAAGTTGTGTAGTGACCAGCGACGTTTATTCTAAGATGTGCGACCATGGCTGTGAGGTTCTGTGCATTACCAACATATTGGCTTCAGTTTCTTCAAGCCCCTGCTGCACTGCGACCTTGGAGGTCTTCTCAGCATAAAAAATATCTGAGGGATTGATACAGCCAGCTGACCTTGGTTATGTGACAACCATTAAATTAATGGGTGTAACATGCATGTCTCTTTATATGATAGCTATGCAATTCAGGGCAGGAATCCTGCATCAGGGTGGAGTTATTACAGGAGCTGACTCCCGTATTAAATGGCAGGCAGTTCTACCTGCATATTCTGAAGCACTTGGATGTCTCTCTATAAGCTAAAGAGTCGGGAAGGAGAGGGTGTCAAACTAAAAGCCTCCAGCATCCAATTCAGAGATTTGAGAAATAGGACACCTCAGAACTTAAATATGCATCCGGTATCAGTGCACAAAATTTCTTTTTCTCATTGAGGACTCTTGAGATTTTCTCAGGGACTACGTTTTGATGTTCATGACTAAATCTTGGTTTTCAGGGGCTCTTTTATGATTCTCACTAAATCATTTAATAGGTGATACAGTCACATAGTAACAACACCTTCCGTAGTTGTGTTGATTTAGGGATATTCTGACTCACACAGAAACAGAATTAGAACAATTCATGAATATTCTCAATAATTATCAAACCTCCATTAAACCTAAAGCCACAACACACAAATGAAGCATTAATTTCCTAGACAGCACAGTATTTAAATTGGCATAAGACAATAAGCAAAAGTTAGTCACAAAAGTTTTTTTTCAAACACATTTCTACATACAAAAAGCCATCACTCAATACACATTTTCTGCAGACTGGTAAGGTCAAAGCTGATGTGTTTTTATTATGTAAACACAAAGCTGGAACATTTTAACCAGGCTGATGCTTTTTTAAAAAATTCTCTCATCAGACGTGGACGTTGCTAACTAGGCCAGCATTTATTGATCATCCCCCATAGCCTTCGAGAAGGTGTGGTGAGCTGCCTTCTTGAATCATTGCAATTCATTTGGTGTAGATTTGGGAGGTAGTTCCAGGATTTTGACCCAACGATACTGAAGGCACAGCAACATATTTCAAAGTCAGGATGGTGAGTGATTTGGCGCAGCCATTAGCCCAAGCAAAAGGCCACATCCCAGGCCCCAGCAAAAAAAACACTACCCCTGGCAAAAGGCATAGTCCATAGCAAAAAGGGGCTGTGGGATTCGACTTCCTTGTGGCTCCCTCACTGCCACCACTTAATTTTCTAACTGCTCACTGTTCTTCCAATCACAGACAAATCTCTGACTGCTTGCCCTCCAACTGAATTTTCCCAGGAATTCTGTTGGCTTTCAGGGGTGATTTTATCCTCCTCCTATATTTAGTCTGAGCCCTGGCCTGTACCCATAGAGGGACAGAACATGTTACAGTCAGATGTTCGATACTATAAATCTGAAAGCAATTTTCTGGATACTCAGAGCACAATCCCACAATTCTGGAATACATGACCAGGTGACCTCCTCCAGAAATCCATGAATGGTAGAATTGATTGTCCTCAGCTGATACAGCATCCTTGTAGCTAAACAAAGAAGCTTGGATAGAGAGTGTATTGAAGTTGAGCAGCCGTAAGATGCAGCAAGATGAATGAACTATGTTGAGCTACAAGGGCACGCCTGAGGGAATGATGTGCAATCTGTGGACGTAAGGCGGGAAGGGCCAGTTTTTCATGGATCGGATGGTCAGAGATGTGTCCTCTTTGGCCCTAACTAGCTGCCTTAGGAATACTGGATATATGTGGGTCAAGGTGTCGTCCTCTCACTTGCCAAGTAATCTATCTCCTTGAGAAAAGAATCTTGAGAAGGACATATACAGACAGTAACCCATCATCAGACCATGGATTGGTCAAAATATAAGGGGTTCCCTTCTGCAGCATCTTGAGCTTATAAAAGCCATAAGAAAATGATAAGGCAAAGAGTGTTTGAGAAGTCCAGCCATTTGTTTTCTGACACCCCACTGAGATGGGGATGCACTAGTTGGCCAGTGGTCAAGGCAGTCATTCCATCTCAGGATGTATGTTGAGTTTGAGGAGGATTTGGTCTTTCTAATCTGCTCCGACTGCAAAGTAGGAGCAGTGATAACAGTGTACCGAATACTAAAATAGCTAACTGTGTGTGCTTTTCCTTTATTTACTATTCAACTATTTTTGTTGGCTTTAGTGGGTTTTCAAAACCTTTCGACAATTTGCCAAATAAGAGATTTGAGGACCTTGACTATGACTACAGTAGAGAGCGTTTCAGAGGGGGCAGACTCATCATTCCTTCCACTCCAAGCACGAGCACAGCTGCAATCATCTCAGCTCAACAGTGGATCACACTCTGGTTAGTACTTCACTGTTCAGAAGATGCGGATGGCAGATTCTGTGAACACTGAGTATACTGACAGTTGGAAAGCTGTGGGCAGCCAGACACATGTTGCACATTAGGTCAATGATGGGCAAATGTTGGCAGTCACACTCAACCTGATGAAGTTGCAAACAAATGGGAGAATCTGGTGGGGCTGCCTGTGGTATTGAAGTGACATGCACTGGCAATGGAATAATCATAAAATCAGCTCATCATGACATTTCCACTTGTCAAAACACATCACAATTAACTGTCAACATGATAACTGACTCCTCAGCAGGCTTTCCCAAAGGTCCTCAAATCTCTTAGTTGGCAAATTGTCGAAAGGTTTTGAAAACCCACTAAAGCCAACAAAAATAGTTGAATAGTAAATACAGATTTCCTCTGTAACTAGCAGATCCAACATCACAGGTTGTGCATTTGGTATGGGGTTGTGACCCAAACCTAATCTGAAATGTTCTCCACATGGAAATTTTGTGTGAGGCCCTTTCTGAGTCAGAAATTCAAATGTATGGCCCTGTAGCCTCCATTATTTTTTATTAGTGACTGCACATATTCCCAACATTCTGGGATACAAATGTTACAAATCTGACTGATACATTTTCTCACTTTTGTAGATGTATCATCTATATCATTTAAGAATACTTTACAGGAAAGAAATTACTGTAATCAATAAGTGATTTTAGCAGCAAATAAAAACATCGCAGTTGCATAATATATTAGATGAAAACAATTCAGGCAATGCATAGTGATTGGACATTTGGCTGGAATAACAACTGATTCCTCAAACTTTAATGTCAAATTTATTATACAATCCAATTCCCAAAGTAAAACCAAAGTAAAGTGGAAGGAAAACAAATAATTTTAACCAAGAATTGTGCCAGTTGGGCTCAGTGCAATGCAATAATTTTAAAAATCTCAAATCTGATCCTAACCTGTTCATTTCCAGGCATAATAGAGATGGAACAGAGGATGGGCAGTCAATTCAATCATAGGCAGTATGTTGGTCAAGTGAATATAAAAATTTATCCTGGGAATCTCATACATAATCCCATCTACAGAGTTAACCCTGGCTTGGCAACTTTTCAAGGCTTTGCAAAACCAGGTAGCATAAAGGACAAAAGGGTGGTTTTGGGAAAAGGTAAGTGCTTTTACAGCTCTGCTTGTGGGCCTGGGGGAGCAGGTGTACTTCTCCTTAATACACTAAACTACCATTTTCCCAGCCATTAGACGTCCCTATAATCTGTCCTCAGAACGCTCCCTGTTCTTCCTGAATCTGAGCTGCATCTGAGCCCCTGAAGTACCTTATTGTTCCCACTCACAGCTGCCACGTTCCCTACCTGATTGGGAGCTAAGCCTATCAATCAGGATAACATCTCAGTAAGGACCCCGTCAAAGAAAGAAAGAAACCGCTGCACAGCATACAGGGAAACCCAGACTCCCTCACTGCATATTAGGACCCAAGTGTGTTCCAGGTTCAAACATACTATTGGGTTTCATATTGACTTTGACATTATATTTAATTTTGTATGACAATATAGTTCCAAGTCAGAATGATGTGAGAGTCCAAACTTTCTAGTAGTTGTGAGACTGTTATGAAAGACTGAGTTTAATAATCCAGAATTTGAAATTATTTGAATGATCGTCCTTCCCAACATTCCATCCTGTAATTCTTGATGAGATCTGATACTCTGACTGCTCATCACGAAATGCCTCCTATTGCTATGGAACATAGAAAACAGCTCTGGCCTACACAGAGCTATCACAAAGCACTGTGGAGAGAGAGTCAGCCTTATGCTGGCTAGATTTTGCAAATCCCTCCTCTGAGGATTTATATGCACATGTGCACGGTGTGCAGCATTGGATTTAAGAACATAAAAGTGGTTGGCAGTTTACAAGATACCGTGTATAGATAAGTTCATGCAACAAACAGAAGGGGAATGTTCATTGTATAGGTGAAGAGTAAATTCTGAAACATGGGACACTTGGGATGCAATATACGGAGGCCTGACGTGGAAGGAAGAACTCGTGTCCAATTTGGTGTTGAATAAGGTTATAGTGCAGGGGTTCAAGTAACCACTGCTGACGCTCCACATATCCAATTTGCAGAGGCACTAGTTGAAGGATCCCTCATGTTGCAGTCAGAATGATGGTGCCAATGCACTCAGATATTTCACAATGACTTGTGAGGTGCTGAGTCTGCCTATGAGGAATTCCTGGCAACTGTTGTTCACTTAATGCTTCAATGTCTTGTTAATTAATCATTTAATGAACAGAATAATACTCATGGTGATAAGAGAGTTGGAGCTGCCTCCACTCGTCTTTGCAATCCAATACCTTAGCAGCTGTATGCCAAGAAAATACATGAGCTTAATTTATCAAAAACAATTCCGGCTGACTCAACAATAAGGCCTGGATTAAACCTGTCACTGGAGGTTTTGAATCTTCTCATTCAACTCAGACTAAGGCTCTACCTTGTTATTTGGCCATACTGCAGCTGTACAAGCAGCTGAAAGGTTATCAGTGCACTGTGCTGATGAGCTGCATGTTTTTAGCCGATTAGAATCCAACGGTAACCATGTGCATAATTGGAGGGGTCTAACCTTTGGCTTGAGCCAATCTATGGGCATTTGATCTCTGGTTTTAGGTAAATGGTTGTATTCCTATAGGGAGACTCTATACTCCTTTTCAAGACAAGCACAAACTTTGCTGCTGTGGATTTCCCCAGATTGATTGGGAGAATTCTAAAAATGATGCTGGACATTTCCATATGTCAGGCACCTGACTAACGATAAAGTAAATCTGAAAAATAGCATCATTAATATGCTACAAATTGCCCTGTTCTCCAAAAGTGCTGTGGAGCTTGCTTATAAAGGCCTTTATCCAAGCATAATCAGATACATTAAACGTAGGTGAAAATAATTAAAAAGTGAGTTCCAGGTAAGAATAGTAATTCGATATATTTTACAGAAGATAAAGATCCACATTAACTTTCTTTCTATTCTAAAATAGAGTATAAAGTGAAGTTCTAACACTTTCTCTCCAACAACTTATTGATGCCCTCAATAAATGGCAAATAATACATAAACATTGGATCTGTGGATGCAACAGATGTTCCCAGTGTCAAGAAAGTCCTAATATTTAAATTCCAGCCATTATCATAGAATCCCTACAGTGTGAAAACAGGCCATTCGGCCCAACAAGTCCACACCGCCCCTGTGAAGAGCATCCCACCCTGACTCATTCCCCTACCCCTGCAATTCCCCAAGTCTAAACCAAATATCCCTAGACACTACGAGCAATTTAGCATGGCCAATCCACCTAGCCTGCACATCTTTGGACTGCGGAAGGAAACCGGAGCACCCGGAGGAAACCCATGCAGACACAGGGAGAATGTGCAAACTCCACACAGACAGTCGCTGGAGGGTGGAATTGAACATGGGTCAATTGAACGTGAGGTAGCAGAGCTAACCACTGAGCCATCCTCATTAGCAGCAGGATGCTTTATAGGCTCATTAATAAGCCACTTAATATTGATTATCCTCAAGGCTACTGGAATTTAGTCAGGGCTCGTGATTTGAACAGAACTAACATAGATCTCGTATAATGCGAAAAGACCACCCAATAAACCCTTGCCTGGGGCGTCCTACATGGGATTGCTCATTCGCAGTCACTCAGTGCTTGATCAAGGGCTCCAGCATGGGTACACACGGCCAAAAACTAACCCTCTGACTTTGCCTCGGACCTTTTATCCGGATGCAAAAAAATCACCGTAGTTATTGGCTAATGTCAAAGATATTTGAAGTGTTTAAAAAAACAGCAGTCATTATGAAATGATTGACTGCTTTCTGGATGCTGGCCTTCAGAAAACTGCAAGCGTTTGACAGTTCTGGTCTTTATGCTAAGGCTGCCTTTCCTCATTATTTAAGCTGCAGGCGTGTCTCCTTTCACCTAAACTGGTCTGTAGAAGACTTTGGGATATAAAAGGCACTATAAAAATTCATGTCTTTCTTTTCTTGGGATAGAAAGAAGGTTTGACCAGCCATAGATCTATTCTAACAAAGAAATGTAAACTCTTTATCTTACCAGAAAACTCTCCTGCTAGTTTCTGTTTTATAACTATATCCGTTTTGTGACAGCTGTGATAGTTCATTTTCAGTGATTCACTTTGTCACTTTTGAAATCCTCACAGTATATCAAAGAGAATCTGGCAGCATATAACATTGTTACACACAACAGAAGAGGGTTCTAGTGGTTCCATGAAACATTATTGGCTAAACTCTTAAGTTCGGAAACTCAGGTCATCCAAACCTCAGATGGATGAAGGTTTGCATAACTATTCCACTGATTTTGTTTTTATAATCTATATAGAAGATCTTCAGTGGTGTAATTACCTAGTATAGTGCATTACAAACTCAAGTTAATGCTCAATCTTTTTTATCATGCACAGTACCAGCTGTATAAAATTTGATGCCTACTCTAATTTGTAAACTATGTACTTCAACTCCAGTTCTAGCGGATTATAAACTAAGCACATGGTATACCAACCAGAGAAGCTGATTTAAGAAAGCAAGCTACGTTGATCAGGATGGAATTAATATTCACTTATTACCCAATTCTTCAAAAATTCACATTAACCTGAAGTCTCATATAATTTAGCCCCAAACTGACATGAAAAATGTCAGAAATTTTAAAAAATGTAAAAAGTGAGAGTGTGTCAGAAGACTTCAAGCAAGGCTATACTGGCTGAATTTCACTCACGGCTTACAATGCAATGAGAACTTTTGATGGTACTTCTGCTGCTCAATCCACTGGCAACCATCTTTTGATTTGTATCTTGCATTTTTGGTAGTTATAGCATGATATAGTCCTATGCATTCTGAGATGAGCTCGTTGAATGTTCTGCTATCAGTGATTAGCATTTCTCAAGTTATTGATTTGTAATATTTGATCATTTGTACATGTCTTAATTTTTGCATAATTATACTGTACATTGCTGGAATGTAATTCAACAATGGCATCGCTGGTATGTGTCTTTTATGTTCATAAGTCAGTTATTGTCTTGGAAGTTCTGATGATTCACTCTCAATTTTACATGGAATCAAAATCCACACAACAACCACCAGCTTAGGATACAAAATAACTTCAGACTGACAGATGGACTGGATGTGCTTTCCACTTATTGAGTCCCTTCCAGTCCCAAACCAGGTTCAATTGGATTTCAAGAGATCACATCATCCAATAGTCACTCAATGTGATTTTTCTCAGAACTGGTTATTGATCAGGGTCTCCTGTTCTAGACCCAGCATGGGCTCAACTTTAATCATCTTGGACTGAGTTCTGTTGAATTTCCAAATAGATAGAAAAATACAAAGACTCAGCATGCTTCATGTTCTCACTGAACTCTGAGATCAAGCCACTTGTAAATACAAAGTCTAAATGTGCAGATTGAGCAATGTTAGAGAACTCCATGTATGTCCTTGAAGAATTTCAAACTCTTCTATTAAACCAAGTGTGGTAAAAGAACAATAAGTCATGAATGGCAAAGTGTGTTGAAAACTTTACCCTACTATTTTTGCAAGAAGTGGAGTACTGAAGTAGTTTCATGTCTTTAAAAGCTCCATCACATACTGTGTATATGAGTAGAGTTGTTACACTACACAATGCAGAACGTATTATTTTCCTAGCAAGCTAGAGACGTACAGCACAGAAACAGATCCTTCGGTCCAACTCGTCGATGCCGACCAGATATCCTAGATAAATCACTGGGTATATTTTAGGCAACTTACTTTGGAAGGTTGTAAAAGACAAAGATATTGCAGGTTCATTAGTATGCTATCGACAGTGAGAAACTTTAATAACTAGATCAAAGAAACCTTGGGTTGGATTTTCACAAGAGTTAGGCCTACTCTGGGGCTCTTTAAGAATATTGGATTGGCCTGATATGCAGATATCTTGCTCCTATTTCTGACAGATCCCAGTTATTAAACAAAGGCCCTCTGCTTTGATTGACAAGACATCTGATGCAGGTTAGAAAAAATAATAACCATTTTACTTTTATGTCATTATGACTGCTTGGCTGGGTTTCAAAAAAAAAGTAATAATTTAATCGGGGCTCTGAGTTGACTGTGTAATTGAGAATTTAAAGAGTCTATTAAAGGATTATTGTTTTCCATGTTTGACTAAAACTTTGCTTGTTAACCTCTTGAGAAGAATTAAAAACTTTGAATGGGTTTCATGGATGGGAGCTTTTTCACAAGCAAGTATACATATGTGAGGGTGGCGTTTGGGTCATGAGTTAGCACAGAGGTGGCATGGGCTATGAGTGGGCATTGGAGATGTGTGGAGGAGGAGTTGGCATGGGAATATGAGAGGGCATGGTATCAGTGGAATGGTTGAGGAGATAAGACTGTTAGTTGGCCTAACAGCTCTTTAAACAACCAGGATCCAGTTTCAGAGAATGGACAGAGGACCTCACACCATGCCACCTCACCACTCGACCCCCAACCTCTGCTTCCTATGGCTGCCCAGAATTTTCTCATGGGGTGCCTGACTCCACCCTGCATCTGCATCTTTGGAGTGAACATTGGGTCCATAAGATCATGAGAATTAGGAACAGGAGGAGGCCATTTGTCATCTTGAGCTAAGCCCACCATTCAATCGGATCATGGCTGATCTGACAATCCCACATTCACTTTCCTGTCCTTTTCCCATAACCCTTGATTCCCCTACTGATCAAGAATCTATCCTTCTCAGTCTTATATATACAAAACAACTCTGCCTCTACTGCTATGTGGTAGAGTTCTGAAGACTCAGAGCTCCAAAGAACCAAACCCTCTGAGAGAAGTTCCTCCTTAATCTTAAATTGGTGCCCTTTATTCTGAGTCTACACCCTCTAGTCTTAGACTCTCACATGAGGGGAAACATCCTCTCAGTTTTGCCCTGTCAAGCCCCTTAAAAATCCTAAACGTTTCAATGAGATCACCTCTCATTCTCTTAAACTCAAGAGAGTAAAGCTCCAAACTGGTTAGCCTTTGCTCATAAGTGAGCGTTCTCTGAGCTGCCTCCAATTAAATGGTATCTTTCCTTGAATAAAGGGACCAAAACTGCTCACACTATTCCAGACATAGTCTCACCAACACCTTTCACAGTTGCAATAAGACTTCCTTACTCTTATACTCCAAACCCCTTGAAGTAAGCACCATTATTCCATTAGCCTTCTGGTTATTTGCTGCAGCTATGTGTTAGGTTTCTGTTTTTCATGTACACAGAGGTTCAAATCCCTTTGTGTTGCAGCTTTCTGCAGTTTTTCTCTAGAGAATTACCCATTCTTTAGTTCTCCCTTCCAGAAAGGCACAACTTCACATTTTCCCACATTATATTCCATTTGCCAACATTCTGCCCACTTATTTAACCTATCAATATCTCTCCTGTAACTTGGATACAATAAGGACTGCAGATGTTGGAAGCTAGAGTCAGTAAATGTGGAGCTGGATAATCACAGCAGGTCAGACAGCATCTGAGGACCTGCTGTGCTTTTCCAGCTTCACATTTAATATCTCTCTGTAAACTGTTTGTATCCCTCTCGCAACTTGCCTTTTCATTTTGTTTTGTTTAATGAGGCCCATTAAACTGAGGTGCATCTGGTGAGTTGGGAAATTTCAGACTCAAGCTGCCCACTGTGGGAGTGAAAATGTGGCCCATAACTAGAACATAATTAGAACAGAGAGGACTCTGGACAAATTTTATAAGGTACGTAGGATATAGTCAATTCCACTGGTCAGTGAGTTTGTAACTTGGCATAAATTTAAAATCATCATCCAAGAATCAATGGGAGCAGTTAAGGAGGCTGTTCTTAAAGTAGAGGGCTGGAATTCTCTGGCAGATGTAGCAGTGGAAGGAGATGTCACACCATCGTTTTGAATGAGCAGCGAAATGCATAAGTTACAGGGAAAGAGAAGGGAATAGTCTTAAATAAAGAGGTAAGGAGCTAGTCCAGATTCAGTGGACCAAATGGCTTTCTATTCTATGATGCAAAGCAAAAGTCTCTAATTAGCAGAAGCTGTATGACAAATATCCTAATTACTGACAGCTGAATGTGAGAGACAGAAAGGCAGACAGGAAGTGAGAGACAGACAGTCAAACATGAGCCAGAGCCTACATTCCAGTCTTCAATACTGCCAAACCTCAGATTCCCCTCCACTGTGGTGCTGAATCTTAGGAATTAATTCCATGTTGATCAATTATAGTGCCTCTTTCCTGGTGATACCATACTCAGCACTCCCGCTATAATTTCACCAAACCCAGTGCCATCCTCCTACGCCACCAAAGCTCAGGGCCAGCGCCGTGTAACCAAAATATTTTCTCCTTCTCAGTACGGCTCCAAAAAACCTGCAGTCACCTGGCAGAGTTCTGCCACAACCCTTTACAGCTTTCCTAGTTGGGTTACTGACTTACCCGCAGGTGCTAGAACACAAAACCAGTACTGAACTGATAGGAAACAAAGAACTACACAGAGTGGAGATCTGAAACAAAAACAGAAATTGCTGGAGAAACTCAGCAGGCCTGGCAGCATGTATGGACGGAAAGCAGAGTTAAAGCTTTGAGTCCAGTTACCCTTCTTCAGAGCTGATAGGAGCTAGGACAAGCTGGTACATATATGGACGACAGGGAGTGAGTGAGTGAGTGAGTGAGTGAGTGAGTGAGTGAGTGAGTGAGAGTGTGTGTGTGTGTGTGTATGTATGTGTGTGTGTGTGTGTATGAGAGAGAGAGAGACAGACAGACAGACAGAGTGTGTAGGAGCGGGGTGGGGGAGACAAACATTGAGATAGAGCCCAGAGAGACCGAATGATACTTAAACAGACACTGGACTAGATGATGGTAAGCCAGGGAAAAAAAAAAATTGGTAATGGGGATAATTCGTGATAACAAAAACAAAGTTGCTGGAAAAGCTCAGCAGGTCTGGCAGCATCTGTGAAGAAAAAAA
>NC_063332.1:147594581-147723140 GCF_021869965.1 Rhincodon typus | reverse complement strand
TTGCTGGAAAAGCTCAGCAGGTCTGGCAGCATCTGTGAAGAAAAAAACCAGAGTTAACGTTTCGGGTCCGGTGACCCTTCCTCAGAACTCTAATTTTTTTCTTCACAGATGCTGCCAGACCTGCTGAGCTTTTCCAGCAACTTTGTTTTTGTTCCTGATTTACAGCGTCCGCAGCTCTTTTGGCTTTTAAAATTAGTGATAAGTCAGTGAGAAAGAGTTGGCTGTGCGACAGTGATCCTACTTTAGAATTGATAGTTACTGGGAAAAGGTGGTATGTATATATATATCATGGAATCACAGAATCCCTACAGTGTGGAAGTAGGCCATTCAGCCTATCATGTCCACACCAACCCTCCGAACAGCAACCCATACAGACCCAACCCCCACCCTATCCCTGTAGTCCTGCATTTCCAATGGCTAATCCACCTAGCCTGCACATCCTGGACACTATGGGCAATGTCCATGGTGATAAGCAAATATACAGCAAAACTTCTTAACAGCAAAAAATATTTTGCACTCAAAAGAGTAGCAACCCAGAAAGAAAGAATGAGTTGTTTTGTCCAATAGCTCTTTTAACAGTTGTTGCTATGGTGATGATTATTTTGTTGACCACTTATTCTGAATAGTAGCAATTTCCAGTAACTGAGGGAAAAAAAACGAAATATATTTTCCAAACGTGTTCTGAGTGATCAACTGTGCTATAATTTAATAGAAGTTAGATTCTCCTGACCAATCATAGAATATTAGTCAGCTGCCAAATGCAAGTGGCTTGTCATTAGACTTTTTCAAATTGCTTAATTTCTTGTTGATTTTGAAGTTCCTAGCACTTCACCTCCAGTTGACTGCTTTTTAATCTTAAACCAATCAACAAAGTGTGGTGGTAAAGTTGTCACTGCTATTTGAACCTAATTGTCAGTGTCAGCTCATTTTCACAATTATGCATGTGTACAAGTACAGTTCTGGATGTGTAAAGGAAGCCTTAACAGTCTTGTGAACAAAACATTACACTGAATTATTTATATAAAAAAGATAGGTGCAATTACAGGATTAAAGAAAAATATTTTGGAAACATTCAGAAAGAATGCCACAATGTACCACGGTTGTTGCCAGGAAGGTAACAGATCTGGTTGACATTGTCTTGCTGAATCCAATCAGACAGCATGGCTATTGTACCCCAGTACACTTTCTGTAAACTTGGCATACTATCACGTGGAAGATCAAAGGAAGCAGCATCCTGTATCAAGATTAGCCAGACTTTCAAATATTTTAGCTGTGCCTTCATGTCATCTGTCCCAACTTCTTTAATAAGTAGGAAGCTCCACCTACACTAAACTTCTTCATTTGAAAAGACAAAGCTCCTTTAATTTTATTCGTTCATGGTTTCTGGGCTGCACTGGCTGAATCAACATTTATTGCATATCCCTAGCTGGCCCTGAGGTGGTGGTGGTGAACTGCATTTTTCAACTGCCCTAATTATATTGGTGAAGGTAGACCCACAATGCTGTTGGCAAGGGAATTCCAGGATTTTGAGCCACCAACATTGAAGGAACAGTGATATATTTCCAAGTCAGGATGGTGAGTGGCTTTGAGGGGGACTTGCAGGTGGTGGTCTTCTCATGCATCTGCTGCCCTTGTCCTTTTAGATGGAAGCAGTTGTGGACTTGGAAGATGCTCTCCAAGGTACATTGCTGAATTTCTGCAGTGCATCTTGTAGATGGTGCACACTGCTGCTACTAAGCGTTGTGGTGGAAGAGGTGAATGTTAGTGGATTTGGTGTCAATCAGGCAGGCTGCTTTGTCTTGGATGGTGTCAAGTTTCTTGAGTGTTGTGGGAGCTACACTCACCCAGGTAAATGAAGAGTTTTCCATCACACTCTCGACTTGTGCCTGGTAGATGGTGGACAGGATTTGGACAGTCATTTTGAGTGATATGCTGCAAAACTCATAGTTTCTAACCTGCTATTGTAAACACAATATTTATGTGGCTAGTCTAGTTCAGCTTAAGGTCAGTGGTAAACCCCAGGATGTTGAATGTCAAGGGATAATGGTTAGATTCACTGTTGTTGTAAACGGTCATTGCTTGACACTTATGTAGCACAAATATTACTTGCCATTTGTCAGCCCAAGCTTGGATACTGTCCAGGTCTTGCATTTGGTCATGGACCGCTTCAGTATCTGAGGAGTTGCGAATGTTGGTGAAAATTGTGCAGTCTTCAGTGAATAACCGCAGCTCTGACATTATAACGGAAAGTAGGTCTTTAAGATACAGCCAAGGATAGCTGGGCCAAGGACACTATTTCTTTATTCATATATGGGATGTGGGAATTGCTGTCTGAACCAGAATTTATTTCCCATCTTTAATTATCCCTTCACCCGAGTACCTTGCTGGGGCCTTTTCAAATGTCAGTTAAGGGTCAACCACATTGCTGTAGGCCAGGCACATGTAGGCCAGGCTAAGTAAGGATGGTGGATTTCCTTCCTGAAAGGACATTAGTGAACCAGATGTAGTTTCTTTTTAAAATCGACAATGGCTACAGTCACCATCAAGCCAGGTTTCTTTTAATTCTAGGTTTTTATTGATTTCAAATTTCCTATTTGCCATTCAAGCTCATGTCCCAAGAGCATTTTGCCTGGGGTTCTGGATTACTAGCCCAGTGACATCACCATTATGCCCCTTCTTTGAGGAATTCCTGCAAAGGAACTGAAATGAATAATCTCCAATAACTACAGCCACTTTCCTTTGTACCAGCTATGACTCAAACCAACACACAGTTTGAGAAGGTTGAAGAATGGTACTAAATGAATTGTTTCTTGAGAAAACTTATGCAGCAGGATGGGCAAAATTGTGGTTTTCAGCACTGTAACAACTGTGATTCTGAGAACTTTACTGAAATAACTATAACATTTGGATTTAAGATGCAACATTAGGTCCCAGCTTTGCAAATTATAAGTAGAACAAAGTCATGCATTACCAAAACGATATGTTACATGCTCAGGGCAATGTAATTAATAATGCTCTTTATCATAACTAATATCTGCATTCTGCCAACATCTTATAAGGGTAGTGCTAGCTAAACCAGGCATGACCTGCTGAGATGGTAGTCCTGATAATGAAAGCTTTTATATGGAAATAATCTCAAAATGATGATCTTGAAAATTTCAAGTGATAGGACTGTTTCCCCAGGCAGCTTGTTCCTCTGTGGAATCATATTTGGGAAAAAGATTGTTGATACGCAGATTTGGAAACAAATGGTCTTTATAGTTCGAATGGAGGGCTATGTCATGCTTTGTCATTGATGAAGGGCACTAGGTATTTTTATGCCAAATCTCACCAATCCACTTTTATTAAGGATTACTTTCCCAACTTATTCTTAAAAGAACATTTCCAAACCTTAGTGAGCAGACAGCAATCATAGTCATAGAGTCATACAGCATGGAAACAGACCCTTTGGTCCAACCAATCCATGCTGACCACAAGCCCAAACTAAACAGTCCCACCTGCCTGCGCTTGGTCCATATCCCTCTAAACATTTCTCATTCATGTACTTATCTAAATATCTTTTAAATGTTCCTCTGGAAGTTCATTCCACACATGAACCATTCTCTGTGCAAAAAAGTTGCCCCTCATGTCTTCTTAAAAAATATTTCTCCTCTCACCTTAAAAATATACCCTCTAGTCTTCATATTTCCCACTCTCGGAAAAGACACCTGGCATTCATCATATCTATACTCCACATGATTTTATCAACCTCAATAAGGTCGTGTCTCAACCTTCTACACTCCAAAGAAAAAAGTCCCAGCCTATCCAGCCTTTCCTTATATCTCAAACCCTCCATCCCCAAAAACATCATGGTAAATCTCTTCTGACAAAATAAATCTAGAGGATTTATGGACACAACAAAATATCCATGATAAACAACAATGAACATAAACTAGGAGTCAAAAGTTCCTAGTCAAAAGTCAGAACTTCCAATTATCCTGTTTCACCACCTTTCTAAAAATAGGAAACAAATTATAGAATGAGTCGTATGCATACTTGGGGCAGCACATTAGTGCCATATGTCCTAATCCACCAAGACCAAAAGCCAGATATGACATACAATGATATTTCAATTGTAAAATGGTTACAGCGCACAAACAGGCAATTCAGCCCATCATGTCCATTCTAGACCTCTGCAAGAGCTACTTGAAACTACTGAAAGGTTATTAACTGAGATCTAGTGATGGGAGTGCCCTGCCCACAGGGCAGCACAGTGGCTCAGTGGTTAGCACTGCTGCCTCACAGCACTAGGGATCCGGGTTCGATTCCACCCTCGGGCAACTACCTGTGTGGAGTTTGTACGTTCTCCCTGTGTCTGTCTGAGGTTTCCTCCGGGTGCGCAGGTTTCCTCCTACAGTCCAGAGATGTGCAGTTTAAGTGGACTGGCCATGAGATACTCAGGGTTACAGGGATAGGGTGGGGTGGGATGCCCTTCAGAGGGTTCATGTGGACTCAATGGGCTGAATGACCTGTTTCCATCTTGTAAGGATTCTATGTATGTACCTGTTCAATATACTTCTATGTATCAGCTAAAGGACTGTTGGGAGCTAGGTGGCTTCCATGAAAGAGGTCTGACTCTATTTAAACACGCTCAGGCACTTATCTAGCCACCATGTGATCAAGGCTTCAGTGACGTGGAAATTCTGCTCTCAACGGCTGCCAGCCAAACAGAGGCTGGCTGTGCCACCAGGAGCAGTGGCACTTCTGGTAACACTCCAATGCCAGCTTGAGGATTGCCAGTGGATCACTGGATACATATGAGTGGCTGGGTGAGATGGGGTCTTGGGGCAGGGGCAATTATTATCAGTGCAACAGGTGGGGTTTGTTGGAAGGGCTTCAAGAGGGACTGCAGAGCCATGCAATTCTTACCGAATTCCCAAGTCACCACTGAATTCCAGGTGAATCACAAATTAGGGTTCTCGAGTGGCTCAATACTGACTCGAACTGATATGCTACTACTGGTGGGTGGGTTTCCACAAACTTAACAGGGGACAGTGTTCCTGGCGCTGGCAATATGATGTGGGTACTCCCATTCACTTCTCCCATTATTATGCTGGCTCCAGCAGACTCCATCAAATTCCACTCCATTAAGCCCATTACTCTCTCTATAGCTGTGTGAATTGCTAACAATTCCCATTATTTTCTGTGCTTATTTCTGACTTACAGCATCTGCAGTATATTGCTTTTATATTTCACAGAGTCAGAGAGTTTTTACAGCATGGAAAGGGGTTTTTCATCCTCTCAGAACCATGCTGGCCATCAAACGTTTCCAGCATTTGCCCTGTGGCCTTGAATGCAATGGCATTTCAAGTGTTCATCTCAAGAATTTCATTACTCTCTTGTTCTCAACATTGTCAATGAGACAATTTTAGAACTTACTTCCATCATCTGTGGTCATGTTTCTAAGACATTTTCTTAAGTGTTCAAAGTAACATGAATAGTTTAGTAATGCCAGTATGAAGTCTCCCCCAGCGGGAATGTGAATTGAATGTTGGGAGTGGTGGTTAGTAGGTTAAATTAGCAACCAGATTTTCTGGTCATTCATCTTTTCATGAAGATCACAGAATACCTACAGGGTGGGGGCATGCTTTTCGGCCCATCGAGTACACACTAACCCTCCGAACAGCATCCCAACCAGACACACCTTCCTATGCTATACCTGTAACCCTGCATTTCCCATGGCTAGTCCACCTAGCCTGCACATCCCTAAACACGATGGGCAATTTACCATGACCAATCCACCTAACCTGCACATCTTTGGACTGTGGAAGGAAACCAAAGCACCCAGAGGAAACCCACGCAAACCCACCCAGAGGAAACCCATGCAGACACAGGGAGAATGTGCAAACTTCACACAGACAGACACCTGAAGGTGGAAAAGAATCCAGGACCCCTGGTGGTGCTAACCACTGAGCCACCGTGCCACAGAGGTGGGAAAACAGTGATATTTCAATCACCTTTTCACCACTTACACTATTTTTTTCTCCGTGCAGTCCCTAGACATTGTGTTAAATGATCATAGATTGATTTTACACCAAGAAATGTTTTAAAATACCCAAGTGATTTATACAGACACTGTCTTGCTGCAACAAAGCACATCTCATGTACCATCTTATCAGGCCAGCCCTACCAGCTCATCTGCATTTTCCATAAGTTTCATAACACTTTGCACATCACAATTATGGAAGATCCCATTCTAAAAAATGAAAAGAACCCTGCACAATAAGGTGTATCATGTCCATCACTGTGAGAAAACTTCCTTTTGCACAAAGATCTAACCGATACCAACAACTGAAATTTTTACTCACAGTAAAAACTATTTGGCAGAGAAAGCAACCAGACCCTCAGCATCAATACAGTATGGAAAAAAAGAGAAATCACATTCAAAACTAATTACCTCAATCACTTTCTTTGTGTTCAAATCTTTATATCACTTGATGCACAGTTGTATATTAAAATTCACATCAGGCCGTTCACGCTTTTTCTTTCAATGTAAAGTTGACACTGATATATTGATGAAAAAATGTATATTTATTTTGCTGCATAACTTCCCAAGAGTGGGTCTGAATCACGGCACTACCCATGAAACAGAATGATTTCAGCAACTCAGACTGGCACCTGCACTAATTTGTTGCTACTTGTCCCAGCATTGTTAATATTGTTCCACTGGGACAACTTTAACAGCAGGAGATGCTGAAATATGAATGTACAGAACCAGTTCTATGCAATTAGAAAACCATAAATCTGTTTAAGCTTTACAACCGCACTCTTCATGAGGTCAAAAGTGATCACAAAATGAACACAAAATTACATTTAAAAGAGCAAACGCAAATTGAAAGTTGTTTTTGGAACATTTTTTTTAAATTTCAGACTGTTAATCCTCCACCATTGAGCTTGACTGTGTTGCTTTGTAATATCAGGTGAACTCTTAAATGCATCATTGTCCTGCAAGTGGTAAATTGCCTCTGACTGTCCATCTGTTATATTCTTTACTGCAGACTCAATGGAGACTACAACTCTGAGACAAACATTACTGTGTTTTAACATGGACAAAAGTCATTTTAATAGCCAGTTCCAACCAAAACATTCCATGCAAATTCTACACTGAAAGTACGTTATTAAGTTATCAACCACAATTATTAGTTTAGTCAAGGTTTTATTAGTATAAATCAGTTTCTCTCAGGCAATCCTACTCTCCCACTGCCTGGTTTTAAGTCCTTGAGCTCTAAGTTTTACTTGCCATTTTGAAAATGTGCATGTGGTTCTGATCTCAGAACATCTGTAAAAAATGATATTCAGTAATTTTTTCAGTTAAATATTATATGGCAGAATTGAGGAACCAAATAATGTCATTAAGCATTTGTAATTTGTTAACTATATTAAGGATTAACCCATACTCATCTAAACATAATGAATTCCTCCCCTATAATGCAAGAGTGCATGCACATACATACTCCCACAGGATAAAGAAACAAAATCTGAAGCTGGTGATTGCAGTGTTTTAAGAAGTTTTATTTTTCATAACTTCACCGCTCAGTCTTTTTCAGCCAACACAATACTCACGTCACTGAGGAGTTAAAATGGATCCTACTGTGTGTGCCACTTTGCATGTCAATAACAACCAGCACACAAACCAAATGCACTAAAAGCATCACATGGCATTGATTTCAGTCAGATTTTCTTTTGGAATTTGTACATGTGGGAATCTTACCAAAGAAAATATCTGTGCATCACACAATGGATTCAGATGCACAAAAATACAATTGTGAACAGAGCAAAAGGAATACGGGATGTAATTTCAGTTGAAAAGTTGTATTATGTTGAATTCCTTTTTTTTAAAAATTGCGCTTGATTAACAGGAAACAGGTACCAAAGCCATTTGCTATCAAGCTTATACATTGGTGGAAGAAAAAGATTTATTGAAAATGGCTTGACTTGGCTACATGTCTCTGAAAGATATAGTAGTTATCAATTGAATAAGCATGTTAAAGGGACTGAATAAAAACCCAGCTGTTGTAAGAGAAGTAAATGTTTAGACTTTTTGATGAGTATGTAAAGCTCCACTTCTATTTGCTGGATGTTCTCTGAAAGTCTAAGGTATTGTCCAAATGTCTACTGTCCACTTCGCTCAGTTAAATTCCAAGTAACACATTTTTAACATCAAGACAATTCAGAAAGTTTTACAATTAAATTAAATTGTTTTCCGCCAACATAGCTCATTCCTTAATAGGGAGTATGTATTATTTTTAATAATCTTTTAAATTTCTCCAATTCTGTCCCTCAAACCACCCACTCCTGCTGGGTGTTCATGAAGTATAAGATGGTGGTTGTTCACATGTGAACCTGTATAGTGATTGTCAGAACTATTTCACAATGGATTATTGCTATAAATTCAATGCAGTCATTATCCAATGGCCACAAGTGCAAATGTTCAACAGAATCACTGTAGGATGAACAGAAACAAAAAACCTGGCTTGATTATTTGCTTTTCCCTTTTTTTAAATTCAGAGGTGTTGACATTACTGATGGCATCGCAATTGAAATAAAGACTTGAATCTTTCATGATCATGAGACATCTCAATGAACAGATTGCCAATGAATTGCTTCTCAAGTGTGTCACTGTTCTAATGTAGGAAATATAATAGTATAGGATGCTGCCACAAATAGGAACACAATAAAGGCATAATAATCTATTTTTGTAATGTTGAATGAGGGGTTAATACTTGTCAAGATACCAGGGATAAATTCCTGCTTCTCTTTGAAATGCTACCATGCTATCTTTCATAGCCATACAAGCAGGCATAATGAGTCCTCGGTATAATGCCTCACCTGAAAGTCAGTACCACTGATAATACTGGACTAGTGTCAGCCTTGAACATTGAGTTCAGTGCTGGGTTGAAGTCAGAATCTGTCAGATCCACCATCTCATGCAGGACCAGATTGGGGTCCTTAACTCTTTTTTTGTCAGTGGGCAGCTATTTCACCAGCTAAACCATTAAAGAAGCACTTTTAAAATCATATTAAACCATAAGCCAAACAAAAACTAAATGAACATTCATGATTTTCTGTACTGCATCGCCAATGTGTTTTTCATCAAGAACCTTCTTCAAAAAAGACTATTGCTTAAAACCGCAATGCTGATTACCATGAACAAGAACGACACCATGTGGAAAATGTTCTTTGCTATGTGTTCTGAGGAACATTAATGCTTTCAATGTCTTGCATTCACATTTGGGATTGAATTCTGCGTTGCTACTTTGGGATTCAGAACTATTGTTTAATGCATCATTTAGGTTACAATGTTATGAGTGACAATACGCCATTTACCTGATAATAATGTTCCCTTTTATATTGTTATTTTTAAGATAAAAAATTTTAAATGAGTTTTGCGAAGTAATTTACTACTCCCTATGTTTCAATGAAATTTGGATAAAGGTTGTAATCAAATTGCAGTATTGTTTAAAATTTGCCAATATGCATACATTATTTATGATTATCTTTTGTCTAAGTTACCTTAAAGTTAAATGAAAGTTTCCCTTCTGAGTCTGAATAGTGCTTGGATCTGGAACAACTGTGAATTATAATGATGTTTTTACAAACAACTTTGAATGCTTTCAATAGTTATGATACAAAATGTATTCATACTAAGTTGACTGTTTAGGTTTGCTTATATAATTCACAGATATTTTAGAAACTTACAGAAGTAATGTATTCTGACAAGTAAACAATTGGCTGTAAACAGCCTTATGGAGAAGTTCACTCAGAGATATTCGCCCCTGTTCCCAAGTTGTGGTTTGTAGCTTCAGACCTAAGCAGTGGACAAGCTTATAAAGTTGGGGATCTTTTAAATTGGTGGTCCGAAGACAGGTTTCACCACATCATTGGGACAAGACATTCCACTAAAAAAGAACAAACTGTGAGAGTTTGGAATGGAATAAAAGCAGCAGAAATGCTGGCACACTCCAAATAGAGATATGTTCAGTGGTTTTAAAATTGAATCAGACATACGTGTAATTTAAAACATAGCAGGAAAATATTTCAGTATTAAATTTTATAGTTTTCCACAGTTGCTGAAATTTATAACTGCAGCTACTTTCATAATATAGTGCCATTTTGTATAGCAATGACATAATTTCTTTTACTTTTTCAAAATGCATTATCACTGATAATGAGCTACCTTTTTGCCACTTCTTTAGTCATCAAACATTTTGAGTCTGACAGCATATATCTGTCTGTCTCTCTTTCAGGAAAGGTGCTTCAGTTTCAGCCTGGGGATTAATCACCATGAATAATAGCATGGTCTTTCACGGTTCAATGTTATTACATAATTTGGAAGTGAATGCAACAAAGTATGAAAAGATAGAAGAAGGGTCTAGGCCGAAACGTCAGCCTTCCTGCTCCTCTGATGCTGCTTGGCCTGCTGTGTTCATCTAGCTCCACACCTTGTTATCTCAGATTCTCCAGCATCTGCAGTTCCTACTATCTACGAAAAGATAGCAATTAGTCTGCTGTTTCCCCTGGCAGCGTTTACGCTTAGACTTTCCTGATATGGTTAGAAATATTCCGGTCAGTATTGCAATGTTCTTTTGACATGGACCAGACAGAAAAGAATGACCTACTTAATCATCGTTTAATTTTTCTGGCTAATCCTCGGTGGTAAAATCCCTTCAGTGCAGGAGTTCTCGCAGGGACTAGTGCAAAGAACCTGTGAAAAAGCCGAGTCCCTTTTTTTAATACTCCAGCTGTTGCATTCCGATGGCTCCTAGCAGTTTAAAGACCTCAGAATACAATGTGTTAGTATGAGTGTGAATGAATGCGATGGTGTGCAGATAGGGGTAGGTGAGGTTAAGCGGGTGATTAAGCTAGGTGACAGATAGTTAGGGCGGCAGGCAGGTAAGATGGAAGGTTGGTGGGTGGTTAGAGGGCAGGTGTGTAAGTTGTTGAGGTTAGCTTGGGTGAGGGGATTTGGAGATTTGGGAGATAGTTAGGGGAGTTGAACAGTGGAAAAGTGTGTTCAGGAGGGGAGTCAGTGAGTGAGGTTGGGTCTGGTTATGTTTGGGAGCATCAAGGCATGAGGCTTTGAAGGTCCAGGGGGCTTTGGAGGATGATGGCTGGAGATTTAGGGAACTGTCATATGGGCAGGGAAGTGTCAGTGGTTAGGGGAAGTACAAGGGAAATGGACGGTTTTTGGGAGGGTTGATGGTGGTAAGGTTGGATCAGGTGGAATCAGAGGTCAGGGCATGTTGGAGGTGGAGCGGGAGGGTTTCATCATGTGTAGGCTGAGGGAAGTGGGGGCGGGGTTGAGAGGGGGTTTGTTGGTGGAGAGAATTGCGTGAATTGTGAGGAAGCATCAATTGTATAATTACACTAGGAGCTGGGCATTGTTCAGCTGTGAAGCATTCCTGGGTGACCAACCAGGTGACTAGATTGGATCTTCCCCAGGTCCCCAACTCTAAGTCATTGTAGGAGACATAAACACAGGATGGGGAGCTGTGGAATTGACCATATGAGTTTTAAACTTCTGGAAGCAATGCATTGGGATCAGTGCATTGGGACATCCATGAAGTCCCTAGCCGTACCTTTGAGGGCATGTCAAGTCTACGACTACTGACAGACCAGAAACTCTGGGTGCCAGACTGAGCATGAAGTCATGGCAAAGCCAATTGTGGTTAAGCTGGACAAGCCTTGTGAAAGTCAATGTTGGGGAAGATCTTGTCAATAGGGCCTAATGGCGCAGCAGCAACATCCCTATCTCTAGTAAACAAGGTTCAAGTTCAAGATTCATGCGACCTGCAGCTGTGTCAATAATAGGTCTGAACTGGATGGTTAATTTTTGGGGAGCCCACTTATTGCAATGTTAAATTGGTGCTGCCTGCAGTTTAACATGATTGCCTAACGCAGTCAGCACAATCCATTCCTTGGCTGCACACATCAGTAGGAAGAAAGATATCACAAGCGCAATATGGTACTTAAAGTCAATCTACATTGATTAAAGGGCGGCCCCTTGTAGTGCCAAGAATCAAAGTGTCAGTGACTGAGTGCTTCTGTAACCTCTTTGGGAGAGGTGTTCAGGCAGGTCAGGACCCCCAGAGTGGAGTATAAAACCAAAATTCAGAGGGCAAGCCAGTCCTCCCCTCTGGGTGACTCATGTGTGCCATGGATGCAGCCTCCCTACTCGTGAAACCCCCGAGGAGGCCAGCAGCCTCCAGCTCCGACGACCGCAAGATTTGGTTTTAAACAATGAAACAGAAGCTTATTACACAAGAGGAATAAAATAAAACAAATCAAGCTATCTACATATGTCACAATTTAAAATATTTAATTCACCTGACAAAGCAAAATCTCAACTACTCTGCAATAACACTACTTTAAGTTAATTAAAATCCAGAGAACATTTTCTTTCCTACCAAACCTATACGTTTAACTGTTTCTCCCGAACTCTTTTCTACGAAACCTTTTCCCTTGACCACTCATTCAATAAGAGTTTAGACTTTCTCAGACCTTTAATAGTCTGCAGAGGTTCAACCAAATAACCCCGGTCTGGAAGTTTTCACAGATTACAACCCTCACACTGAGGAATTTATATCCTTGACCTGATCTGAACAATCTCTTTTTCTAGGAGAAACTGTTCTCATATCTGGCATAGAAATTGGGAGAATGTCTGTGATACAATTAAGGATTAAAATTAGCGTAGACAGAGACGAAGTTCTGAGTAGTCTGACAGGCTACAAAGTAGACAAATCTCTAGGGCCAGGTGGGATGTCTCCCAGGTTGCTGGCTGAGGCAAAGGAGGAAATAGCAGGAGTGCGTGCAAAAATTTTTGATTCTTCTCTAGCCACAGGAGAGATATTGGAGGACTGGAGGTCAGCCAATATGGTACGATTATTCAAGAAGAGAACAAGAGATAAACCAGGAAATTACAGGCTAGTCCGTCTAATCTTGGTAGTGGGGAAACTATTGGAAACATTCTGAGGACAGAATCAATCTGCATTTGGAGAGGCAGGGATTAATCAAGAACAGTCAGCATAGTTTTGTAAGGGGAGGCCATGTCTGACCAACTTGATTGAAATTTTTGAAGATGTGACCAGGTATGTAGATGAGGGTAATGCTTTTGATATAGTCTACTTGGATGTCAGCAAGGCTTTTGGGAGACTGACAGCAAAGGTAAGGGCCCATGGCATCAAAGGAAATTTGGCAAATTGGATCCATGCTTGGTTGAATGGCAGGGAGCAGAGGGTGATAGCTGAGGAGTGTTTTTCCGACTGGAAGTCGGTGTTCAATGGAGTCCCACATTGGGTCACTGTTGGAACTCTTGCAGTTGTGGTTTATATAAATGGTTTATACTTGAATATCAGATGGTTGATCAGTAAATTTTCAGGCAACACAAAAATTGTTGAAGTGGTAAATAGTGAGAAGGATAGCCTTAGGCTACAAGAGGATATAGATAGGCTAGTCAGATGGGCTGATCGACGGTAAATGAAATTCAGTCCTCAGAAAAATGTGAGGTGCTGTGCTTGAGCAGGACAAACAGGGCAAAGGAATATATGATGAGTGGTAGAATTCTGGGAAGCCCCAAGGATCAGAGGGACCTTGGTGTCCATGGCCATGCTTGCCAGTCCCTTAAGGTGTCAGGATAGGTGGATAAAGTGGTTAATGTGGTATATGGTATACTTGCCTTTATTAGTCAAGGCATAGAGTTTAAGAGCATGGGCCAAATGCTAGAAAATGGAATTAGAATAGGTAGGTGGTTGTTTTTGACTGGCATGGAAGTGATAGGCTAAAGGACCTTTTTCAGTGCAGTAGATCTCTACGACCATGACTTCATACAGGTCTTCTTTGAATGGAACCAAAACATTCCCATCTCACGGTATTTTTCTGAGCAAAATCAATCCTTGCTTATTCCAAACCTAAAGCAAGCTAATGTATTCCAATATTTTCTCTCTCACCTCACAATATAAACAAACTTTCATTAACTCTCCAGTAGGCTGTCAGGCATGTGCTCTCTGACTCTAACTAACTTAAAATCATTGTTCTGAGAAGACTGACCAATTTAATTACTAAACAATTTCACACAAATAGACCAAGCTCATGTGCTACTAGTTTAAAATCCAAACTCTAGAAAAACTTTTATTTCATCACACTCTTCACATAACCTCTCTCCAACTGATATTTCTTTGAGTGCAGAAACATAAATTTATGATATATATATGAAGGGAAAGATAGCTTTGAACCAAGTTGACGATTTTCCCTACCCACCTATGTCTAGATGAGTGGTCTTGCTGGTTAGAACTGAAAGAAACAAAGCATACAGAGCAGGCAAGATTGTGGAGGTCAAACAAGACAGAACCAGTGAGGTGGCAGAGAAATCCGTCTCAGAGGAATACTTGGGAACAAACAAATACAAGTATATCATAGCATAAATATAAGTGCGAATAAAAAAACAATGGAAAAGGAAGTGTATCGAACATCTACAGAGGGGCACACATACACAAGGCATTCAAATTATTAATGTTCACTCAACTTAATTCAAAATCAATCCTTTCAAACTATCTGGTGATTAAATGCTTTATTACACACAGGTGCATGGATAATTTCAGATGATGATTTGCTAATTATCTCAACCTGGGGAGGTGCTAAGTCCTACAAACATGCAATCAGTCCCTATCATCATCGTTTGACATGTATAAAGTAAATTTGGTTAGTTGAATTTATTCCAGCATTGAATTGTTGTAAGCACCTTGGCATGGTTCACTGCATTAAAGCCATTAAAAGTGGTTGCTCTCATTCTTGTCAGGATTTCTGGCTAACAAGAATCAATGACAAGGATAAAATAAAACAAAGAACTGCAGATGCTGAAAATCTGAAACAAAAACAGAAATTGCTGTAGAAAATCAACAGATCTGGCAGTGTCTGTGGAGAGAACGCAGAGTTAATATTTTTGGGTCCAGTGAAATGCAATACTACCATACTGTGCGATTTGAGTTGATTGAGTTGGAAAACTAACATTTGGGTTAAAATGTATTGTCCAGTAATATTAACATGTCCATTCAGGCAGACTACAAAATAATTTCATGCAGATACATTGACATTGCTAATACCGCACAACGCAAGTTCTGTTAACTCTGCCAGATTTCATTGCAATTAATGGAAATAGCACATCGACCCTAGAGTTAACCTCAACTGCAAAAATCTGCCTTAACTGGGTGGTAATGACCTCAAAATGGGGTAGTTAGATTTGCCAGCACATTAATGTAAATGAATGTTCTGCTGAAATTTAGACTGCTAAGGAAATGTGTGCTTGTATAGGAGCAGACCTCTTTAAAACTACAATCTGAAATTCCTAACACTGTGGGTTTTGTCCTTTCTATGATGCCAAATCAGCTGCCTCCTAGCACCCTCTCAACCTCTACTCCATTTGCTTTGGCCTCGCAATCGCTTACCTGCCAAGCGATCCAGCCTGAAAGTGGTGAGCGTCATTATTTAATGCACAATCCTCACTAATTCAATTTAAAGTTAAATAATTGAGATAGTGAATCTCCCACTATCAACATGCTGGGTATTATGAGTGACAAGAACTGAACTGCACTAGCAATATAAATACAGTGGTTACAACATGCCAGAGGTTAGCAATCCTGAAATGTTAAACTCACTTGGTGTCTACCCTAAGCATGTCCACCAAGGTACAATGAGGCACGTGATGGAATACTCCCCACTTGCTTGGATAAGTGCAACTTCAACAATATTCCAGAAGATTGATTGCTATTGCTCCCCCTCACCCATCTCCTCATCTAGGTTCCAGGCTGTTGTAGCTATCACTCTTCAATGGCCTCATAAGGTGACCCCCATCGGTCACACTCAACAGTTGTGTGAAAGATAAAACAATAGCCACTACAGCTCCTGTTCCACCTCAATCACATATATGTATGGTACAAGTAGTGACCTTCATAAACATTTCAATTACAGAAGTAGAAGTGCTAATCTAACATTCTGTTTCATAATCAAGCTGACCAAAGAACAAATCACATTTACTAAAGACTAGCTGGAAGGAGTCCCAGTTATTCACCACTACAAAAGAAGTGTTATATAACCCACATCTTCACACAACGTCTGAGGGAAATTATTGGATTCACATTCATCTGCAAGTTAGGCCTTTTTTAGATTAAAGACTTATTTAATTGGTTATCTTTGGTTTATAACCATATTTCTGCATTTCATAATCAGCAATTTTGACTGATTTCCTCCTGGAGATGGCTAGGCGACAAAAATCTGCACTTAGTACACAAACATAATGGAGAAAAGATTTTGAAGCAGCTTGGGTTTTGTTTATCCATTTCTTTTAATGTTTTGCTTATCCATGTGATGAGCAGTAACACTGGAATATGGAACTCTTCCCAGTATACAGTTGAGAGAAAGATGACCTAGGAATTCTCAACATTTACTGTGGATCCCAGGAATTATGGGAACACTTCTGGAACCTCCTCCACCAGTGAATTGTTTAATTGTCAAACACTAAGTACAACTGGATGTGGCAGGATGTGACATCAGGTCAAGCATGGGTAAGAAAACCTCCTGTTAATCACAATTTTGTCCTCCTTGACTCCTTGCCATTTCCACCACACCTCTCTTGACCAATCCCCTGGCTGATGAATCAGCATTCTTCCACGTTGAACATGGCTTGGACAAAGTATTTAGGGTGGCAAGGGTGTACAATATCTCTGTCTAGAGAACTAAACAAGTGTGGCTCAGCAGCTCCACGACTAACCAAGATGGTTGAAAGCTAAAGGATATAGCTGCTAGACTGAGTCCGCAGCAAGTGGAGAAGGAACCAATATGAGAGAAATTCGAGCTTGACCTCATCTGTACCAACCTCTGTCACGGATGCACCTGTTCATGACTGTATCGCTTGGAGTGACAACCACATGGCCCTGTGGTGAAAAGGTCCCAGTTTCATATTACGGATGCCCTCAATCATGTTGTGAGATCTTATCACCATGTTAAAAAGATGTCAAGACTGACACCCATGAGGTGCTGTGAGCCACCAGCAACAACAATATTGTACTTCAGGATAAATTGCAAATTCATGGCCTGGCATATCTCCCACTCTACCCTTATCATCAATCCGTGCTGATTCAATGAAGAGCAGAGGAGGACAGTGAGGAGCAGACATACCTAAAATGAGATGTCAATCTAGTGAAGCTACCAGACAACACTACATACATGCCAAACAGCATAAGCAGCAAGTCTTAGACAGGGCTATGTTTTCCTACAACAAATGGATTAGATCTAAGCTCTGTAGTCCTGCCACATCCAGTCATGAATGGTGATTGATAATTAAACAACTCACAGGAGGAAGAGGTTCCACAAATATTCATATTTTTAGTATTGGGGAGCCCAGCATATCATTGTAAAAGATAAGGTTGAAGCATTCACAGCAATGTTCAGCCAGAAGTGATGAGAGAATGATCCATCCGTGCCTCCCTCAGAGGTTTGCACCAACATGGATACCAGTCTTCAGCCAATTCAATTTTTTGTTTTATGTGAAAAAAACAGCTGAAAGCACTAAATACTGCAGAAGATATGGGTCCTGACAATATTGCAGCAATAGCACTGAAGGTCTGTGCTCCAGAACGTACTGTTCCTCTAGCCAAGTTGCTCCAGTACAGCTACAACATTGGCAGCTACTCAACAATGTAGAAAGTTGCTCAGGTATGTCCTGTATATGCCAATATATATGTTGTCTTACCCAGCCAGTTACTGCCCCATTAGTCTACCTGCACACTGAGACTCGGTTGGGGTTTTGTCAAGGCCACTCAACTCTTGACCTAATTACAGCCTTGGTTTAAATATGGACAAAAGACCTGAATTCCAGAGGAGGGATGAGAATGAGTGCCTTTTATATCAGATCCTCATCTGACTGAGTCTAGTACCAAGGAGTCTATAGCAAAATTACAGTCAATGTGAATCAGGTGAAAACTCTGTTAGTTGAAGTCCAACCTGGCACGTAGAAGATAGTTGTGATTTTGTAGATCGGCCATCTTAGCTTCAGAACATCTCTGTAGAATTTCCTCAGGTAGTGGCCTAGGCCCAACCATCTTTAGCTGTTTCATTAATGGCTATCCCTCCATCATAAAGATAGAAGCAGGGATGTTCATTCATGATTGCACAATTTTCAGCATCAGTCATGACTTCAGATACTGAAGCAGTCCAGTACCAAATTCAGCAAGAGCTGCGCAACATCCAGGCTTTGGCAGACAAGTAACAAGTAAATTCATGCCACACAGTGTCAGGCAATGACAATCTTCAACAAGAGAGAATCTAACCATTGTCCTTTTACCTTTAATGGCATTAATGTCACAGAAGCCCCCACCGGCAATATCCTGGATATTACCAGTTACCAAAAACTGAACTGGACTAGCCATATAAATAGTGGTTGGAACAGCAGGTCAGAGGCTAGCAATCCCGCAATGACAAACTCACCTTTTATCTACCCTACAGCATGTCCATTATCTACAAAGCTCGAGTGAGGCATGTAATGGAATACCGCCCACTTGCTTGGATCAGTGCAGCTTCAGCAACATTCCAGGAAATTGACTACTATTGCTCCCCCTGCACCACCTCCTCCCCCAGGTTCAAGGCTGCCCACGGACAGTGCTAATTGTTGGGCTTCAGTGCTGCTGCCACACTTCAAAGGCATCACAATGTATCCCCCATCACTCATAGTCAATGCAGAATCTGATTCAGGCCAGCGAGTATCACAGGGAATGTCCAGCAGTGCCATCTTTGAGATTGGCTGCTTCTTTCCATCACTTCAGAATGATATCAGGTAAGTCTGCATATGTGCATTCCTTGTGCCACCTAGAGATGGCGTTTTCTGCATTTGTGGCTTTTTTCGAAGAAGAAATATTCTCTTGTGCTATCAGTGTCTTATCTATTGTAGAAGGTTAACATACTCCTGCATGTATAATTCCTCATCACCTTGTCAAAAACACTGCATGTTATTACTTGTTGAGGTATTGTTGTATTGTTTTCTACGGCAACAATATCCCACAAACAACACTGAGGTGAACATATGAATATTCAAATATGTCCCATTATGGGCACATTTTGAAATTTTATAGAATGCACAATTTCTGGTCCATGCAGCAAGTGTGTTACACCTTGTTTACTTACTTTTAGAAGGGGATGGAGTTGAATACATGAAAGTACTTTTTAATCAACCTGCTTGAACATGTATGACGCATGCCCAAAACATTCCCTTGTGCTATCACAACGTCTTATCTGCTGTTGTAGAGGGTAAAAATAAAAACTCCTATATATATATATAATTTCTTATCATCTTGTCAAAACTACACATTATTACTTCCTGAGGTATACAATTGTGAAGTTGGATAGAGTACTTTGGATTGGGAGGCAGGAAGTTAGAATTTGGTATTTGTAAAATGCTAGGAGGGGAAAGCATTGCGTGGTGCCTTTAAAAGATTGTGTGTTTTTTCTATGTTTAGAGATTTAAAATGGATGTCTGTGAGCAGCGGCTTGAAAGTTTGCAAGTACACAGACAGCACTCAAACTGAAACATTTATACTAAAAGGCCGCACATTTAACAGGCCAAGCAGCAGTTTTTACCAAGACAATGAGCTTTTGAATTTAGCCAATCATTTTGAACCTGGCACTTAGATACCAAAAACCTATTAAATTTAAATCTGATAGTTTTGACAACATAGGACCAATCTTATTGTAAGAAATATTGATATGTCACTAAAGGTATAAAAGAAGGGGGGAGTTGGACAAAGCCCTGAGCTCAGCCCTCAAAAGCAAATTGCTGGCTCTCACAGCCTCCTCTATGTCTTAGAGAAATGACCATCTAAATAACAAAGGTATCTATGGCATAGCTAGTTAATATTCCTGACAGAAGAATTGATGGAGAAGGCATTCCTGACAGAAGAATTGACAGAGAAGGCACAGAATATTCTGAAAGATATGTAACCTGGCTGCAATTTCAAGAGACCAAATTCCATTTTTTATACAAGTGTGACTTGTATTTATTGGAACAGCATACCTTTAGAATCTTGTTTAATCTAGGAATAGTTAGTAGCTGGAAGAGATTTATTCGGTTTGTCAATAATTTAGTTCATTTGTTCACTATTAGAATTAGATAAATAAATTGTTACTTGTTGATTTTACAGTGAATGTCAGGGATTTATTTTATTTAACCACTAGAAGTTGCTGAAAAGCAGGTTACACCATTTTTCACACTCCTTTTACAGAATATAGGGCGAGGTGCTCCTCTTTGGGGGTTTTGGTGCTAGTTCTCAGAGGGGGTTAGGCCTCCGCTTTATAACAGAACTTGAACTCTGACCTTCTGACACTATTACTGTCCCACATGGGTCCTGTGCTACAAGCAAGCAAACTTTTTATTGTACTTTTATGACAGGTTACGATCCTAAGGCTCAACACTGTCCTCACCAACTTACAGGGTCTGTGGCCAGAATTCAAGTCCCATCTACCACCGAGATATACCATGACATTTCCAAAATTGTAGATTATCTTTTATTATCTTCACTAATTTTCTTTGTAGAAGTGAAATTTAAAACATGATTTAAACTTACATCTTTCGACATCCCACTTGTAGCTAATCTGAATGGCAACCATTTTACTAATTGAAGCAAGTGGCTCCTCAGACTCATTTCCACATTTTGAAAAAAAAAGTGAGTTCATTTGAGACAGCCATCTGTTATCATTGTCAGCATCTGCTGTCTGACAACCAATTGCAAAAACTGCACAGAGGTATTTATCAAACTTAGTGTAATCCTCTATATCAGTTAGTGTCTAGAATAACATATGGTCTTGCCTGAACATTATATTTTCATAATAAGTATAGGCGCAAACAAACTACAAAGCTACAAAAAGCTGAAATGGTGACTTCTGGGAATTCAAAAGAAGCACACCTTAACTTGCAATGCAACACATAAGAATAGAAATGATTATTCCCCATTTTTTCAAAGCGTTAGTGATCATCACAACTGATTTGTTTTCAGTGAACACACATAGTTAAAAACTTATGGCTAAGAATTTCTGCATAGCTGCATCCACTCCAGTTGAGGGCTTTTGTCCAATCCTTCAGGGTGATATCAGGTGACTCTTTCCGTATGTGCACTCCTTCTGCCACCTAGAGGTGGCACTTGTAGCATTTGTGGTCTTTTATGAAGAAGAAACATTCCCTTGTGCAATCACACTGTCCTATCTGCTATTGGAGAGGGTGAAATAAAAAAGAAACTCCTGTATATATATGATCCCTCATCACCTGGCAAGGAAGCAGCTCCAAAAAATATTCCTGACCTATCCTACCTGTTGAGAAAGCAAAAAATGGGGAATTCTTCATAAAGTGAAGAGCAATCTTTGTATTCAACAAATGGTGCAATATCAGAATGAGAATCATAGTCTTTTATAAGTTCTTTTTTAAACTAACCTGTCCAGTCATGTTCTGACATAACTCCATGACAGGCAAGATCTGAACCCAACCATTCTGGCCCACAGGTTGGAAATCTACCCCTGTGCCACAAGAACCTATTGTATATTTTTAGTCAAGCTATTTGGACATATAATAACATACCCTTGGGGCAGGTTGAACTTCAGCTCAGACCTTGGCCCAGATGTAGGGACTTACCCATACAGCACCGGACCTCTAATTATTAATAAAAACCAAAAGAACTGCAGATGCTGTAAATCAGGAACAAAAACAAAGTTGCTGGAAAAGCTCAGCAGGTCTGGCAGCATCTGTGAAGGAGAAAACAGAGTTAACGTTTCCGGTCCGGTGACCCTTCCTCAGAATTCATTAATAATTATTAATTAATAATTATTTTGAATCAACTTGTTTAAAGATGTTATGATGTACCTCTCAACCAAATGGGACATGAAGCTAGAGCTTCTGTACTACGGGTCAAGACCATATTCCTGTCTTTCAAGTTTATTTAATCAACCTGTGCAGGTTATGACACAAATCTATTGCAGGAGTGACCCAACCTTGGATCTTCTAGCCCAATGGTAAGGGTAGTACCACTGCCCCACAAAGACCTCCTTATACTCCTAAAGTGACTTTACATGCCTGGAATTCTTCCATTATTGGGTTATTAGGTTTGTACTAACCAACTAAATTCGGGTAACGTTTTTAGTTTATTGGCACAAAGATCGATGAGCGTAAAAATGCTCTAAGCTTGGGTGTTTTGGTAACATTGGAAGGAGAAAATTCCTTCATGGTTTGAATCATAGTTAGTCTACAGTGGAAAGAAATGTAAATGCATTAACAGTTTTAAAGTATTGCTCTCTGTAAATTATTCGCCAGTCAGAAGATCAAATGGGCTATTCCTGGATGCCTACCAACATCCTACTAGGTGATGCATTAAAATAATTTGGGTCTACTGGCTTCTTTTTTCCCTCTCTATAATGAATTAATTAGTCCCGGATAGTATCAATTAGTCAACAAGTGCATATTTTTCCTTACTCGTGAATTATCCTCACTTTGTACTGATGTCAATATTGTCAATAAAATTAGTGAATGGAAGAACATAAAGAGCTGAATCTTAGTTTCTTGGCTAAGTCAAAATCATGTTTAGTTTTGTGGAGTGATTCTTGCCTTGAGGCTAAGTAGGTTTTCTCACCTCATTTGTTGCTGCTTCATAGTGTGTACATGTCCAACTTCCGCCCAATCTTATCATGCTCCATTCCCGGAGCAGCTCATCCGTCACTCGCTATCTGCCCTAAGACCAGCTACAGCTAGTGTTCTGACTACATCTGCAGAGAGCTACCTGACTTTCCCGGAGGACATATCCTCAATTTCTATGGACAGCATGCTGCAAGGCCCGGAGGGAGCGTCTCTGAAGCAGCCCCAAGTTACCCACTTCCCCAGGTCATTACCTAAGCCTGTTTTTGCCTACACGTTCCCATCACCTAATTCCCATTTCCCTTAATTTCTATGACCGGAAGCAACGGGATGACTGTGGCATACATCTTTGAGCCACCCAACCTGCCAGCATCTGCCAAGACCCTGACGGGTGCCCAAGAAGGCCCCCAACTGTGGCAGCTCTCTCCCTGTCCTAGACATGGCTTCTGTAGAGACAAAGGACGGTCTGTGATCCTCTCCCTGAAACACAGAGGCACAGGCTCATGTGCAATGGACTCGAATGGATGCTAGACCAAAGCTCATGACTGGTATGGGAGGCTGCCCTTGATGAACTGTGCTGGGCTCTCCTGACCGATGCATACCTTCATGGATCTTGCTATGGACTAAGATTTTCAGACATGTCTCCCTGCTTGCAACGGATGTATTGTGTTTGGTGCAAACATTGCTGCCACGCAGTACAGTGTTTGACTGACACAGCACACTGACATATGACAAGATGAATGTGCTCTTGACTGAGGATAGCTGCGCAGCACAGCCACCTGCCTGGTTGTGTGAATGCACCAATTTCCACTGCAAGGCAGATTATGACAAGGCAAAGCATGCACAATGCAGGCATGCCCGCAGGCAACCAGTGAATGCACACAGACAGTAAGGGAGCAGCCCTGGTAGGCAGCCTGATTGATGCTGTGGAGTAAATTTACCCAATGCAGTCAGACACTGCTGATTGTTGGTGTATCTTGTAAGCCTAGTCTGGGCTTCAAGGGCACACTGCCAATGCAAAGGAGAAATATCAGGATAATGGCAATCACTCCCTGAAAACTGAGTGCCAGTGTCAGTGGTAGAAGGGTGCATACGATTGGTGCTCTTTGATCATGCCCTTCTCTGCAATATGGAGGTCATTCAGAGAAGGTGACGAAATGATCCTGCTGATTACCCACACTAGTTTTCACATCAGATTTTTTCAACTGCTAATTTGCTTGGCAAGTTTGGTAAGAGCATTACTCGAACATTAATGCAGTGAGATGGGCCACTGACAAGGAGTTTAACAAATCTTAATCCCCATCAATGGGCAACCTCCTACTGCATGATGAGAATTTCACTACACCATTCATGAAAACCACAAAAGATGATGCAAAATGATCTCCACATTGAGATTGTGCTCACTGCACTTCTCATCCAATTCTGATAATGTACCTTGCCATAGCCCATGTCATTGAAAAGATTCTGCCCATTGATCTTTATAGTAGTGAAGAATACCATTGATTACACTAATGCATTCAGAAATTCTGATTATAACTCAGGTAGCAGTCACGGGGTATAGGGTTTCAAGGAAATGGCAAACTGTGTCAATGTTGGCATTGTAAATGTTTGGAGATGCTACTTTCTGCATCTTACCTTTAGAAGTCCAATCAGTCCCGCTCAAAAGCAATTGGAGGCAACAGCAGGGCAGTGCATGCGAGGGAACACTGAACATCAGGAACGGGAATAGGGAGAGTGAGGGAAGGCCCAGTTGTTCTCTTGTGGAGTCTAGAGGAGCATTCTAAGTTATATAAGGTCCCCACCATACATGCTGCCTGCTCAGAAGCACAAGCTAAAATTGGAAACTATTAGAAGAAAGCAGCAAGTTGAATTAGTTTTTTTAAACCACACTTTCATTTGGGTTCCACTAAGTAGGCAAGGTTAAAATCATGTGGACAGTGTGGTCCGTGAAGTCCACGCACTTTCCCTCTGAGTTCAAAAGAAGTCTCTCCATTTCATGAACAAAAACAAAGTTGCTAGAAAAGCTCAGCAGGTCCAGCAGCATCTGTGAAAGAGAAAACAGAGTTAACGTTTCAGGTCCGGTGACCCTTCCTCAGAACTCCATTTCATGATGCATCTTTTGGTCTCCATTTGGAGATGCCATTGAGGCAGGAGCTCATTCTCTTTCTTCTTTACAGAAAAGAATGGAAAGCTAGTTGGAGGTGAGATTATTCCATAAAAAATGTGGAAGACCAACTGGAGAAACTGTAGGGAAAAGTTGAAATCTGGATGTATTTCATTTCTTGCTGGTCCACCATGGTGAAAAATTACCTTCGAGTAAGCCACTGCTATTCAATAAAAAATGTCAGCGGGTAACTCTGTGTTACACCGATGTCCCATACCATCACAACTATGTGAAGTCTGAACAGTTCCTAAAGAAGAAAAAAAAAAATCCCTTTTAAATCACATGGGTTTTTTTTGGTTTAATTTCTTAGATGACAAGCAATCAGATTATGGATGTTTCCTACTCTGTCTGCGTTGCTGCGTAACGAAACTAGTTTTGACGCTACGGTCAAATGCTGAATGAATGGATCTGTGTGGTGGATGAAGTCTCTGTGTGCTTACAGTATTAGTGTGCCAAATGTAATGAAATAAATACAGCTTTCTCCCATGGGCGCAGAAAAAGAGGCTACATTGCTTTGTGCCATACGCGCTGTCCTCTGACTTTTGGAAGCCTGACACATGTTTTCTGAAGCTCCTGGTTAAAATCAAATCCAACAAATCTCAGCAAGAAAGCTGTACATTGTTGGACGTATTCTATATGTCACATTTCAATTTCATTTTTGTATGGTCTGTAGCATTGACGTAACTGCCATTGTAATATTATTTCATATATTTAAATATGATACCATGAAGCACTATTAAAACATTTCCTATATATTTATTGATGTTTTAAACTGCAAACCCTATCTATAGGCAACTGTTGTTATAAAAGCATTTTTTTTTGAGATTCATTTGTGAAATATTGAGGGACATTTTTCAGAAAATTAAGGTTAGAAGAACTGAGTTATACTGAATGGTCAGAGTGAAAAATAAAAAAAGCTGGTGCACACATCTAACATTTTGTTCAGTTGCTCTTATTTAAAATTCAGCTGAACGAATTCAAAACAAGCAGTTAAAGTCCTTGTATAAACACAGGGGTAAACGCCAGCACAATCCTCGGGCTGCATTGTAATGAATAACATATTAGAGGGAGCTTTCAACATTCCTTTCTGGTAGTTTGATTAAACAGCTGAATCTAAAACAAGGGGAAATGTTTTGCTTCCAAAAAAACCTTTCAACCAAAGTCCTGTGGAGAAGAATAACGCTGTTTAACATTTCACTGAGTATAAATATAAGGATTTGGTCAAAGTGTTTTCACAGAAAAATTTAAAACAATGACCGTCAAATCAAAGGAAGAAAGCGAAATGTAAAAATTTAGTCTGCTCTGTCTTGTATTCAAAATTAAAGCAGAATGATCAAAGATACTTGCCATGAGAGTTCTCCCTCAAGTCCTATGTTTGCTCAAGCCCTGAATATACTGACTCCATTTTGCAAACTTTGTTCAGGTGGCCTCAATATATTTTCCTCCCTTCCCAGATGCATGGATGACAAAATTAACTTGAAAGTTTTGGCTAAGGAAAACAATCAATGTTTAGAACCAAAACAGAGTTTCTCGCGATCTCCCAATTTAACTCTATGAGGAAACTGGGAGAACATCTGGGGAAATGGGCATTTCCATTGCTTCTTGGGAGTTCTTCCTGAGCTTAATTAGAATTACTGTAGAAGACTAAAGGACCCTATGGAAATTTCAGTTTCAGGGATCCTTCATCCCTGTCCATGTTATCCAAGTACTTTTCTTTAATTGACTTTGACCAGATTCAGGAGTCATTCATATTAAATCTTCTCATAGATACAGCTTTTGCGGTGCTAAGTATCTCAAAATGCAAGACAATATTTTATGTCCAATGTTGTTAGCTTGATTTTCATTGACAGATTTGTGTAAAATCTAAATTGGTTTCACCATTTCAAAACCCATTTAAATCTCTGGTGCAAATAGCACTGAATTTTCTGCTCTAAGCTCAATTGCATAATTATTCACAAATCCAGGTATAAACTTAAATAAGTCTTGAACTGATACCACTGTTAAAAGTTGAAATTGAGTCCCTTTTATATTTAAGTGGATGGAAGTATTTAAAACAAATTGGAAGTAGGGAAGATGCAAAAAAATTTCTGGACAGCATTATTTCAGGCTATTAGCTACTTTTATAAAACCTTTGATATGTCAGCAGTTAGAAGGAAAATTAGAGATGTGGATGTGAATATGCAGACATGCGAGAGCATTGAAGTACCAGTTGTAGTACCAGTTGTGCTGCATATGAAGAGGTTACAATAGTCAAGAGAATATGGCAACCTACAAGTAATAAGTTCAGAAGTAAGCAAGTGAATTCAACAATATCTAATAATTTGTATGTTTAAACAGAATTGAAAGATTGTCTGAAAATGGCAAGTGGCTGGCTTAATGTTCTTCAGGGTAGAAATGTATTACAGCTACCTGTCTAGTTATCATGCAATTTTAGGATGACATTCTGTGGTTCATTGTTAGGAATTTCTTAAGTGGCCTATCGAGTCAGTTGTTGTAAAACAATTACTAAAACAAAAGAGACTGACAAAATTGATCACGTGGCAAAGACTTGGGAAATTAATTACGGCAAGATTGAGCCAATCCCTGCTTAACTGACCATTTAAATTCTCTGTTGGACAGTTTGATTTGCAATATGTATCTTGTCAGATTCAAAAGCAGCAGTTACTTCCAAAGCCAATCTAAACATATTGGCTTTATGAAAGAAAAAAAATTAATTGGCAAAATACCATTTAGGTACTACCACAACATTGGAAATTCAGTGATACAATTGTACAAGCTAGATTGTGGAAGGCACAAAGAGATAATAACCAGATTACCTGTTTTGCAGTTATGTTAGTTGAGTCATAAATATTCTGCAAGACGTTAGAAGAAAGCTCCTACTGTTCTTCGAGATAGTGCCATTGAATCTTCTGTATCCACATTGGAAGGATGATGAGGCCTGGATACAACTCTCATATGAAAGACAACACTGTTGACTTCTTTAGTACTTGAATGCCAGCCTTGATTATAGGCACTGTGATGAAATCCAGAGTTTTTCTGTACTTTCTGAGCGGTTGCACCTGGACAGAGCCAGGCCTGAGTTCCTTGTATGGTGTTTTATGTTCTACCAGTGCTGTTGGCAAAGGTTTAAACTAACTTAGCAGGGGTGTGAGAACCAGGAGAAATCATCTGAGAGTAATATCAGTGTGCATGAAGTACCCGGTGGTACAGGCAGCACTAGGACAGAGAATACTAAGCTGAAAGGTGGAGTCAGGACAAGGGAGAAAGTAAAGCATTCTAAATCAGGGATCCACAGCATGTATGTGGACAGAGTATGGTAAATAAGAGTAGTGAGTTCCAGATGCAGATTTCCATGTGGAATTATGGTGTTGTGGTGCTAACAGATACCTGGTTGAGTGAGCACAAGCAGGGTATTAAATATTCATGGTTACAGGGTATTTAGGAAAGACAGAAAAGGAAGAAATGAGGAAGGAAGGTGGTATTGATTAAAGACAGAATTGTAGTACTGGAGAAATTGGATGTGCTGAGGGTTCAGAGACAGAATCGATTTGGCTTGAGCTAAGGAACAAAAGGAGGAATTATATTGCTCAGTGTAGACTCCAGTCCATCAGCTGGTGGGAAGGATGCAGAGGAACAAATTTGCAGGGTAATTACAAAGTAATGCAAGCTTTACAGCATTGTTATAATATAGAATTTTCATTACCCAAATTCAGACTGTGATATTGATAGTGTCAAGGCCAGAGAGAGGCAAGCATTATTAGATTGTTTTCAGGAGAACTTTCTTCAGCAATATATGTCTAGTCTATCAAGAAAGGAGCCACTGCTAGATCTGGCTCTTAGGAACAAGGCAAGCAAAGCAGATCAAGAATTAATGGGGAACATTTAGGGGACAGTCACCAGTGTATCATAAGGTCTAGGATGATGGTGGAAAAGGACAATGCACAATCCAGATTAAGAAGTACTATTTGGGGAAGAGCTGATTTCAATGAGGAAGTAAAGGAGATGGGTCTGATAGACTGTAACCAGATTGGACAGGAAAAACTGGAGCTGAATGGGACGCTAGAAAGATTCAAAGAAGAGATTGTTCAGGCACAGTCAAGGTATGTTCCCTAAAAAGAGAAAATAAGGCAAACAAACCCAGAGCTCCCTGGATGCAAAATGAGACACGAATAAAGATAAAGAAACAAAAAAAGCGTGCTTTGACAGATTTTGGGTAGAAAGTACAATTGAGAACCAAATAGAATACATAATCTTCAGAGGGAAGTGAAAAAGCAAATAAGAGAAATGGGAAGGGATTATGAAAAAAGACTGGCAGCTGGCATAAAGAAACAGTCCAAAGCCTTCTACAGGCTCATAAATAGTAAAAAAGTAAGAGGGGTAGGGTTGCTCAGAAACCCAAAAAAGAGATTTACAAATTGAAGCAGGGGGCTTGCATGAGTTGTTAATTCAAAAATATGCATCTGTCTTTACCAGGATGATGGAGGAGGAAATGCAGTCACAATAAGGATTCAAAATTGACTTGGAGGAGGTATTCGATAAGCCACTGGACTTAAAACTTGACAAGGAACCTGGACCAGACGATTTATATTCAAAGATATTGCAGGAAGTGGGAATGGAAATTGCAAAGGCATTAGCCATTATCTTACAATCTTTCTTCAACTTGTGGGTAGTGCCAGATGACTGGAGATTATAAACATTACACTCTTGTTCAAAAAAAGTTGTGAGAGTAAGCCCAGCAACTACAGGTCAGTCAGCCTTACTTTGGTAACATAAAACAAAGTACAGCAGGTGCTGAAGATCTGAAACAAAACCAGAATTTGCAGGTGAAAACCAGGTCTGGCAGCAACTATGGGGAGAAAACAGAATTAATGCTTCAAGTCCAGTAACTCTTAATCAGAACTGTTCTGATGAATAGTCACTGGATTCAAAATGTTACAGCTTAACTTTGAGACTGGGGAAAACTCCAGAAATAATAATTTAGGATAGATGTAATAGTGACATGGATATATGTGGTTAATTAGGGACAGCCAGCATGGATTTGTTAAGGGAAAATCATACGTGGCTTACGTTCAAGAGTTTTTTGAATAGATAACAGAGTTGATGAAGGTTTATGCTGTTGTTTTGATATACATGAAATTCTAAAAGGCATTTGAAACAGTGCCATACAACAGACTTGTGAGAAAAGTTATAGCCCATGGAATAAAAATTATTAGCAATGTGGATACAAAATTGGCTGTTGAGTGATAGATAACAGAGAGTATTGACTAATGCATATTTTTCTGTCTGAATGAAGATTTAGCAGAGTTCCCAAGGGTCAGTATTCGACAAAACCTCAAGAATTAAGACAGATTGGAGAAGCTGGGACTGTTTATATTGGAGAGAAGGCTGAGATGTGATTCAATAGAGGTTTACAAAACCATGAGAGAGCAGGACAGGACAGAGAGAAACTAATCCTCTGGTAAAGAATCAAGGATGATAGGAAACAAGTTTAAAGTGGTTTGCAAAAGACGTGCATCTGACTGGTGAAAAAGGCCTTTTTCATACTGTGAGTGATTTATGTCTGGCATGCACTGCCTAGAAATATGATGGAGGCAGGTTCCATTGAAGCATTCCAAATGGCATTATTTAATAAACTGGCAGGAAAGTGGCACTACGTCATGATGGTAAATAGGAGAGCTAATGGACTGTAACAATTGTGATTACTGAGCAAGCCAGAAATGTGACTGGTTATATTTATGGAATACAGTTCCAAGAGTTACTAGGTGGCAACATTCAATTCTGCCAAGGAAGGACCATAATGAAATGTTTTCAATAGATCACTAAGGACAGCTTGGAGACCACAGAAGATGAACAAAAAGGTTCTACACTGTGGGAGAGGATGTGAAAGAGAGAGACAAAAGTGACCTCCCTATTTGCAGTTCTGTAGTAAGCTGTCCTTCTGAAAATGTAGCTGAACTACAGACATTTATTTAGGGGACTCAGTGAGGACTCAAGAGTATTTGGATACCTTAGTGCCATTAATACTTAGAACAAAGTTTTGGGAATTAGTGGGTAGCTCAGTGTTGGGGTTAGAACCAAAGTAGTTTATGGGAGTGAGAAATTGGAAAGGTTACTTCTTCACTGTGTAGAGAGAAGCTGTGAGAACTTGGAAAAAGACTGCGAGCATCAATAATTCAGTGCTGAAAAGTTCATAAGCAGTGTTTGCTTGATGCCACTAAGCACAGTTGCAGCTTGGATGAAAAACTTGGCACAACTGGTTGGGTGAGATTAGTTATAGATGAGGAGCTGCAGTTATGCCCATGATTGAGTACTGGAGTACAGTTTTGGTTTCCAGGTGAGTGCAGATCCACGAAAGGAGTGTGATCAACCAGAATGGCAACTGTTGTTGAGGGAGTCCTGATAGACCTGTTTTTCAGAGGGAGTTTCAAGTCCAAATCAGAAAAAGTGAAGAATTGTAATCCCTTGTGAAGTTTAATAATTATTGATGACCCACTGTGTCATTAATTCTCAAGGAAAAATTACTGACAAATACATGGGATCTGTCTTGATTGTATTTGCTATTTGATGTGTCGTGTGGAGTGTTTACTCATAGTCTATGACCCATGTGAATCACATGTCAATTCTGGGTGTCAGGATATACGTTGCATGTGTATTGTAGATTTTACTATTGTTCTAACACAGTAGTTACATTTATTATGGTTTATTGTGTATTCCACAAACTGTGGAATCATATGGCTCAATTCTCTCGGTAAATTTTCTGAATTTCATACATTGTCAACTTTAAATTCAAAACTTATTTTCCTTAGCTAAATCACAGCACATCTCCCTGGAATGGGACTTGAACCCATAACATTGTGACTCAGAAGGATGAGGATTACTATTGAGGCAAGATGGGTACATTGCATTGTGACTGACTTTCAGAAAAGCCAGGCTACAGTGACATTACATAGCAACATCTTTAACAAGCAAGAAGTAGCACTCATGCCCCTCAGTAGAAGAAAGTCTCATGCTTGAGAGCTGCCAGTTAATCCAGCTGATTGAAGAAGGCATCATCGAATCAAAGGGGAAATAAGCTGGACATTGTTATGAGTAGAGGAGTCTTGGACCATGGCAAAGAAGGTTTGGGGGTGCCAGCCAGCATGATAATAAAAGAAGGGGGCATCAAACAATCTTAGTGTCAGTGCCCTTGATGCCCACTCTTTCTACACAGCCCTTTCATGACTTTGGTGGAAAATCGGGTTGGCTGCTCTCAACCATCGTGCACTGTTGAGAGTAATATGTCACTGAGAAGAGAAAGAGGCTGTTCATTCAGCAGTTGGAAACCTCAATAATTCGGCTGGTGCCTTGTCTGTCTACCATATTATGAGGGAACAGATCAGAGCTGGTTGGAAAATCAATGGGCTAAGTACCCATCCTATTTTATGTGGATCCCCACCAACCCAACTCAAATAGCCCTTTCAGGATTGACACTAAAGTACCCACTAAATACCACACTGACTGAGATTTTATTGACCCACGAAAGGGTATGTATCAAATCTGCTTATATCAGTCAGTCTACACTATGTAGCGAATAAAGGAATCTTTTTATTTGTTTCAAATGAGACTATGAGCTCCTCTTTAAAGGGAAGATTTTGTTATTCTTTCACTCAGTAAGATCTTCAATCATCATAAATCAAACAGAAGTGGAAGAAAATTACAGACATTTCAGTTTCAGCACAAATTATGACATATCTACAATTCCTTTGGCTTAAAACCTAATTGTAATGCTTCTCTACCTATATTGCAATTGCTTAAGAATATATGAGCCAAAACTATTGTGGCAATATGCAAAAACAATGATGGTTTAATATAAGTTCGACCAAGAAAAATGATGCATTAGTTGTATATCAGGCAAGTGGAACTTACTTCCAAGCTGCCTGTTGATATTCGAAAGTATTCTGTATAGACAGATTAAATGACTTCTCATTTAATTGTTAATATTACATGTCGAACCCAATAACAGCTGCACATTATCAACAAATGCCTTAATGGACAGCTTCCTGTTTGTCGCATGATAGAAGTATAAATAAAGTTAGTGCTTATTTCCTGCAGTAAATAGAAATGTTTTGTTGTGTAAATATTGTTTGCAATAGCTTTTACATTGTGTGTGAAAATGTTTCCATGTGATAGTTTACCTTTAAATGGCTTTACAGCTTGCTTGTAAAATTGAATGAATCCTGTCAGGGAGATTTGGTACACCGCACTCACCAATAATGTGATAAGGGGACTTTAGAAAATAGTCAACCACTTCTCTGTAAGAGGTCAATATCTTTCAGTGTTGGACAAATAACAAACTTGAGTAAGATGGAAGACCTTCACCTTTCAGGTTGTTTGGTTCATGAATGCAATTCATTTGAATCTTATTTTCTCTGATTTATTTTGTGGGTAGTGTTAAAGAATTGCTTGTCTTAAATATCTTGCTGTGACTTAATTTCTCTGAACTGTACTGATCACACTGGCTGGAGTATTTTGGGGCCTAGGAACTACTGTATTATGTCTTACAGTCAGTGTACCAACATAAATTTAGGAGACTTTCTTATGATAATCACTGTGTTATAGCATATAATCCAAGGGTTTAAAGATCTCAGACTCCATCTTATCCTAGGATCACTTGAAGCATGTCAAGCTATAGGAAGCATCTTACTCTGTGCAAATAAATAATTTAATGTTAGCCCAGACACTTATTGCCTATGAATGTAATGATTCTATTTAATTGCTAGCTATAATAAACATCTCTTACAGTCTTCAATACCAGAATAACCAAGCCCAGCTTCTTATGTCATCAGGGGATAACATAAGAACTGTTGCATTGGGTAAAACATATTGGTGGATGCAACCTCACATTACAAACCTCACTGAACTAATTACACAAGCATAAAGCAACCTGGAAGATTTTTTGGCCTAGGACCAATCTTGTTCCTTCTGGCTTCACAGAACTAGAAGGTTAAACTGTACTTGACTATTGCTTCAGCAGCCTCCAGCCCTTTATGTAAGGATTGATGCCTCAGAAACAGTCAGATTTTTCACGTTACCACAGACTCTTTACTCAATGGATAAAAGGAAACTGCAATTACCAAGAGTCTGTTCCACTGGCACAAATGCAGCCATGTTGAATTTCTACCTTCCCGTGTCCTTACTGAAAATCCTATGAGAAGTCCCAGGGAACAGGATTATTTGGTTTGCCATGGCTGACATATCAACATTGCGCACTGAAAAGTCAAACGGTGATACAGAATCATACAATTCCTACAGCACTGCTGAGGCCCCACAAGTCTCTGAAGAAAAGCCATCCCCCAGCAGCTGTTGGTAAATTACGCTGAAGGTTGTAGTGAATGTCATGGCGGGGAGGGGAAATCATCAAGAATTTACCCAGGTACATCCCCTTCATGTAGAGAGACGGGTAAGGACGCATGGTGAAACTTCAAGGACCAAAACAAGTCGGGTGAAATCTTAGCAAATCCCAAATTCCTCGCAACTTCCTCCTTACGAAATGGAATAAAGGGGTTAGAACAGGGATTTCTGTTTTCCAGTTGCAAAAATTTCACGATCAAAATGTTCATCCCATTTGTACTGGCACATGCTGCAACGTCAATGATATGGCACTACTCCCAGGATACAAACATAGTTAGTCTGACATTATATTTAACTTTTCCTTAAATAAATGAAGAAAAATAAGGATTTAGGGAAAGTTCCTGTGGAATTTAAACAAGTCATCAAACTGAACAGTGTTGTTTAGCATCCACGTGATACCAGTAATTCTGGCTACTAGCCATATATATCCACCTGGGAATTTGTGTCACTTCAGAAATTTTGATGTTAGGTTTAAGGAGGAAAATATCCCAATTACATTTAAAAGATCACTTTAAATGCATCATATAAATAATTTAGATATAATTAAGTTCTAAAGTATAGTTTACTACAAATTTTGTTTGTAAAATTTGACTCTTTAGCTGCCTTCAGTTGGCTCCAAAATGATATTTGTGGCACACAAATACATATCTGGTTTGAGGTGCCTAAGATAGCATGGTGGTGTCATTGAGCATGTAGAGATCATCTGTTGGAGGTGTGCAGGCTACAAAGATCATACTGTCGATCAGCATTTATGACTGATTGGACACGAATGCTGCTGATGTGCCACACAGTGCACCATTTAACATTGTCTCTTAAACAAGTAGAGATGAACATGCAGCAGCACTAGCTACTTCGGTGTTCAAGCTAAAGTTGGCAGTCTAGTTTCAGACCAATTACAGAAATAATCTCACAGGTTCATTAATATCCCAGCCTGTGCAAACTCTGAATTAAATTCCTTTCCAAAAAACAGCAGGCAAATGTCAGTTCATCTCAGTAACTAATGGCTTCCTTGAAAATTGTACACTTCAAAGATGCAGTGTTGCAATTTAATTAACAAGTTGCAAACTGCCAAGGGATTCATTTTTGTTAAAAGGTGAATCTAAAATTCAATACTGACTGCGACCTTTTAGACAACCACTCTACTGCTGGACCTTTGAAAGACAGTTAGTCTTGTGTATTGAAGATTATATTTTATTAAAACACAAGGTCACTGCTGATAAATCACCACTTTTCCAAATTCTACCGCAATGTTAATGGAAGAGTGGCTCAATTCCAACAATTAAACAGTAATAATGTTCACTCCCAGGGAATTATGCAGATGAAAATACCTTTTCCATCTCAGGTGAAATCTAATGGCAGCACAGCTTGCAGGTCTGCATCAGAGAAGCAGGAAAGTTGACATTTCGGGTCAGGACCCTTCTTCAGAAAGGGGAGGGGGAAGGAAGTTGGGAAATAAATAGAGAGTGGAGGGGTGGGGCTGGGGAAGGTATGTGGGATGGTGATAGGTGGATGTAGGTAGGAAATGGTGGGAATTGATCAGTGGGATGGGTGAGGCAGATAGGTGGGACAGAAGATGGACAGGTTGAGTCAGGTCAAGTAGGTTGGAGGGAGAATGGATAGGGCTGGGGAAAGATAGGTGGGGTGGTGATAGGTTGCATGCAGGTAGGGGGCAGTGGGGATTGGTCACCGGGACATACGCAAACTGGAGGAGCAGTGCCACAATGGCACCATCCACAAATGGGAGGAGCAACACCTTATATTCCACCTCGGAAGCCGACAGCCCGATGGCCTAAACATAGAATTCACCAGTCTTAAAATCTCCCCACCCCCCGGCCTCATCCCAGGTCCAACCCTCCTTCTCATCCCTGCCTCCCTGACCTGACACAACCTGTCCATCTTCTTCCCTACCTATCCGCCCTACCCTTCCCGCAGACCAATCCCTACCACTGCCTACCTGCATCCAACCTATCACCATCCTACCTCCTTCCCCAGCCCCAGCCCTCCTCTCTCTATTTATTTCCCAGCTCCTTTCCCCGTCCCCATTTCTGAAGAAGGGTCCCCACCCAAAACTTCAACTTTCCTGCTTCCCTGATGCTGCCTGGCCTGCTGTGTTCCTCCAGCTCCTCACTGTGTTATCTCTGACTCCAGCATCTGCAGTTCTTACTTTCTCAGCTTGCAACCCTGACTGGGTCCAGGTTATAACATCTGCAGAAACATCTTATGTTTTGAAATGCAGAACAAAAAAAAAGTTGTGCTTTTCTAATTTGTTGCTTGGGAAGAAGTATGTGATGTGCAAAACTGAAACTGGAAATGGGCACAGCAGTTAAACTGACTGGCACACAAAAATCACAAGCACACTTCACCTGTCACTGTCAAATTTTCTACTGTTCAAAGCTTGCATAGCTTTTCATACTCCTTAAGATTAAAAATCAGACTAATAAACTTCCTAGCACTCTGGCATGTGTTCAACCTTTTGTCAAAGAAGCATGTATTTGAGATTTCTTAGAAATTTAGCGTCTGATGTACAATCCCTTTAAGCAGTCTCAAAGAAAAATTGCCTTTGCAAAGACCTTTTTCTCACTCTAAAGTGTCTGTGTTCTAACTGAAACAACTGTCTGAATTACATGCAAGAAATTACATTATTACAAACTATCAGACAGAAAAGCTCTGAAAATAGAGAAGACAAAATTTTAAATGAAAAATATCAGCATTGTATACACTGTACAGTGGTGAAATGGTTCCTATGTGTCTGCAGAAGAGATGTACTACATTTGGGTAGGAACTGGATGAAACAGACATGCTGGTCCATGTGCTATAGGAGTGAGAAGGTGAGTTGCTATAGAGTGCAATCAACTGAAAAAAAAGAGGCACACTGGATATAATTTTAGTTGATTATCTTTGGGGAAACAATTGAAAATTCTCAAAACCACGCCTCAGAATGCTGCTGTGATGCTGAACAAAAAAATCCAGCAAAACGTACTGTCTTGGTGTTGGCTTTTCTGCTACATAGAATCATAGAAATGTACAGCATGGAAATGGACATTTGGGTCCAACTTGATCACACTGACCAGATATCCTAAACTGATGTAGTCCCATTTGCCAGCATTTGGCCCATATCTCTGTAAACCCTTCCTATTCATATACCCATCCAGATGCCTTTTAAATGTTGTAATTGCACCCACCTTGACCACCTCTTCTGGCAGCTCATTCCAAACACACACCACCCTCTCTGTGAAAAGGTTTCCCCTCAGGTGCCTTTTAAATCTTTCCCTTCTCACCTTAAACCTATGCCATCTGGTTTTGGCCTCCCCTACCCTGGGAAAGAGAATTGCCTATTCACCGTATCCAAGTCCCTCATGATTTTATAAATCTCTATGTCGGTAGACTGGGGTAGAGTAAGGAAATAACAAATAAATATCAAAGCAACTATATAGTAGACATGTATAACTTTGGCCATCATTTTACTCACTGTGTACTGTATCCTACCAGAGCTGGAACCTACACTTCAACATCTTTTACTGATACTGTCTAGACAAATAACCAGTTTAAAGAATTAAAAGTAACAGTTTACAACTATTTTACAATAAAAAGTCAAAACACAGTTGACAGACTATACTGCTTCATTACTCTAGGAGTCAGCCAATAAATAAAACACTGGTTGGACGGGATATACAAACAGAGTTGGTCAGCAAAAAATAATGATGGGATTTGAAGGGCCCCATCTGGTTGCCAGATCTGATGCTTACTGATCCCGTGACCTATCAAGTTCCACAAGGGAGAGAATCAACTTTGTGTAGATTACGTATATTGGATACCTCTGAAAATGTGACTTACAGTTATACTTATAATTAACACCAAATCTTATGTACTATGGATGTTGTCTGCCCACACAGATTCAATGTAATTTTGTACTTTTTGATGAAATGCATTTTGTACTGTAGGAATATACACCATTTATTAAGATGGAGGCGACTGCTTGATTGTAACTATTTTCTAGCCACAGTCATTCATTGCAAGTTACTGAGGCAAGAAAGGCATGTCATAAGTTAGCAAGTAATCGGCATCAATCATTGCATACACTGTCAACCTGAAGCACTGTACCAGAATACTGCAAATGCTGTCAGACACTTTAACTGACTAACTTCTCAATGATAGCATATACTTACTATCACTGGCTGTAACTTGTACTCAGATAACATAGTTCACTGTCAGCAATTATAACTGGCTGTTGAAGCCTGTACAATGATGAAAAAATATTGTAATAGACTGAGTAAGATAGTGATCAGCTGCCAAAATTTAGAACAGACTGTCGAAGATTGTCACCAACATTTAGGCTGTCAAAGATTCTTACCAGCTGGACCACGAGTGGCAGTAACTCCTTTTATGGGATTATAGTTAACAAATGATCATAAAATACTGTGATTTATTTGTATCATAGAATATGCCAACAGTGTGGAAGCAGGCCATTCAGCCCATCAAGTCCACACTGAACTTCCAAAGAGCATCTCATCCAGATCCACCCCATCCCTGTAACCCTGCACTTCCCATGGCTAATCCACCCAGCCTGCACATTGCTGGACAACTTAGCATTGCCAATTCACCTAACCTGCACTTCTTTGGACTGTGGGAGGAAACCCACTCAGCCACGGGGAGAATATGCAAACTCCACACAGACAGTCACGTGAGGTGAAATTGAACCCAGGTCCTTGGCACCATGAGGCAGCAGTGCTAACCACTGAGCTACCATGCCAGCCCCAAACCTTTGGGTTGCAAGAAAACCAGCTCAGCGCATTCCAATTCCAATCTGCTAATATTTTCAGAATATAGCAATTTTCTCAAAAATTCTTTACTATAATTATTGTCAAGTTGAGTTTTTATGGCAAATCCCGAGAAATTTAATCTCAATTTCTCGTAAATGCTATGAAATACAGCTAAATATTCAATAGAAAAAGACCAACTCCGATCACGATCAACATCTTTTGTAATCTTTCAAATTTTCTGCCACTCTTTGGTCCTCCTTCAATGCTATATCATTCTATTATGCTATGAATCTCAATGTGCTTACACTGTTGCTAGGAAATTTTAAGCAGTCAGCAATAGAATGTTTTCGGAAGGTACTAGCTAAGCACGTAACCAGAATTTCAGAGACAAACTGGAAGATGTTGAACTCAGGGAGGCATAGTAGTGAGGTTGAGTATATGGCAGAAAATTTAAGATGGGCCAGAAACATGATCATGATGATAGCTACTTACTGACTGCTCTGTCACTGGAACAAGTATCTTTGTTATATAGTCCAGCAAATCCCTAAATGCTTTTAACATCTCAGTCAAATATCCTTTTAGACTTTGCTGCAGTAAAGGGAAAAAAAATTTCTCCAGTCTCTCGCCAAAGCTAAAGTCCCTCATCTCTATACCATTCCAGTATATATCCTGCAGCCTCTTGAAGCCCTTGACAACCTTCTGGAAGCATGGTGTCCAGAATTAGTACAATCCTACAGTTAAGATGTAACCAGTGCCTTAAGAAAGTTTAAAATGGCTTCCTGTAGTTTAAATCAAAAAGCTGGCAACTGCAGACACTGTAAATCTGAAATAAGAACAGAAAATGCTGGCAAATGTTCAGCATCTGTGGACAGAAACAGAGATAATATTTCAAGTCAATGACCTTTCACCAGAATTGGAAAACTTGGAAATTTGATGGCTTTTCAGCAAGGGCTGGGTGATACAGAAAAGGATATAAAGATAATCTGTGAAAGCAGGTGAGACTGAATGGCTGAATGAAAGGCAAATGAGGCAGCCTTAGTGGGCCAGACGGAATGGTGATAGGGCAAGTAAGGAAACAGAGAAACAAAAGATGTACATAGGGCAGTTGCATTGCTATTAGAAAGTGAAAATAAGACAAAAAGAGAAGGAAACAAAATTCTGTTGGTAGGGGATTGAGGGGAGGTGTTTGCAGGACTGTTGTGTTATCTCTCGTGGTCATTAGATCAGTGAGTCTTTCAGAAAAGTGCTTACGATATCATCAAATTAGCATGTAAGCTTAAAGAATAAAGGTCTCAACTCCATCTTACTTTGGATCACTTGAAATGTAGCATTCCTACTGGAATCTTATGCTTCTGTTATAATCGAATAGCTTAATATTAGCTTTATGTGCCTGAGGAATGTAATGTCTGTATTTAATAGTTAGATGTAATCTATGTTTGTTGGATGCCTCAATGTCATAATATCTGTGTTCACTTTCTTTTGTGATGGGAGGTAACATCAGCATTGCCGCATCTGATAAAATACCTTGTTGGAGGAAAACTCACACCAGAGACCAAACAGACTGGGGGGAGGGTTTTGGGGGTGTGTGACCACTTTGTGCAACATGATTCCAGGCTTCCAATGTCCTGCATTTTTAAATCCCCAACTCACTCTCATACTTATATCACTCTGTTTGGTCTTCTGCACCGTTCTAGTGAGGCTCAACACAATGTTAACATGCATCTTACTTTTTCATGAGGTACTTTACAGCCTTCTGGGCTCAACAACCCCACACCCCCTCGCTACTGCCACCCGACTAGTTTTCTTTTCTTTGCAACATCTTGCCCATTTACCATTCTCTCTGGCCCAGTAGGACAAGAAAACCCGTGCAGAGATGTGGAGTTATTTGTGATCTCACATCTTTCTGGATGGGGGTGGTGTGAGGGGTTGGGGGTGGATGGGTGGCTTGGTATGGAGCTCATTCAAAGGCTGCTAAGCCCATGATTTAGAGACCCAGTACTGGAAAATGCGGGGCCCTTGCAGACAACCCTCTTCAACCCAACCAGAAAACTCTACCTAGCAACCATTGGCTAAGGATGTGTCACCCATGTTATAGAGTCCAATGACAATTCCCAGCCTTGATTGGGAGTCATATGGATATCAGTCACTACCTCCCTGGCATAACTGCTATTCAAAAGAGTTGACCACCTCTACTTGACTGACAACTCTGAGATGGTGGGAACTCTGTCCTTATCAAGGCAACACTGGGCTCAGCCAGCTCTCTGACTGTCAAACAAAACCCTGTCACCTCCACGAAACACTGCCTGTTAACTCTGTTTCTCTCATCACAGATGCTGCTGGACGTGCTGAGTGTTCCCAGCATTTTCTGTTTTTATTCCTAGCTTATGCATCCTAATTCTTCAATAATAAAACTAAGAATTCCATAAGCTTTTTTATCCTGTTGATATGTTAGTATTATTGGTGTCTGAAGAAGCTGTACAATGTGAGTAAATATCGTGGAGGGAAAGGAGAGAAAATTAAACAGATTATAAAAATATAAATACAGAAAATAGGAAGAAATGAAAGGTAATGTAGACTCCTGGAAGAGGATGTTAGGGGTAGGCGTGCAGGACATCCACCACCTGCCCAAGTAAAATTCAGTCTGTGGTTTCAGCACTGTCAGTGAGACTTCAGATTCTCCATGGAAATGTAGTTGGAATGAATCAGAGACTTTCCTTTCAGAAAATAACCTCTTGGAGCCTAGTGTCTGAGTAATTTGAGATATGAGATGGAGTACTCTAAGCCTGGAATGAACGGGTGATTTTCAACCTGTATTACCAGAAGTTCTACACTATACAAGTTTGCCTTGGGTCATATCTAGGTATGTTATGGACTAAATGGTACATAATAGATTGCTTTGATTAATCAAAATCTCCATTAATGTTATATCAGGTGACAACCAGGATGGTAGAAAGGGGATTACCTCAGAACGTACTTTGCATGGTGCAGTCATAATATCAGTGGATTAAAAAAGCTTCAGTTACAGGAATGTCATGCTAGGTGCAACCTAACAACAGAAATAAAGAAAAGGTAGAGAACTGTACTCTTGAATGTTCCTAGAGTGAGCTAATCAGTATTCTGCCAACTATGTTCAACCAACCCATGTTTGAAAAAAAACTCACTTGTTAGTGTCTGACATTAGTGTAATTAATATTCAGTCTGGCTTGCATATGGCTCACAAAAAGGTACACTATTTTCACATCTAAGCCCCTGTCCTTTGCAAACAGACTTAAACATAGGGGGCATGATCAAGAGGTTGGCAGCCACCACAAAGCCTGTCTCTGTATTTGAGAGTGAGGAGGAGTTCTTTCGTCTGCAGGAAGATGGACTTGTCAGATGTGCAGAATGCAGGTAAATCAAATTTAACCTGGAGAAGTGTGAGATAATACATTTGGGGAGGGCAACAAGCAAAGAAATACAAAATAAACGGGAAGGAAGTAAGGGATCTTGGAGTGCATGTCCACAGAGCTGTGAAGGGGCAGGACTGATTGATAAAGTGAATAAAATGACATTTATTAATCAATATACAGAATGTAGGAGCAAGGAGATTTTGGTGGAGCTGCAAAAAAAAAACACTATTTAGCTCATAACTTGAGTTCTATGTGCAGCTCTGGTCAACTTATTACAGAAAAGTTGGAAACACACTAGATAAGGTGCAGAAATATTTATGAGCATGTTGTCAGAACTGGAAAGTTTTGAAGACGAGGAAAGTTGAATAGGCTGGGTTAAGCTTTCTTTGGAAAAGGCAAGGCTGAGGTGAGATTTGATTGAGATTTTCAAGATTGTGAGGGGCCTGGATAGGGTAGATGTGGAGATCTATTTTCTTAGCAGAGTGGCCAGCGGCCACAAGGCCAAGATTTAAAGTGATTGATAGAAGGATTAGAGGTGAGATGAAGAAAACATTATTTGACCAAGGGGTGGTAAGGTTCTGGAACTCACTGTCTAATTAGGTAGAAACCCTCAATCATTTAAAATGTGTCTGGATAGATACGTGAAGTCATGCAACCTCCAAATATCTTAAGTGGAGGAATGTGCAGGGATGTAAGGAGAGGGTGGAGGAGTGGCAATAGGTGAATTGCTCTTTAGGAGGGTACAATGTGTCAAATGGCCTATAAAAATTCTATGATTGTCCACTATGAACATGACCACACATTATACCATTTTCAAAAAATCAACACCCTTCAACAGTACCATTCTTTTCTCAGCAATACTCTTGTTACTGGGTGTCCACACTACAGTTGGAGAGCCATTCCCATCAGCAGTAGGATTCATAAATCTGGGTGTGACATGCCCATATTTTTCCAACCTACTAAAATAAATAGTCAGGAAATTCTGAGCAGTGCCTATCTGAATTTCCAACTTTTGATACAGGCATGTGAGGCAGCCCAGGCAGCACAAACTTGCAATGTCAATGGAGAATATATTTGCCGTTGTCATAACAAAGCGAAGTGAAAATAGCAGGGTGAAAGAAATGCTCTAGTGTGACAGGCTAGATTGGAACAGTTTGGGAATATTAGTGTGATCACTAAGTCAACTGAATGATTCTCAAACACAGTTACACTCAGAACAATTACAACAAAAATTGTTCCCAGTGGAATATTTTGCAACGTTGTTCTCTAGAAGGAAGGCAACTTTGAAGCTTTCTTTAATGAAGAATTGGTTTTGTAAGGTTTTGCGTGCTGACAGCATTGATTGAGAGAATCAATGGTAGGGGATCAGTTCATCTGAATCTCAAAGACAGGCCAATTGTTTCAAATGATACATTCCTTCAACTTTTTGCAACAAGTGAGTTACTGAACACACCCAGATAGTTCATGCTTGTAAAGTTCACAACACAGTGTTCAACTTTAGATTTAATTCTGTAATTGGACAAAATTTGCTAGGTAATTCTGAGTGGGTGAATAATTATAGCGACACCCAAATTATGACCAAGCACACAATGTGATGCCCTTGCATGTACTGTAAACGACCTATATTTAAAACCCAATATCCTATTTTTGCAGACTGAAAGAACATGTATGTATAGGCCTGTTTCAACTTAATAGAATAAGGGACAGCCATCCACTGATTCACATTTTGGGCAATGCCCTGACCAACCAGAGTCAACCTGCCTGGATTGAAATTTAAACAAAACATGGCAGTCAATCAGCATTAACTAATGCATTCTCCATGGCAATGTCTCTACCAGTCAAAGCCCATCAGCGCTCTCCTCTTGTGCAATATAAATGTTGGCTTTTCCTTTGAATCAGTGTTAGAATTATCTTGATGAGTATAAGATTAAATGCTCTGACAAAGTCTGACTTCTCATGCTTTAAAATTAATGACTGGAAAATTCAGTTCTGCATACTGGGTTTACTGATCTCTGGTTGATTATTTGATGTGTGTTCTCATTCGCATTGAAGTTTAACCTTATAATGAATATATTCAAAACTTTCTTACTTAACAAGGTACAATGCATGAGCAAACTACTTCGAAACGTAGGTGAGATTTGTGCTTTTACCTGCATCTGTAGCGATAATAGTGAGGACAAACTGTGCTGTCATTTCACGATCCAGGTTCATGACCAGACTTAGCTGCCCACTGGGTGTCAGGGTAAAAGCTCCTTTGTCATTCCCACCAACAATGGTGTACGTCAGCTGACTGTTTAGCCCTTGGTCATCATCCCGAGCTACAACCTATAGTATAAATCCAGAGGATATGTAAGTCTAATGAATTTGATAAGTATTCCATAAAGCAATGTGGAGCCTACACATAAACCACTTTGTCAGCAATGGTCGCTGTACTTTTTAAAAAAAAGGCACTGAATCTCAACCCCCACAAACAGTTGGGTTGAGATTGTATCACATGCTAAAATAGAAGAAGCCTGAAACAGGAACCAGCCCCACTGAGGAGTTTGGGGAGGAAGATGTGGGACAGGGTGTAGGCAACCAATCTGCACAAGGGAAATGGAATAAAGAATTAAATATTATAATAAGACTTCATGCCAATAATTAACATTAATTCCACATTAGCGAAAGGCAGGGGTTTCTCAAGCCTCAGGAAACAAAGCAGGTTAAAGGAGGTAGGATGGTCCAACTGCCTTTAATGTGCTGTTTGCGAGCCAGGGGGAGCAGCAGTTCCTTCCAGGCCTGATAATTTACCCAATAAACCCTACCTCAATCTGACTGCTTCCCTCCAGCAACTCCTTTCCTTACAACTGAACTCCTCACAATCAACACCAGGATCCTCACCAATCAGGTAAATTCTACAAGATGTTACAGAAGTGTTTCCTTTGGCTTTCTTGACCATATACCACATGTATAACTCACATCTGGACTAAAACCATAGACTATAGAGTCTGAAGTAGGGTTTAAGACCCTGCAGTTATGAGCAAAGTTATACAAGTTACATTTATTCTTATCTTAAAAAGATAGGGATATGGTATCATCCACCATCATCCACTGCGTGGGGTGGCATGGTGGCTCAGTGGTTAGCACTGCTGCCTCACAGCACCAGGGACCTGGGTTCAATTCCACCCTTGGGAGATTGTCTGTGTGGAGTTTGTACATTTGCCCTGTGTCTAGGTGGGTCTCCTCTGGGTGCTGTGGTTTCCTCCCATAGTCCAAAGATATGCAGGCTAGGAGGATTGGCTATGCTAAATTGCCCCTAGTGTTCAGGGATGTGTAGATTAGGGGGGATGGGTCTGGGTGGGATGCTCTGAGGTTCAGTGTGGACTTGTTGGGCCAAAAGGCCTGTTTCTGCACAGTAGGGATTCTATGATCATTATCTATAACCTTGTGATGTAAATTTGATAAGGTAGAATAGTGAGACAATTGAAGTACAGGATGGGGGTAATATTGTTTGATTGTGAGCAGAAAACTACCATTAGCTACTGGCTTTATTCCATTGTTATTGATGAAAAGGGAAGTTGGGCAAGGTACATAATGGGCAGTCAATCCACTACTGCAGGGTTTTCACCAGTGTCAATATCAAAATCAAATCAAGTGACAGAGTTGGGAGGAAATCACTGCATAATGAAAAACATTTTTTACACCAATGAACATCCTGCTTCCCTAAACAAAGTGATATTTGGGGTGAGATATAACACAGTGCGGAGCTGGAGGAAAACAGCAGGCCAGGCAGCATCAGAGGAGCAGGAAAGTTGACGTTTCAGGTCAGGACCCTTCTTCAGGTTATCTCTGACTCTAGCATCGGCAGTTCTCACTATCTCTGATATCTGGGGTGAGGAGTTTTTTAATTGCATGCAAGTTTTCAGTGTGGGGAACACTTTGCCTACTTCTGATTAAGTCTGGGAGGGACAACTTGTAGGAGAATATCCTGCCTATATATAAAGGCCCTTAAGTGACAATTAATATCCACTTAAAGGCTCCACCTCAGTACTGCTAGTTGAGGACTCTCCATGTTGGGAAGCTGATCATCAAACCTGGCATTTGGTGGGAGAAGCATAACCCTTCATTCATAGGCACTCTGTGCCCAAACAAAAAACCCAGTATTGAGAAGGTAAGAATGACTGACAACCTGCAACATCCAACCACTCTTTTCTACAATATACCCCATTCCACTGCCCAGAAATCCCAATCCTGTCACAGAGTCACACAGGATGGAAACAGACCCTTTGGTCCAACTCATCCTGGTTTCCCAAACTAAATGAGTCCTATTTGCCTGCTTTTGGTCCTTATCACTCTAAATCTTTCCTATTCACGCACCTGTCCAAATGTCTTCTAAGTGTTGTAACTGTACCTGCGCCTCCAACTTCCATGTCAGTTCATTCCATATACCATTATTTGCCCTTGTCCAGGAATCCCTGCTGAAGGCCTTAGTGTAATAACAACAGCGGCCACAGCTCCTGGCCTTTAGCCAGCAGCTCTCAAGGGCAGGATTTCAACCATATGTCCTGAAAAAACTGGGAATCCCACTAGCCAATCAGGGACTTAATTCCCCTGGGCTTCCAGAGAATGGGTTAATGGATGCCCAGCCAGTTTTGCGAGCACATGTTGGACCCCTGCCATTCTTACTCAGTTTTGGCTTTGGGAGACCACCATTTCGGGTGAAACATTCAAAGAAACTTTGCTCAATCCCTGGTTCAAAAGGGAAGGAAGGCATCTGGATCTGTGAACAAAATGTCTCAAATTAGGTCCTGACTGAATGAGGTGTGATGAATGAATGGTCTTTTCTTATCCTTACATTTCTTGCTTAGATTCAAAAATAAATTATAATCAGGTCTACATACAGGTTAATTAAAGTGAAGTATAAAAATATGAAATTTTATTTGTCTTTACAAGGTTTAATTTATGTAGAATTCCACAGTATGGAAGCAGACCATTCGGCCCTTTGAATCTACACTGACCTTCCAAAAAGCATCCCACCCAGACTTACTCTCCATCCCAAATCCATCTAGCCTCCACATCCTCAGACACTATGAGCAATATAGCATGGCCAATCCACCTAACCTGCACATTTTTGGACTGTGGGAGGAAACTAGAGCACCTGGAGAAAACCCACACAGACACAGGGAGAACGTGCAAACTCCACGCAGTCACCCGAGGCTGAAATTGAATCCTGGTGCCTAGCATTATGAGGTGGCAGTGCTAACCACTGAGTCACCATGCCACCTGACTCTGGGCCCTGTTACACTCTGAAATAAAATATAATTATTTGTGTTATACTTTATTCCTCAAGTGTCTCCTTTCCAGAAACTGCTGATTCTTGTTTTGATCCAGTTCTGCTAGTGATCAGCAGTCCTCAGGTTCCTAATTCAAGTGTTAACTCTTATCTGTCTAAGCTCTTGACGTGATTATTGACAAGATAAGTCTCCACAAAGTGAACCTGACAGACAAGGTCCATCTTATCTCTTACCTGTGCTCTACAGAGCTTTATTTTACAGAAATGAGAACCATGTTCACCAGATTTCTCGGAAATGAAATTCCACTAAGGCAAATTATTTTAACTCAGTAAAAGCCTACAATTAAACAAGGCATCATTTATCCAACAAAGAAGTAGGTATGATTATTACATTATGCAGATATGCTGTCTCTAAATATTCCATTTACTAACAAATGCTCCATGTGATATCTGATAACACTATGCATGCACCATGGACAGTTTTTGTTCCGGTTAGAACTTGGTCTTGGAAGGTGAAGAAGTGAGGTCATTGCGTATTCTTAAGATGAAGGTAGATAGATTTGTGTTAACCAGGGTAATTAAGGGTTATTGGGGTAGATGGAAATGTGGAATATGAAACACAAACAGATCAGTCATTATAGCAATGAATGGTGGAGAAGGCTTGACGGGCCAAATGGTATACTTCTGCTCCTGTGTTCATAAGATTTACTGTATTTTTGCCATTTTGAAAAGTACAAAATAGGGATTGACTAACATAAACACCAGATTTGATTATACTTACCTTATAGCTAAATGCAAATATTGTTATGGAAAAAAAAATACATTTCATAATACCAACCTGCAGGATGGACATCGGCAGACTCTGTATACCCTCCTGCACATGCACACTGTAAGGCGATAGTTCAAAAATTGGTAGAAAGTCATTCATGTCTGTAAGGTTAATGTTTACTACAGCTGTTGCAGATTGTGGGCTGCTTCCACGATCAGTTGCTTGGACAACCAGATTATATGAGGGTGTTGTTTCCCGATCAAGTTGCTTGGCTACTGATACTACACCCGTAACGGAGTCAATTCGAAAATCATTGTTTAAATTGCCACGGGCAATGTGATAGCGAATCTGACCATTAGCTCCTTCGTCTAAATCAGCTGCAGTAACTTGGATGAGGTCAACACCGCTAAGTGTATCTTCACTAATCTCAACTTCATAGAGAAGTTGCTGAAAGACAGGAGGGTTATCATTTACATCAAGCACAATCACAGTAACATCCGTTGTCGAGGAGAGTGGAGGCTCACCCTTGTCTGTAGCAATCATAGTCAATGTATAATTCGATACCTCTTCCCTGTCAAGTTCACCAGTCAGTCGTACTTCTCCATCTATTATCCCAATGCTGAACTTGTTTCCTGCATGGCTTAGTAGTGTGTACTCAACGTAACTGTTTGGTCCACTGTCAGGATCAGTGGCTTGAGCTTTATAAACGATTGTGTTCATTGGAGAGTTTTCCTGCATGTAGGCCATCTTAGATGAAATAAACCTCGGAGGGCTGTCATTGACATCCAACAGAATCACAGACACTTGCACCGTGCTTGTAAGCCTACTTGCTGGGACAGTAGATAAATCATGAGCCCTAATCAGCAGGTTATAGAATGACTGGCTTTCCCGATCGAGCTGTTGCTTAATGCTTAGAACACCATTATTATTGATGTCAAAATGTTGCAGTGAATCTCCAGATGCAATGTTGTATGCCAACTGGGAATTGGGTCCTGGAAACAAAAGGCCAGAAAACATGATGAGCGCACCAAACATTTGAAGATAAAATGGAAAGATACACTGCAGTCCATTTTAATTCAGATGACATTATACTTGTGGATTAAATTCGGTTAAAAAAAACTTGGAATTCTGACCCAAAATTACAGAAGAACTGACTTGTTCTCACTGTATTCCTATTCATTTTCAATGAGCTTCCTTAATTAAAAAAGCAAAAAGCATGCATTTATATCATTCTTACAAAATTGAGAGCACGATTAGGCCACTTGGTCCTTCAAGCTTGATCTGTCATTCAATAAAATCATGAATGATCTGAGAAGTCCATACTTCTACCTACCCCCAATATCCTTTCACCCACTTGCTTATCAAGAAACTATTTATCCCGCCTTAAAAATATTCTATCATTTTCAGGGAAAAGAGTTTGAAATATCCAGACACACTGAGAAAAAATATCCTCATCTATCTTAAATGAGCAATATTCTGAGTATTCTGAAATAACCCCTTAAGTATTGGAAATTGGATCTCTATCAAACTATCCCTTAATCTAATTGGCAAGTTCACTCTAGCTAGTTCTGCTTTCCTGTGTTCATGACTGCCCTTATTTAAATTTAAAATACTAATCTTGCATCCACTTATCTCTACCTCAATCTGAATGTAAAATTCCATCATGTTATTTTTGCTGCTGTAAGTAGCTAACATAACATATTTTCAAAGTAAATACTTAAATAATTATAGCACTGTGAGTAAACATTTTTATATGAAAAGTTTGCAGTATTTTTATTAAAACAATTATTAAGCTAGAAGTATCGTGTACATTTATGCAGCTAGCTATGGTGAAACCATATAGAACCTGCATGCCATGTGAGTTGCGAAAATACATTTTTAAATGATCTGTTGTGGACCAGAAAACAACATCTTGATTAAATCATGTATTACTCACTGCTATTGTAAGTTTAAACTCAATATGCACTCTGTTGCAACTAAACAGAATTGTAATAACGTTCATTTTGATTTGCACCAAATTGAAATAAGAGCTCAACAATAGATTTTAAATGCTGCATCTCTGGAATTTCATCCCTAACCCTCTTTTTTGCCTTCGATTGGACCTTCCCTAAAAATGTATTTCTTAGGCCCAAGCTTTCCATCACCCATCATAACACCATTTCTGTGGCTTTGTGTTAATTTTTAACTAAACACACATCCGTGGAGCATCTTGAGACTTTTTTCCCAAGTTATTATGCTGCCTAATGCTCTGAGATATAAACCAAAAAATTACGTAATGTGTATTTGGAGTCTGAATCAAAACTGTTTGTCTGCTATTTCATTGAAAGAGCAATTCGATTTGAATGTATCAAGGATGTCAATATCACTCAGCATAAATATCTCAACCATTTATAAGACGACCAGTACTACATCTGCCATTAGTTTTAATTGGAACAGGTAATTTGTTGCAGAAAATGTTTGTAACTGCTTAGTCTCACCCATAAACTCTCATGGTCACTGCCTCCAAGTCTTTTTCTATGAACTTATATTACCTGAGCAGTAAATAATGGTACTCACTGTAGCATTAAAAGTCTAGGTTTTGTGATGGAATAAGATGTTATAGCATATACCATCCATCACATCTAAGTTACATATATTCCGATACATGAACAGGCTATTCATTGAATTCTTTCCTTGATACCTAATTGGTAGAAAGCATTGTTTTCCCTCATAATGTCAGAATGAAATTTCCGCTGTAGTAGAGCACGTCTGATTTTTACTGCAAGCCAAGGGTATTTCATTTCTCATACGTGCAATTTTACTATGTGCATTACAAGTCGGCAGAATCATTAATGCCTTGTCTAGAACTATTTAAAAATGTGCCTGAATAAAATACCTGGCTAAACTTAAACACCTAACAGAACCAAATATGCTCCAAGGTCATTGTAAGAAAACTCAAGCAACAAATTAGATGCTTAACTGATATATACTTAAATTATACTACTTGAGCACTATGGTCTTAAATTCCCCAATAAACACATTTATTGTAAAAGAAAAGACTACTGCATTTTGACAGGACAAGCAACTGCACCACATTAAATAATACATGATTTGTGTGCACTGTGTATGCTGCAAGCCTTGAAAATTAATGTTGGCATACCAAAACATACAACCAGCTTTTCTTAAACAGTAACACTGGAATTAAAGATATTTATTTCTTCGCTCCAGGCACTTCTACTAAGTAGCAATCTCCTCACACCACGCTAACAAACTAAAAATACTTTTGAAGCGTTATCTATCAGTATCCACTCAAATGCTATAATTGAGCTTGTTTCATTATGCAGCTGTCCTGATTGACTTTGATCAATACTGGACAACATCAAATTTTTGCTAAAAGACTTGACAAAATTATAATTAATACAGAGTCTTGGATAGCGGCAGATCAAATCACTCCGCTTCTGTGGTTTCCAAGGCTAGCTCAATGGCACACTGCCAAAGAATCACTTGGTTAACACATTGACTCTAATTTCTAACACTGAACAACCAGACAGTGCAACAAGATAACATAAAAGGTAACGTAAAATAAATCTGACAAAGTAAACAAACTGAGATCAGATTTGGACCATGAAATAAACACATGCTGTGAAAGGAAAGATAATGCATCTGCAGAGGTGTTTGAGTTATCTTTTTGCTTTCTGCTCCAGTAGTTAGCTGACCTGTTAAATAATTAAAATCACACAAAAACATCTTCCAAAATTTAGCTGACTTTTCTACACTCTTCTTACCTCCATGTGTTGCAACTCTAATACAAAAAAAAACAAAATGTTCTCACATTCATGATTACATATAGGATTTGATCATACATACCCCTTAAAGTGTATTTGATGGTTACATATTTTCAAATGGCTTTCGTACGGCCAAATTCAACAATACTAATGTAACAAGCACACTGTGATATACAAAGAATCTCCCTGCTTAGGGATGTGCTGCTATGCAGTTTTTACTTAGTAGCCTGACAAAGTCCGGTACTAATTCCACAATGGGTTTGCAAATCTGAATATCAGGCTTGAATGACAATCAGACTTGACTGCACTTGTCAAGTGTGTTTTTTCAGCAGTTGTACCACATGTGTAATCTGAGACCCAACACATTATTTACAGCTGTTTATTTTGTAACCAGAAGTATTGCTCATGTTCTTGGGCTATTTAGGGTCATGACTGCCACCAAAATGTTTTATTGCAAATTCAATATTTACTTTACTTCTGTACCATACATGGCAAAATGTATAACTTATAGCATAAACTGGCGAGATATGAAGGTTAATTCATTGAGTAATATTAGAAGATTCAACTGTATTCAATGTCCTGAATTGAATAATTTCCCTGTTAACTAGCCTTGACATATCTCTGTGATATGAATATCGCAACAGCAGCATTGCAATGAAGGTGGTACATCTGTTGATTTAATTACTTAAAAATGCTGTTATTTTTAAGGTAAGGTCTCCACATTTATGAGTTCAGTAAACCCTTAACATCTTTCTTTGTTGTGACAGAGGGCATGAGGTTTGTTTCCTGGCCTTTCCACAAAATTTTCTTTTTTGGTTAAAATGTACAAGGTATGGATGAGGCTTGACCATCCCTCTTGATGTTCCCTCTCTAATGTAACAAGATGGAACCTGGAAGCTGTGAGCGTTCAAATTGTATCCTCACACACTTTGTGCTGAGAGTTAAAGGTTCGATTATAGGGATTTGTAAGTCTTTAAGTTTTAGACCTTTGAAGACAAAATTTCCGTATTCTAACAAACACTGATAAAGTGCCACTATCATTTTCACTTGTGCAGTTGCATTAAAACCCAGACTTTAGTTTCAGATCAGAGAACTTTCCCCCTGCTCCTCTTATGCCTGGACAAAATCTGACCACAAAATATAAATTTATCCAAATATTTATCTCTTGTGCTGTACTCAGGAAGCTGATGGTCTATCAGTATCTTCAATCCTAATACATACGATCAGGAAAAGTTAACTGGGATTATATCATGTTAGAAAATAAAACACTTCCAGATGTAAGCCTTTCTGTTATGATTTGGGCTAGTGCTAATTTTCAGGTATTTATTATGTGATCATTCTTAAAAATGAAAAAAAACAAAATTTAAAAAAACTGAATTTGTGCAATTTTAATTGTTTAACATGTCAAGCTTCTAACATTTTTTTAGTTTAAAAAGGACATGACTCACTTTTACATGAATTACATTGCGGAGAAGTTGAAACCTACCTCTCCCATTACCTTCTGGTTTCAGAGTTTCAAGGTCAAGGGCTATTCTTACAAACTCCACTCTCTAAAATAGTACAAAATGAGTCAAAGATACTTGTGCAGATGTGAAAAACTGAACAACGGCCTTCAATGGTCTGCTATTCCATGATTCTTTCCATGATTGGGGTAGGTGGTGACCTAGTGGTATTATCCCACCATCACAGATGGTGGAATTTGAATTCAATAAAAAATTGGAATTAAAGGCCTAATGGTGACCATGAAACTATCTTCTATTGTCAGAAAAATCCATCTGGCTCACTAATGCCTTTTAGGGAAGAAAATCTGCCATCCTTACCTGGTTTCCAGATCTACAGAACTTTAGTTGACTCTTACCTGCCCTCTGGGCAATTAAGGATGGGCAATAAATGCTGGCCTGGCCAGTGGATGAATAAAAAAGGACTCTCTTGGGTTTGCACCAGAGCAGGCCTGACTTCAGTGGCGAGTGGGTAAAAAGTCCACATTTTGGATTTTTAGGCTACAAGTTGCAACTCAATCTATATGTCGAGCATATCAAAATGAATGATCTTTGCTGAAAAGCTGTAGGTTGACTTTTACATGAGATTAATCATTCCTTGTGTACATACAGCAATTCCTTTACAAGTAATAAAGGAGTCATATCAGTTATTGCAACTTTACAAGCCAAAAGAGAAACAACACTGTTTTATCACAAAATGTCAACTTTTTATCCATTCACAATCACAATTACTATCTAATTTCTTTACACAATGCTGTACATTTCAACAATGCTTAAATATATTTTATTCAGTGGTAATTCAGGAGAAGCTAACTATTAGGAGTGAATTAGGTGATGGCAATTAATGTCCATTAACATAGATATGGTCCTCATGTCACTAGTACCTCATTTTCAGTAGTATGGGACTGGTCTTTGGACAGAAATTTAAATAAAATCTTATATCTATAATATTGTTGGACATAGATTTTAATTAGTCCTAAACTACACATATGTCTTATTAAAATATTTATACTGGAAGAGATTACATTTTTCCAACTATCTGCCTGAAGTCTGTTCAAAGCCAAAAGAATTATGTTTTGATTTTTCCTTTTATTTTTGTACATTTACGTAAAACTTTGCTGGACAAGAATTTACCTCGTGCCTTTCAGCTATGGGATAGGCAATTTCACTGTTTATTACCATCCACTGACTTCAATTGAAAAGCATGGGCTGGATTTTCTCGTTGAAGGTGAAGTCCTAGAGCTCATATTCTTGACTCTACTATTCCTTTTTTTAAGGTGGGGTTGTTGTAGTGGTGTAGATGCAAAGTAATAGCGGAAGTGTTCATCTCACCACAGGGTCGAGAATCTCAGACCTCTATAATGTAGCAGAATGAAAATGGAATGATTTCTATAATAGGCTGTGTTATAGTCTGCTAGATTATCACCCATGCAGTGACATGGAAGATTTGCCATTAAAGACATGCATTGCTTGCAGGATATTTCACTAACCTGAAGCCTGAGAGCGTATTTATATTGCAAAACTCTCTAGCAGTCCTACAGTCATAGGAAACACTGCTAGTGCTTTTTGGTTATGTGTGTTACCATTGAAGGTGCTAACTCTCATGCTGCCAGTGGCAAACATAAATTACAACACAGCAGAGAGTTTCAATAAGCTCCTTCAAGCTGAAGGCATATTGGAGTCAAATCTGATTTTGTGCTATTGTATAAAATAAGTGATACCCAAATGTTAGCCTGTTTAACATCACTCAGTTCAATGGAAATAAGAAAATGAGAGAACTGTAAAACAAGCATAAGATTCTCCAATATCCATTTTATATCACACAAAAACAACTGCTTTTAATTATATAGTGACTCCAAGGCAGCAAAATGTCCCAAGGTATTCAACAAAGTCAGTTACCTTCAGTGGCTTATTAACAACTGCATAGGTACGGTAATTTTTACCTTCACAGCTGTGCTCTTCCATAGTAAACGAGATCAATTTGAAGCAAAATGATTTGAAACATATTGTGCAACTACTTCAAGTAGAAACCTCAATATAAATATGGAATTAGATTTTCAGTATGAACACTGTTGCAGGCAATGGAACAAATGTTCTGGTATTTTGTTGCCAAAAGATAAGTGATGGAAAATCAAAGGCTTGCTCCAATGGCAAATTGGACACTCATTTCCATTAGCGTCGAACGAATGTTCAAAGTTACAACAAGGGAGTTAACGTTTCACACATGGACTGAAGGGACAAACATCACTGAGTATGCTTTGGAATTGCACCTTTCTCTGACTTACATCAACATACACCTGGCTGTGTAGATTAGGTGTATCAATTTTATGTGCATTATGGTGAAAGTCAACATGAGAATAATCCTAAATGTGTACTTTTCAGGCTCTGCAAATTAATCATTGTTTCTTACACTAAGTCTAAGTTGCACTAATATTGACCGATTAGACAACTGAGCGTTAATATCGACTAATTTAGACAACTAAGCTGCTGATAACTTATAGAAATTCAAGCTGGGTGCTTGTCACTGAGTTCAAATGGTGAATGTCACAATGCCAATGAATTGAGGCATCTTAGAATGCAAAAGATTCAGTGGAGGAAATTTTAACCTTGTTGTGTAATGTCTAATTCAAAATGTTTTGCAACATAGTTCTAGATATTTTATGAATAAATCTTGTATAGTAGGAAACCTCATATAATGGCTACTATCATAGTGACTAGACTTTTCCAAACAGAAACACATTACTAGCAAATAAAGACAAAATGAAGGTACAAGAAAGGTCATAAGAATCACCAGGATCACCAAAGTCACAATGTTCCATTTTGCTGGCAGATTATAAAGCCCTACATGTACCTATTAGCAGTGCAGTGTTTAGGGAAATAAGGTTTTTGGTCCTAAAAGATTGAAAACTAATCTTCAGTTGAATGTGGGCAAGTAGGGAATGGCTATCATGATGCCCTGAGTAGTTGTTCCGTGGTCACTGACTACAAGGATTCAGACAAGTCATTGACACAGCATAAATTTCAAGCTCCAAAAATAAGGCATATTTAAAAGAGATTAGGTGGGAAGTGAAGTAGAGACGGTTCACAGCTAAACCCACACCTTCCTGGGAGAAGACCAGGAGTTTACCTCAACAGCCTGAGGGAAGAACAAAATCAACTGCTGCCATCATAGACTGTGAAACATCAGAGACAAAAAAAAACCCACGACCCATCCAGGGGGGTCAACCTCCTTTGCCTTTCCATTCTACAAAACAGCTTCAGGATCTGTAAAGCATTCTCATATGGCACAGATTGTAAATTTCCTTTCTTTGTCAAAATAAATAATGCATCACATCTAAAACTGCTGTTTCTTAACAAACTTAATAAATGAACAGTCAACTGCCTAAATTAGGTAATTGCAGTCACAAACCCTCAAAAGCCAACACTGCCTCAACCTTCAACAGACCAGCTTTCCAGATCTTGGAAAACTGGTAATTAAAGAAAATCAAGGATATCTACACTCAGAACATCAACGCATTTCCACTTACCTGTTGAGTCCACTTTTCTTTTCTCACTCACCCACTGTGATCACACACGATCTCCACTTGAGGTTGCCAATCACCCTTGACACCAACTGTTCTCAGCTCCACACTGAGGTCATTGCTGACCCTTCTGATCTCCTCACTAAGCGATTCAGACCACCTCCTCCTGAGGCCCTTCTAATCTCCCTCTCTGAATCTACAGATCTCCTTCATGGGGCTTTTGATCATCCCATGACTTCCCACAGCTTCCAATTTCATCACCATCTCAAACACTGTGATCCCTCTTTCCCTCCTCTCTGCTCCACATCTGTTGGGTAATTCCAAAACCCTATCTGTCCAACAGCCAACAATCCTCTCAATCTAGTTAGCTGCAACTTGGAAATAGAGCCAGAGAAGATTGATCAGTTCCGATTAACCTTAGCAGTATCTGAAGGAAACCTGTTTTTCAGGGTCGCCTGACCTCAAACAGACCCACCATTCCTTCCTAACTTCACGGTTAAGACTCAGCCCCTTGACTGTCTTTGGTTACACCTCTTTCTAACTCAACTCCAAACCCCTACAGCCTCTACCACCATGACACGTTTGTTTTCGTACAGCACTCAATAATGTCTGAAGGCCTTTTCTCATTCTGCCCTCAGGTTGGGTGCTGCCAACTTCATCAAACAGAACATATAGGTCAGTCAATAAGGACTGGTTTTAACAGTAAAGTTGGAGATATCTGCACCTCAAACAGGTCTGACTTCTCAAAAAGAACACTAAACAAGTACAAAGGAAGCCAATATAATAAAACAAAGAAGGAAATCAGTTTGTTTGGTAAATACAATCCATAGTTTCCATTTTACTGCTTTTTACTTTTCTCATTTTATACTTTCATCTCAAATTTATCGGTTCTTCATTATGTTTTTATAATAAACCTGCCTGTGATAAAATCCTATTGCGGAAAGTCAACTCTTGTCTTTTGCCAGCTTTTTCTCTTACAACCTTACACAGCCAAATACACATTTATCCTAATAACTCCCTTAAATCAAAAAATTGTACCTGAAAGAGATCAAATCAAAATTGTAGTAGACTGCAAAGTGGAGTTCCAGAGAATGCAAACTAAATGCTCCTCCGTGGAAGTTATACCACTACAAGGCAATAGAAATGGAGCTGTTGCGCATACCTACTGTCATATCTTGGTGTGGTGAACTGATAAACAATGGTTCAAATCCACTACTATTCGTAATTTCACTGGATTGATTCATTTTTCTGTGTGTACTAGAAACTATGATTTGTTTATCAATTATGACGAGAGTTAAATAAATGGACATCTGTGATTATAATTAAAGAGACAGATTTTGCTTAAATGCAGTGGATAATTGAAAGAAATAATATAAAAAGTATGCATATAATCATATGGGGACTGCAGACTGAGGTGAAGAAAGTTCGCATGCAATGTTATGAAAGTACAAATCTGTAAAATGCATCACAGGTTCACAATTATTAAAGCGAAAGAATTCATTCAGCCCATTGCGTCTGCTAGAGCTAGGGTTTGTGTTAGGATTAGGGTGTGTGTAAATCATAGAGTTAGGGTTAGTGTTATAACTAGGGTCAGCTCAATCTCCCTAAATGAGCAATGTACCTAGTAACATTCCCTCACCTTTTCCCTGTAAACCTGTATATTCTTTCTTTTCAGATAACAATCTAATTTCTTTTTGAATGCCTCAACTGAACCTGCCTCGGCCACACAATCAGGCAGTTCATCGCAGATCTTAACCACTCATTTCATGAGAAATGTTTCTCCTTATTGTTTCTTTTGCCAATCTATGATCTCTCATTCTTAACCTTCCCACAATGGAAACAGTTTCTTATAATCCACCCTGTCCAGATTCCTCATAACTTTGAATACTTCAATCAAATCTTTCCTCCAATGAAAATAGTCAAAACTTCTCGAATTTATCCACATAACTGAAGTTTCTCAAGTCTCAAAACAAAACTAACATATTGGGTTAGTCAATTTAATTTTAAAATGTTTTATTTTTAATTTTAATTACTAATTACTAACTTACTAATTTAATTACTAACATAATCACATTTTTTCAATTCTTTGTATGGAATATAGGTGACAGTGACGAGGCCAGATTTGCCCTTGAGAAAGTAGATGGTGGTGAGCCACTTTCTCGAATCACTGTTGCCCATCTAGTTTTGGCATTCCTGTTTTGATACAACAGAGAAACTTGCTAGTCTATTTCAGAGGACAGTTAAGAGTAAACCACATTACTGTCACACGCATGTCAGACCATTATTGACATTACTAATACAAAATTCATCCTTGTGCTTTCAGGGTTTCTATATTCCCATACAATATTCAGCAAAATACACACTAATAATCTACGACACACCACTGCAGTACAGAAAAAGTGCTGGACTATCTGCTATTCGCCAGAGGAGATGTTAATCCATAACAGCATTTATCCTCTGAGACTGATGTTAAAGAGAAGACACCTTTCATCGTTGAACCATCACTGAAGTAAACTATCTTAACATTTATCCCACTGCTGTTTATGAGATCTGGTTGTACACTAATTAATTATTACATGTTCCTACATTACAACAATGGTTATCCCTCAAAAAAATATTTGTTGCCTGTGAAGTGTTATAGCTAATCCTGACTCAATAATTATATAAACAAAAGTTGTTTCTTTTTATTAATTTCATAAAGATAACTGAAAAATCTACACCTTGGGAGACAGTGGCAGTTCCTTAGAGTTAATGAGACTTATGTGATTTCTAACTTATAGAATTTGTAAGTGGTAAGTAAGAAAAATTTTTGGTACGAATAAAATAGATGACACTTTGGGGTTGTCGATCTGTTTGCTGAGCTGGTAGGTTGGCTTGCAGACATTTCATCACCATACTAGGTGACATCATGCGTGTGCCTTCGATGAAGCCCTTCATCTCTTCATCAATGAAGATGGCTTCATCGAAGGCACACTGATGATATTACCTGCATGGTGATGAAACGTCTGCAAACCAACCTACCAGCTTGGCAAACAAATCAACAACCTCATCCACAACTCGAGCTACAAGTCTTCTCAAAAACTTTAGATGACACTTTATTCTCAGAGGAATATACTTGGGCCTCACATTCAGGAGGGAAAGCATTAGAAAGCAGCTGCTTCATGTTCATAATGTCCTATGCACTAAAATCAAAAGATGGAAAACTCTGAGCAATACACCTATTACCATAGGATCTAAGAACATGTGTCCCAATATGGACATGTGATTTTTCCATGAGTATTTGCTGAATATAAAATGCTTTCCGACTTGAAAATATCTGATAAAAAATAAATACATATACAAAACATTTCTCTACAATATGAAACAGAAATAAATACTAGCACATTACCGCCTTGATAAACTATTTTTATAAAAATTCTCTTGCAAATAAATGCAATGTAATACTGAAAGAATTAAAAATAAATTAATACATTCACACTTTTCTGTATGGAATTAATTGTTAAGTCATTTAGGAAAGGTAATAAATTACTAATGCTAAACCTAAGATTTCATAGAAATGTGCCTATCAGAGACCTCGGAAGCATCATTCTCAATGTACAATTACTTCAGCCATTTCCTACAGGAAAACAAAACTTAATCTCTGAAAGACAACTTTGATAATTTTCACATATGAAGCACCTATTGCAATACTGGTTGGTATTAGTAAAGAACATAATTTATCCATAATTTGTCTGCAATACATACCATCATCTGCATCAGTTGCTTTTACGGTTAGAATGCTTACTCCAGGGGGAAGATTTTCCATCACTGTAGTGCTGTAGGTGGATGGATTGAAAATGGGAGGATTATCATTCACATCCAGTACATTGAAGTAAACTCTGACTGTGCTGGACTGTCCTCCACCATCTTCTGCTTGAACAGTAAGAATGTAATATGGTTGCTTCTCATAATCCAGGGTTTGCGTCAGATTGAAAACACCAGTCACAGAATTGAGGAAAAACACCCCATCTTGATCATCCTCTTCTACCATGTATGTGATTTCCCCATTAGTACCAGAATCTGCATCACTGGCCAAAGTGGCTGCCACAATTGACCCTAAAATAAACAATATTGAATGAAAAGCAATGTTAAAAAAATCTATACCAATATCTTAAAAATTAACACACACTGATTCTTCATTGAAGAATATAAAACCTTTTCCCATTTCTACTTCCTTACTTTCTTTTTGAAAAGGGGGAAAAAAATTATTTATCTTCAATGAGCAATTTTCATTTCAATAGCACAAGGAACATCTTGTTTCTATCATTATCTCATACCTGCCCTGTTTTGAAACAATTTTCATCGCTTAATTTCTTAAATATTAAAATTAACATATTTCATTATCTTACTGCATTTGTTAATCATCTGTACTGAAGCATTCTGCATAATATATTTTACAAAATTCTTTTCAGTCACTAGCAAAGTCAATAATTGTTGCCTATTCCTGATTCACCTTACAAAGACGCTGACAAGCCATCTGCTTGAACAGCTACAGACCATGTGGAGAAGGTATTTGCACAATGTCATCAGAGACAGCACTCCAGAACTGTGACCTTGCAAATATACAGGAACACTGAAATATTTCCAAGTCATGGTAGTGTGCAATTTGGAGCTAGTGGTGCTTTGATGTCCTACTAGGACATCAGGTAGGAACCACAGGTTTGGAAGGTGCTGCCAGAGATGTCTTGGCACTGCAGTGCACCTTGTAGATGGAAGGCATTGCAGCCCCCCCACGGTGTGCATATGGTGCAGGCTGCCTACATTTAAGGTGGTGGATGACACATTAATCAAGTGGGCTGTTTTGTCCTGGTTAATGCTGAGCTTATTGGGAGTTGCTGGAGCTGTGTTTAGCCAGGCAAGTGGTAAGTATTCCATTACATTCCTGATTTGTGTCTTGAAGGCAGTGGGAGTCTTTGGGGAGTCAAAAGGTGAGTTATGCTCCACAGAATACATAGCCTCTGATTTTCTCTTGTGACTGTAGCAAATACTTGATTGATCTAGCAAATTTCTATTCAATAATGACACCCTCACCTACTACCACATCACCCCCAGCCTCCACCTGAAACCCTGTGCCCACTGGATGTTGAATACAGGGAATATAACAATATCAACATCAACATCTTGAATGTCAAGGGGAAATGGTTAGACTTTCTCTTTTTGGAATTGGTCATTGCCAGATAATTTGAATATTTACCAGTCTGAGCCTGAATATGTTTTGGATCTTTCTACAAGAGAGCACGGATTGTTTCATTATTTGAGGAGTTGCAAGTGGAACTAAACATTGTGTAATAGTGATTGATGAACATCTCCCTTCTGATGTTATGATGGAAGGAAGGTCATTGATGAAGCAGCAGAATTTGGTTGCATGTAGAACTGTGCCACTGTTCAACATTATTATGTTACTCTTCTAACTCAATTTCACCTTCTTGCACAATACCCATTTCTCTTGATTCCTTCAGTATACGAATTCTAGAGATTGGCATCAAGACCTGCTCCAAGAGGTGCACCATAACCTCACTGAACAGGTCAATTAAAACAAGGACAAAGTTCTACTGAAAATGCTGGATGATTGCATGCACTGATCTCTCTGGGGTTGAGAATTCCAAAGATCCATACCCTTTGTCTGAGTAGCCTCCTCCTCACCTCATTCCTAAATGGCCAACTATTTATTCTAAGACTCTGCTCCGTTGTGTTAGACTCCCGAGCCAGGGAAAACATCCTTCTAGCAGCTGTCCAACATCTCTCTATATTATGCTACCCCTGCCGTTCTGTGTCCTGGAATCCTGTGTTGTAGCTTTGTTATTAGGTACAACTGGTGCTGCTCTTCATATTCTCTTTGCACTCTTCTTAAACCAGAGTCACTCCACTGCTTGACACAGTGAGGGACATGCCAGGCTATGAGGTTATAAAATATGCCAGAGTACAATTCTCTTGCTGCCAATGGCCTAAAGCAAGTGGATGCCTAGTTTGAGCTGTTGAGTTTGCTGTGAATTTCTTCTATTAAACAGCATATTACGGGATGTTTGCAGTATGAGCAGGGGCATCAGCTCCACAAAGACTGTGTGGTAGTTACTTCTAACAATATTGTAATGGACAAATACATTTTCAACAAGTAGATTAGTATCAACAAGAAGAAATAGTTTTAAGTATCAGGTCGGTTTTCTCATCACCTACACCAGACTCAGTCTGGTAGCAATGTCCTTAAGGACTCAGTCATCTTTATTATTAATCATGCTACTAAGCCACTTTAGTTGATGGATATGTTTTACTCCCATAACATGTGACATTGTTTGCAGTTACTGCACCTAGTTTTTTTTTCCAAGTGTGTTCAACATGGAGATGAGTAGATGGTAATCAGCAGGACGTTTCCTTGACAATGTTGAACTGATGTCATGAGGCCCTCATGGGGTCCAAAATCAATTCTGGGGACTGTACACCACATTGGGTCCTTCCTACTGATAGGACAGAACATAGCCAGAGATTGTGATGGGCGATTCTGGGACATCATGCATCATCTACATTTCTGGGACTATGCCAGGCTCCTTCCTTGACAATTCTCTGGGTTAGATATTCCAATTTTGGCATAACTCCTCAGATTTTATTGCAGAGGATTTTTCAATGTCTGGGTTGGGTGTGCCTTTGTTGTGTCTGATTTTGCACATGTTTAATAATTACCTCCTATGTTCCATTATTATACAATCCATTGGAAATTTTCAGTGTATATTACTGATAAATAATATAGATATGTTACACATAAATATATAACGTCACACAAGTGATTTTGCAGGTGTTTAGAACTACAATAAAACCGTTTACATATTCTGTTTGGTTTTCACAGCTTTGTACAGTAACCAGTCTGTAAATGAACAAGCAATTTGAAAGTCCTTTACTGCCATATTCTATTTTAATTGTGAACCCTTTTAATACTTTCTTTCTCATTTTCTTTGGCCATGCACTGTTACTGTCTTTAGAATTTCTTGCAACAAAGAGTGAAACTAGTGCAAAGTAGCACAGAGATAGCAAGGTGTAGAGCTGGATGAACACAGCAGGCCAAGCAGCATCAGAGGAGCAGGAAGGCTGACGTTTCGGGCCTAGACCCTTCTTCAGAAAAAAAATTAGCACTGTTTGTTTCCAAAGGAAGGGAGAGAAGTGGAGAGCATGGCCGGGAATTTATTTTAAGATGGTCAGTTGTTACTTTCCTGGGAAATGCAACAAAGGCATCCAAGGTTAGCTTCACTTCAAACTCCCACAATCTCCTTCCTCGTGAAGGTCAGCAGAAGATTATGTTTAACCCTAGTTACATGTAAACACGATGTAGGAGCAAATTACTGCAGATGCTGGAATTTGTACTGAAAACAAGAAGATGCTGGAAATCACAGTGGGTCAGGCAGCATCCATTGACAGAGAGCAAACTAATGTTTTGGACTCTTCATCAGACCTGACGTGAAGTATGGAGGGGGTAGCCTTTATGCAATAGTAGAGGGGTGGTGTACTGAGGGAGAAAGGGTGTAGATAGTGCAGGTTAAGTAATTGTGATATGAGAATGGCAGAACACTGGTGTGTCTAACCGCCAAAATGGAAAGAACAGACAGTCCCACTGGGATGGGGAGCAGGGAGAGAGGACATGGTGACAGAGAATGTAACAAGTAAAGCTAAAGGGATGAAATGAGAGTGGGTTCACAATTTGAAGGTGTTGAACTCAATATTCTGGACTTAGTTTGTTTTGGATAATATATATAACTCACACTGAAGCGGCAAATCAATGGTTATATTTAAGTGAGGTTCAGTGTCACAGATTTTGAGAGTTGTCTGAATTTTACGGCAACTGAAGGGGGTCAGGAGCTACCAAATGGAGCAAGACAGTGCTTTTCCAGGCCAACAACAGAAAACATGTTTCCTGCTGCTAGCCCTTCATGCAATTTGGTAGCTCTGATCTTTCCTTTCCTGTGATCATCCAATTCCCAACGCTGGTCTCTCCTACTCCTATGTCGCACTGCAATCATCCCTCTCTAAGATCTCCCCTGCCACAATCTCTCTTTACCCACAATCTTTCTGCCATGATCACTTCCCCTTTATTTGCCAATTCTTCCTCACTTCCATTAAACCGTATGAAATAGGAACAGGAGTAGCCATTCGCCTCCTTGAGCCTCTCAACCATTCAATAGGATCATGGCTGATTCGACACTCCTCATATCTACTTTCCTGCATTTTCTCCATAACCCTTGATTTTCCGACTGATCAAGAATCTGTCTGTCTCAGCCTTAAATCCACATAATGATCCTCATCCACAGCTCTCTTTGGCAAGGAGTTTCAAAGGCTCATAACCCTCAGAGTAGAAATTCCTCGACATCTTATTCTTAAATTGTTGCCCCTTTATTCTGAGACTATGCCCTCTAGTCCTAGACTTTCCCATGAGGGGAAACATCTTCTCAGCATTTACCCTGTCAAATCCCTTAAGAAACCTATACGTTGTAATGGGATCACCTTTCATTTTTCTAAACTCTAACGAGTCCAAACCTGTTTAACCTTTGCTCATAAGACAACATTTCCATACCAGAAGCATTCCAGTGAACCTTCTCTGAACTATTCCAATGAAATAAAATCTTTTTTTTTTAAAAGAGGATCAAAGCTATTGACAGTACTCCAGACGTGGTCTCAGCAGCACCTTGTACAGTTGCTGTAAGAGTTCCCTATACTTATACTCCAACTACCTTGAAATAAGGGCCAACATACAATTAGCCATAGGGCTTACCTGCTGCCTATGTGCTAGTTTTCTGTGTCTTGTGCACAAGTAGCCTCAAGTTCCTTTGTGTTACAGCTTTCACGGGCTTTCGTCTGTTTAAATAATGCTCTGTTCTTTGTGTCTCCCTTCCAAAATGAATAACTTCACATTCTCCCATATTATACTCCATTTGCCAACTTTTTGCCCACTTATCATAGAATCCCTACAGTGTGGAAACAGGCCTTTCGGCTCAACAAATCCACACCAACCCTCAGAGCATCCCACCCAGACCCATCCCCCTATAACCCACTTAATCTACACATCCCTGAACACTACGTACAATTTAGCATGGCCAATCTACCTAACCTGCACATCTTTGGACTGTGGGAAGAAACCGGAGCACCTGGAGGAAACCCACGTAGACATGGGGAGAATGTGCAAACTCCACACAGACAGTCGCTCGAGGGTGGAATCGAACCCAGGTCTCTGGTGCTGTGAGGCAGCAGTGCCGCCCCATTTTCATCTAACTCTCCCAGTGATCTTTTTGCTGCACCTGGAGAGCACCCCTCCCCCACGACTCCCCATTGATTCCTGATCTTCTCAAATTGCTGGGACTCATCCCTCGTGGTCCCCAGCTGTGGACCTCCTCCTCAGGCTTTCTCCCCTGGCAGCTGGCCAGCCGGCAATGTGGCTGACGGCCAAGTGGCAAAAGGAGTAAGAAAATTTTAATGAGCTCCTTCTGTTAAATTCAGCAGGAAATCTATATTCCTGACATTTCTGGATTTCCCAGCTGATTACACATGCCTCTGTCCCCTCCCCGTAAATACTGAGACACTTGTTTATGATTGCCTTTGTCTTAAAGTTAGACACCTCCTAGGATAATGCAGGCCCATGACCCTTCTTTGAAGAAAGTAAAATTGAAACATTTTTTTCATTATTTATGGAAGGCATTATTTCAAAACACTCCTATGTATTTATTTATCAAGACATATTTATACAGGATATTCTAGTTAAGCCTCAGAGGTTGTTTACTATGTATTTCTGCTCAAGGGCAGCTGACAGCACAATCCAGGCCAGAGACAGAGAAGATACAGCCCAGATCAGCTTCGGGTAGTTTATAACATATGGAATCCCTTAGAACTTGGCCTCTTGTTTTGCAGGCAAGTAACTAACAATTACATATTCACGATGGAACTTGATTTGAGATGACTGGAGTCGTGGTCAGCATGATGCTAGCGTGTTACAGTCTTAGGCCTGGAATATACATATATCCGGGAAGTGTGTTATTTTATGATGGTCACACACATATTAGAGTATTCAAATTATGTAACAGTTGGTTAATACGACCACACAACAGACACAAATTAGGATTTCCTTTCACTATTAAAGAGTGAGGGAGCTGGTTAGTTCAGACAGCTAACTTGACATTGGAATGTGGATCAGATTAACACCAACAACACATAGTTTGGTCCCTATTCTGGCTCAGGTTTGCTTGGAATCTGCCTCTTTATTCTATCTGTAGTTAAAAAACATACACTTTGCATTGAGGTTAGTTGGCTCGCCAAGCTGGTTTGTTGTTTTGCAGACGTTTTGTTCCCATGCTTGGTAACATCCTCAGTGCAGCCTCCGATGAAGCATCGGTGTGTTTTCCCGCCTGGTTTTTAAACTCTGGGGTCCGTTGAGATGGATTGCCTCACTTCCGGTTTTCCTTCGTAGTGGAATGTATATGGAGTCGAGTTCAATGTGTGTATTAATAGCATGCTTCGTGGAGTGCCATGCTTCCAGGAATTCTCATGCTTGTCTCTGCCTAGCCTGTCCCAGGATCTTGGTGTTGTCCCAGTCGAAGTCGTGGTTCTCCTTGTCCACATGGATTGAGATGAGTGAGTATTGGTCATGTCTTTTTGTAGCCAGTTGGTGTTCATGTACTCTTGTTGTTAGTTTCCTTCCTGTTTGTCCGATGTAGTGTTTCTCGCAGTCTCTGCAGGGGATCTTGTAGATGACATTGGTCCTGTCCATGGCGGGGAGTGGGTCTTTAGTTCGGGTGAGCAGTTGTCGTAGGGTTGACATGGGCTTGTGTGCCACTACGATGCCCAGCGGTCGTAGGAGTCTTGTGGTGAGTTCCGACGTGTTCCTGATCTAGGGTAGTGTGATGAGTGTGTCGGGGCGTGTAGAATCTTTCTGATGCTGTTCTTGTAGGCATCTTCTGACCCAGTTCTTTGGATATCCATTATCCTTGAGCACTTGGCACTCTCAACCCACGTGGACAAGGAGAACCATGACTTCGACTGGGACAACACCAAGATCCTGGGACAGGCTAGGCAGAGACAAGCACGAGAATTCCTGGAAGCATGGCACTCCACGAAGCATGCTATTAATAAACACATTGAACTCGACTCCATATACATTCCATTACGAAGGAAAACCGGAAGTGAGGCAATCCATCTCAATGGACCCCAGAGTTTAAAAACCAGGCGGGAAAACACACCGATGCTTCATCGGAGGCTGCACTGAGGATGTTACCAAGCATGGTAACGAAACGTTTGCAAAACAACAAACCAGCCTGGCAAGCCAAACAACCTCAACACCCACAACCCGAGCTACGGATCTACTCCAAAACCTTAGATAAACTTTGCATGTTGCTTTGAATAACTGCCAAACACCTGCCTTCGGGTAGAAACTTGAGAAAAAATTACTTAAACAGGGAAACAGATCTTGGAAGCTGCTCCTAAATCAATTACCCTGACAAGAAATCCATCAGTTTGCTAATACTTCACTAATGTTATGTTTATTGTTGCGAGGTTTGCTTTAGTTTCTGGTCTTACCTGGTGCAGTGTCCTCTGGTATGTCAAATGAATACACGTCCCTGGAGAATTTTGGTGTGTGATCGTTAACATCACTGACGGTGATGTTGATCCTCATATCTGAGGATTGCAGCCCATCATCAGCCCGCACCAGCAAAGAATACTTGGAACGGCGCTCTCGGTCCAACCGCTTAGTGGCTAGAAGATCTCCAGATTCTGGATCGATACGAAAACTGTTGTCTGCTCCACTAATAATTGTATACGTCACAAGGGCATTTGGACCCTAAGTCAGGGAAAAAGAGAGTCACATGAATTCGAAGTAATAAAATTCCGTGTTTTTCATACATCAAGCCAACACCTTCGATGATGTGCCTCTGAAATATTTCTTTTTCAGTTAAAAATTGAGTTTCATTTTCATATCTAGTAATGAAGTTTATTGATGCATTTTCATAAGTGATGCAGGATGTTTCAGACATTCTTGCAGTAACAATATTTTGATTGTTTTAGTTTCTCCTTTTGAATTCATGTTCACAGCCAATTGGTAACATCTGTTTTTTTTCCTAAATTCTGTTGCTCAATTTCAGGTAATGTAATGTCCAAACATATAACGTAATGTAATGATTAACGTAATTACATTAATGTTAATGTACTGTAAACTCTGCCCACTCCACCAACCTGTCAAGATTTTTGAAGATCTATACTATCCTCCTTACAGCTTACAATGTTTCCAAGTTTTGTACTGTCTGCAAACTTTGACATTGTCCACTGTATGCCAAGTGATCATTAATATAAACCAGGAAAAGCAAAGTTCCCCTGGGAAACAATGCTGCAAACCTTCCCCCAGCCTGAAAAAAAAATCCATTTGTTTTTACTCCTTGTTTCCTATCACTCAGCCAATTTTGTATCTTGATTGCAACTGTCCCTTTTAAATCCATAAACTCTAGTTTTGCTCACAGATCTGTTACACGTATCAAAAGTCTTTTTGTGTGCTTGTACATTACACCAATGGCACTTTGTTCATCAACCCTCCTTGTTACCTCTTTGAAAAACTCTACCAAATTATTCAAATACGATTTTCTCTTAAAGAATCCACGTTGACTCTCCTTGGTTAACTTATTTTTCTTCATGTCACCATTAATTCAATCTCAAATTATTGTTTCCAGAAGCTCCTTCTTAAAAACATTGAACTGACCAGTTCACGACTGGTAGGTTTATCCTTTTTTGAAAAAAAGGTATAATGCTTGCAATAAAAACTGAAAGAACTGCGGATGCTGTAAATCAGGAACAAAAACAAAGTTACTGGAAAGGCTCAGCAGGTCTGGCAGCATCTGTGAAGGAAAAAACAGAGTTAATGTTTCGGGTCTGGTGATCTTTCCTCAGAAGAGTTTTGAGGAAGGGTCACCGGACCCGAAACGTTGACTGTTTTTCCCTTCACATATAATGCTTGCAATTCTCCAGTTTCTGCTACATTCCAGAGTCTAAGGAAACCTGCAAGATTATGATCAGTGCCCCTGTAATTTCCACTCTCACTTCCTTCAGTATCCATGGATACATCTCATCTGGTCCTGGTGTCTTGTCAACTTTAAGTACAGACAATCTATCTAGTACCTCCTCTGTATCAATTTTGAACCTTCTAGTGAGTGAATGGCCTCATTTTCAACAGGGTCTGGTTGGTTTCTGCTTCCTTGGTAAAGGCAGATGCAAGGTATACACTTAATACCTCAGCCATGTTCTCTGCTTCAATGTGTAAATTCTCTTTTTGACTCTTAATTGGTCCTATTTCTCCTTTTAACTCAATTTTACTGTTTAGGCATCTATTGAAGACCAATCTCTTTTCATAATCGCTCTTTGTTTTTCTTATTTGCTTTTTCAACTGCCTTCTGAACATTTTATATTCAGCCTGATTTTCAATTATATTTCCTACCTTACACTTGTCATGAGCACACTTTCTTCTCTTCATCTTAATTTCTGTCTACTTTTCTCATCCACAGAGCTCTGGATTTACTTGCCCTTCCTTTTCCATTTGCAGGAATAAATCTTGATTGAGCCTGAGTCATCTCCTTTTTGAAGTAGCACATTGTTCAATTCCGGATTTTCCCACCAAACTATGCCTCCAGCCTATCTGGCCCAGCTCCACTCTTGCACCATTGAAGCCAGCTCTCCCTAGTTAACTATTCTTCCTCTAGATTGTCCTTTCATCCTCTTGGTACAATGTTAACTGTCACTTAAGTATACCCCCCAGTTGATACCTGATCTACTTGGCCCATGTCATTCTCAAGAACCAGGTCTGGCATGCCTTCTCTCACACAGACCTGAATCATTTAGCTGTGGAAAATTCTGGCTAGGCTTGTATCTGTTGAAGTTTAGAAGAGTAAGAGGCAACTAGATTGAAACATATAAATTCCTGAGAAGCCTTGACAGGGTAAATGTGGACAGAACGTTTGGTCATATCGGAAAAGCTAGAACTAGGGGGCACTGTGTAAAAGTCACGGGTATCTCTTTGAAAACAGAGGTTGTGCAATTTTTCTTCTCTTATAGAATTGCAAGACTTTGGAACTCCCTGAAATGTTGTTGAAATCAGAGTCTTTGAATATTCCTAAGGCAGATATAAATAGATTTTTGTTAAGTAAGGGATTGAAAGTCATGAGGAATATGATTTCAGGTTAGAATCGGATCAGTCATGAACTTATTGAGAGGCACAGCAAGTTTGAAGGGCTGAATGGCCTACTCCTGCTCCTGATTCATAGATTTTTTAATGTCCTTAAACTCACTGGAACAGCCTCTTTCTCTAGCACTGCAATGTTCTCCGTAACTAATTCTTGTACAACTCCTCCATCATTTCCTTTGCCTCTTTCTAGAACACTTTGCATCCAGTAATATTTAACACTCAGTCTTGTACTGCTCTCCCTTCAGCAAGGTCTTTGTTAAAGGCCATATCACGATTTTACATGGCAATTTATACCTGTAACTCAACAATCTTACTGATTATACTTGGTACTTTCACATACATGCGCCGTCTCTCTGATTAATTTCACCCTTATTCAGGCAATAACTATTAACATACTATTCTGTACTCTAGCTCCAACTGTCTCATGCCAAACTTTCACATACTCTATATTTGTTTCAGATTTTCTTTCCTGCTTCTAGCAGCCCTGCCAATTTAGTTTAAACCCTTCCCATCAGCACTGGAAAAACAGCTTGCATGGAACTCAACCGTGGCTCTGTTCAGATGCAATCTGTTTGGTGCCAACTCCTCTGGCTAATCACTCTCTCTCAGAATTATGCCTGCAGCTGCTCTGAGATATCACTGACACTACCATCAGGGAGGCAACGTACCATCCTGGTGTCAGGTCCGGGGCTTCCGAAATTCCTGCCTGTTCCCCTAACTGACAAAATCCTTAGCAGTACTGCTCTTCCACTCTTCTGCCTTCACTTTCGTGGGGTTGAACCATCTATGATGGCATTAGCTTGGGTATTCCTATCCTCCTCTGAGGAACCATTGCCCTTACCAGTATCCAGGATGGAAAACGGGTCTGTGGGGACTCCTGAATTCCATTCCTGATTCTCCCCAATTGCCAGCATGCCCCTATCTTGCGGTCTGAACAACTCTCTGAATGTGCCTCACAGATGCACTACAGTGACTCCAGCTGCTACTCACACTCCAAAACTGAAAGCTCATGTATCTGCAGCCAGAATATGTGGCCTATTTAAGCCTTGGTAAATTACTGCCTTATGGTCATGGTGGCCCACTATCTAGCCATACAATGGAATTCAGTGGGGCTTATGATAATGAAAAACCATTGTGCTGGTGAGATAAAAGCAGATAAACCTTGAGCTGACTTTTGTTTTACAAGATAAATTGGTCAAGAAAACATTCAGAGAGTTGTTCAGAACTGGATACCACAAATTGGTGTGAATCTATATGTGCAATTCTTCAATCTTCCAAAAGAAGGTTTTAGAATTACTCTAGGAGATAGAAAGGACTGCAGATGCTGGAAGTCAGAGATGATAAAATGTGGAGCTGGAAGAGCACAGCAGGTCAGACAGCATCAGGGCAGCAGGGAAGTCAACGTTTCAGGTCGGGACCCTTCACTGGGACTGGTCACTGATGAAGGGTCCTGAACCGAAACGTCAACTTTCCTGCCGCTCTGATGCTGTCTGACCTGCTCTGCTCCTCCAGCTCCAACGTTTTATCCACTTTAGAATTGTGCTGGTGAGATAAAAGTAGATAAACCTTGAGCTGACTTTTGTTTTACAAGATAAATTGGTCAAGAAAACTTGATATACATCAGCAGGACAAGTGGATAATCGAGATATGAAGAAAAATATCACTGATGGTGAGGCTGAGGGAGATAATCTAAAGAGGAAATATGTAATCTTGTAGATGATGAATTAATTGATTTGAGCTATGAAATTCACTTTCATCCTACACAAAGCAACTTTTAAAAAAAAACTTGTCTGGTTAAGTCAGGCAATGAAAATTATAACTTCACCCTTCCTGATAACTTGAGAAAATCTGTGACCCAGACCATGACTATTGTTGGATAGGTGTTTTAGAGGGATTCACAGAATCAACAGAGAATGTGAAGAGGTAGAGGTTGGTGCCAGCACAATACTTGTGAAAGGAGATCCAGTGTTATGGTCAATATCATCACTGAATTCATATAAAGCATGAATGGATAGTGGGCAAAGAGGAAATTTGGATGAATGGTATCTGTGAGGATGACGCTTAGGTAAAGTGATATATGTTGTAAGCTACATCAGGGAATGGTCTCATATATGCTTGGTAGTGTTGGAAATCTTGGGAAGAATTTTGTGAAGTTTCTGGGACTGGGAAACAAGGCAAGTAGGGACAATAAAGTGGAATGGGAGGCAAAAAAGTGACCTTCCCAAAGACAGATGAAAGTCGGTCATTAAATTGTCAGTGGATTGAAGGCAGATCACGCTCTTTTGACAACAAGCAGCCAGAACCTACTTTTTGACACACTGGCATGTTATGCAAGCTCATTAAAACACAACACTGGCAGGTTAAATTGTGCCTTCACAATTAAGAATGCAACAAACAAGAAGTAGAGGCCTTCAAATTCATGACCAGTGGCTTACAGCCGGTGAGGTCACCTTAGAGGTGGATTTGGGCTAGGAAGGAGCGGCTCTTCCAGGAATGCTTTGTTGATTGGAGGGAGAGGAAGGTTTGATGCATTACGACTGGGTGGTGACTGTGAAAGGGAAACACAGCATGATTGACACAGGGAGGCAAGGAGGTAGCAACCCTATGAAAGCTTGTGAGGGACAAAGGGAGGAAGCTGGTCTAAATATGTAAGGTCAATGCCTTCAGATTGTGTGGGCAGAATGTTTTTTTTTGAGGGTAGAGGGCATCTTTAAATGGCACAAATCACAGAAGGGAAGCTGAAATCACTGGCTGGATGTAATATAAGGTCCCTCTGTACTACAAAATGAAGAGTTTATTTCATTTTCTCTGAGCAGGCTCCTCCACATTCTCCCCTCTCCCAGGCAAAAAAGGAGACTGTCTCCGAGTACGGGCCTCCTAATCACCCCCATCCTGGGGCAGAACTCTTCACCATCGCCCTCCCAGTGCAGGCCTCCCCAGTGCACCAACTCCCCCACCCCCCCCCCCCCCCCCAACCTTTGACCTGTTCCTGCAGCCCAACCTCCCTCTCAGCTCTCCGAACCTCGGTTAGCTGTGCTTGTACCGATGGTGACGTCGCTGCATACTGAACATGGTAATGACACTGAGGCACATGCAGTTACTTCCTGTGGCCTATTCTGTCATAGTCAGGTGACTCACTGGCTACATTGGCCCATGTCTGGATGCCATATTGTGTCAGGGATAATTGCTCGATTTTTTGAGATGACGTCTGGAGGCTGGCTGGAAAGTGGGAAGGTCGTCTGCAGGAAGAGGGAGGTAGGATGGCTCCTCTCAGAGACATGTGTGGATAAAATGTCTAACTTCATGGGCAGGAAGTTCTGAAGCCATGGCACCTATACAACGTTTCACTCCCTGCAGCCCAGGAGCATCAATCTCTGCTCATTACCCCATTCAGCTCTGGAGGGGTCCAAGATCTGGCCAAAAAACAGAAGTGCCACACTTTACCACTGCCACCCAGGCGGTTCTCCTGAAGGCTGTCCAGGAGAAAGGGAATTTTTCTTTGTCCCTAAGTATGGCAACAAGACGGCCATCCCAAACACAAAGGCAGCGCGGATACGGTGCCTGCAAAGGTCAGTGCCTCTGTGGAGTTTTACAGAACCTGGCTCCAATGCTGAAAAGAGTTAAATAATCTGTATTGCTCTGCCAGGGTAAGTCCTACTTTCTATTCAGGCCATCACGAGTGAGAGTTAACATAGTAAAGTTGCCACAACAGAGAACTGTTACACAAGAGGCTGGGTGTCAGGGGTCTCACGTGCAAGCCATGTATGTCACTTCACTGGAGCTACCAATGTCGTACTATTGATAACACAGTGCTACTGCCTCTCAAATATCTGCCAGGGTTTACACTTCAAACATAAAAGCAGCAACAATATCAAGTCTCTGCAGCTCATGCACCATCAATTCATTGACCTTTCATCACAACTAGGACAACGTAGCTCCATCTGTTAGCTACAAAAACAGAAGTTGCTGGAAAAGCTCGGCAGTTCTGGCAGCATCTGTGAAGAAAAAAATCAGAGCTAATGTTTCGGGTCCAGTGACCCTTCCATCTGACAGCTGCTCACCAAAGGTGTGCATGGGACAAGAACTCAACCACAAATTGGCATTTTGAGTGAGTCCACTTTTGATTTCAGGCCCACTTGCCCGCTGTGGTCAGATTTGTTATTATTAGTCAGTATGGTCACCTCGCTTGGGCAGCTTGAGCTAAAGCCTGACCAGGCCACCAAACACTGTAAGAGTTCAACAACAACAAAAAGCCAGACTGCACATGACTGAGACTTTTCAAGACCTGATCCACACACAGAAGCGTCAGCCCTAAAGCTGTAAGCATTTGCTCAAAATTAAACGGCTTGGTTCTAAGGGAGCCAAGTTAGTAAAGAAACTTGTACTGAGAGGAACTTGGAGGGACAAGTCTAAACCTCTGGGTAGATGCCTCATCTGTACAATCAGCTTTGTGGACGGGCAAGTTTCACATTTATTACCAACAAAATCATGCCAATGACTGTAACTCCAGTGGGCTGGGAGGGTAATGAGTCTTCACAACATGATAATGAATTCAACGCAGGTTCCTATCTGAAAATTCCACCCTTGCTCAAACATGATTGCGAGAGGTCAAGATCCATATATGGATGAGAATCATTGCTGGCAGATTGAGGGTAAAATTGGTATGGGTTGATCGTCCCAGTGTACTGGAAAGTGGTGGAGGAGGGCGAGCGAGGTGGATGATAGAATATTAGAGTTATTGATAGTTGGTCAAGGTGATGAGAAGTGGATTAGGGATCATTGAAGGCAGAGCAAGGGCAATGCAACAATGCACCAGACAGGCCCAAAACAACCATATTATAGATAGATTTTAGCCAGAATGAGGTCCCTGCAAGAGCTCCTGATCTTCTTATGACAGATCACTGTGTAAGCTCCAGCAAATCTAAGGACTACAATCTCCTCACAAAGACACAGACAGCCGGATGGCAGCGAGACGATGCCTGTTCAGGCACTGTTAAAACGTGGCACCTTAACCTTTGACCTTAGCTGGGAGGGTTGGCAACCTCTGACCAGGCCTGTCACATGATTGGCCAGGGCCATCTTCCCTACACATCTAGTTTGCTTGTCATCATATGGTTACACATGGCCAGCCACTCTATAAAACCATAAGATACAGGAGTGGAATTAAGCCATTCGGCCCTTTGAGTCTGCTCCATCATCTGATCATAGCTGATATGTTTTTCAAACATGTTCTCCTACCTTGTCCCTGGAACTTTTGATCCCCTTGCTAATCAAGAGCCTATCTACCTCTGTCTTAAATACATTTAATGGCTTGGCCTCCACAGATCTCTGCAGCAAAGCGTTCCACAGATTCACCATCCTCTGGCTGAAGAAATTCCTCCTCATCTCAGTTCTAAACAGTTGTTCCTTCACTCTGAGATTGTGCCCTCATGGCCTACTCTCTTTCTACTGGTGGAAACTATTTCCCTACATCCACTCTATCTAGATGCCCCAGTTTTCTGTAAGTTTCAATCAGATTCCCCCCACATCCTTCTAAGCTTCATCAAATACAGACCCAGAGTCCTCAATCACTCTGATATGACAAGCTCTTCATTCCTGAGATCATTCTTGCAAGCCTCCTCTGGACCCCCTCCAATGGCAACAATGCCTTCCTTAGATATAGAGCCCAAAACTGTTCACATTATTCCAAATGCAGTCTGACCAGAGCCTAATACAGTCTGAGCAATACATCTCTGCTTTTGGAACCTAGCCTTCTTGAAATGAATGCTAACGTCGCATTTGCCTTCCAAACTACCAACTGAATCTGCATGTTACCTTAAAGAGAATCCTGAACTAAGATTCCTAAGTCTGTTTGTGCTTCAGATTTTCCCCATTTAAAAAACAGTCAATGGTCTCTATTCTTCCTACCAAGGTGCACAACCTCATACTTTTCCACGTTGTATTCCATCTGCCACTTATCTGCCCACTCTCCGAGCTTGTCCAAATCCTTCTGCAACACCACCTGTCTTTGTATCATTTGCTAACTTAGCAACAATGTTTTCAGTTCCTTCATCTAGATCATTAAAGTATAACATGAACAATTATGGCTCCCAACATTGACCCTTGTGGGACTCCACTTGTCACCAGCTGACATCCTGAAAAAGACCCCTTCTTCCCTATTCTCTGCCCTCTGCCAGTCAGTTAATCCACTATCCACGCCAGTACCTTGCCCCAAACACGATCAGCTCTTATCATATTTAGCAGCTTTCTGTGCAGCACTTTGTCAAAGACCTTCTGGAAATCCAAATAGATCACATCCACTGGCTTTCATTCGTCTAACTTGCTCATTACCTCCTCAAAGAATTCTAACAGATTTGTCAGGCATGACCTCCCTTGACGAAGCTGAGCTGACTTAGTCCTATTTTACATGTAATCCACAGTCTCATACTTAATAATTGACTCTAAAATCTTACCAATGACCATGGTCAGGCTAACCAGCCTATAATTTTCTATTTTCTGCTTCCCTCCCTTTTTAAACAGGCATCTTACATTAACCATTTTCCAGTCCTCTGGAACCCTTCCTGTCTCCAGTGACTCCTGAAAGATCACTACCAAAGCATTCACAATATCCTCAGCCATCTCCTCCAGAACTCTGGGTTGGAGCCAATCCATACGGGCAATTTATCCACTTTCAGACCTTTCAGCTTTCCCAGCACCTTCTCCTAACTGAGAGCCACCACACCCACTCTGCCCCCTGACTCTCTTGAAGTTCTGTTATGCTACCAATATCTTCCATAGTGGAGACTGATGCAAAATGCGTATTCAGTTCCTTTGCCATTTATTTGCTCCCCATTACTATTTCTTCATTTTCTCTCATTTTCCATTGTCCACTTTTGCCTCTCTCTTACCTTTTGGACATCGAAGAAACAACTCTTGCAGTCTTCTTTTATATTACTAGCAGGATTACTCTCATATTTCATCTCTCCCCTCTTACTGATTTTTCAGTTGTCTTCTTCTAATTTTGTTTTTTAAAGGGTTTCCAATCCTCTAGTTTCCCACTAATCTTCACCACATTGTATGCTTTTTATTTTGCTTTTATGCTGTCCCTGACTTCCCTTATCAGCCATAGTTGCCTCATCTTCCCCAAGTATGTTTCTTCTTTCTTGCAATGAATTTCTGTTGTGCCGCCTGAATTACCCCCAGGTACTCCCACCATTGCTGCTCCACCGTCTTCCCTGTTAGGCTCCCCGTCCAATCAACTCTGGCTAGCTCCTTCCTCATGTCATTGTAGTTACTTTTACTTAACAGTGATAGCATTATATCTGATTCATGTGTCTCCCCCTGAAACTGCAGGATCAATTCTATCGTGTTATGGTATTTGTTCCCTATGGGTGCCTTCACTTTAAGCTCCATTAATCCTGGGCCCCAGGTTCAAATCCTGCTAATGGTGGAGGTCTGGAAATTTCTTTCAGTGCGGTGATGGCCAAGTGGTATTATCGTGGACTGTTAATCCAGAGACCCAAGTATTGTTCCGGGGACCTGGGCTCAAATCCTGCCAATGGCAGATGGTGGAATTTGAATTCAATAAATATCTGGAATTAAGCATCTGATGATGACTGTGAATTCATTGTCGATTGTTGGAAAAACCTATCTGGTTCACTAATGTCCTTTAAGGAAGGAGACTGCCATCCTTACCTGGTCTGGCCTACATATGACTCCAGACCCACAGCAATGTGGTGGACTTTTAACTGCCGGATGGGCAATAAATGCTGGCCTAGCCAATGACGCCCACATCCCGTCAATGAATAAAGAAGAAAAAAATCGAGTTTGCCTCATTGCACATTACCAAATCCAGAAAGCCCTGTTCCCTAGAGGGACTCCACCTTTGATCAGTAGTCTCACACACCTCTGGTCCCATCATCAGGGCCCTCAATATAAAAAGACTGAAGACCCATTCCAGAGTGCAGGACTTAGGCTAACACACTAGTGCAGTACTGAGGGAGTGCTACACTGTCAGACCTTCTGCTATTGGATGAGACATTAAACAGAGGTCCCACCTGCCCTCTCAGATTGCTGCACAACCTCCCTTGGCACTATTTTGGAGGAGGATAGGAGGGTACTCCCTACCGTTCCTCACTCAACATCACCAGATCAAATTACTTTGTCAGATGTCAGAATTTGTGAAAATTTATGTTCAAATTGTTTGCCCCATTTCCTAATGAGTAAGATTGCCATAAATGCCATTTTGAGAGTTTTTGAGGTGATGGAAGGTAAGATACACATGCAAGTTTTTCTTTCATTTCTTTCCTTGAAAGAAGAATCAAAGTTCAAGGCCAAGATATGACTTGGTTACATCACCACATAGTTTACATAATTTAGCATGAAATATTTTCCATATTTTTCCAGTGGACCCTTTGAAGTGGGACATGTGAAGTGTTTTAGACATTTTGTTTGATGTATTCGGAAGTAAGTTGTCACCTCTTTGAAGTCCAAAAATTGGTCAGAGGGCAGAGTTGAGGAGGGTGAGCAGCCTGTTTCAGTGAAAAATTATTTTTTATATTTCTCTTGAAACGAATCACATGTTCTATGTCATCAGCATTTAGTTGAAATGTAAATTTATGTCAGTGTCATCTCTAACTTTGTAGGATTTTTTCAATTAAAACTGTTTTTCAGCTCTTTTTTCCAAATGCTGCAGATTTAGATGCAGTGCCATTAGCTTTTGGGTCTGGCTGCCTTTCCTCTAGCTGATGTAACTGAACTGCAGTTTGACAAACAACTGGAGGAACAGCTACAATTATCCACTGTTGATATCGTACTCAAAACCCCACCGTACAACCAAAGAAATCAAATGGAAACTGAAAAACAACTCAAATTTGGAGAGCTAGAAATTTATTGTCCTGTTTACATGAAGAAAAACTGAAGCTTGATTAAAAAAAACAGCCTGACCAACTGTAGAAACAGCCAAGTGCCAAAACTAGTTGGAGTGATGAGTGCAGCAGAGATGGTGTGGTACTGATGAAAGAAAACAAAACTTGAAATGGCACAGTATCGCAAACATCAAACTACTGTACTTAGAGATGTCTTTAAAAGAATAGGCAGTAAATTTACCTACAAGTTCCTAATTAGAAAGCGACTTTCACTGCTGTAATGTTTTATTCTAACCAAGAACATGTGCAGTCAAACACTTTCATGTCAGCTGTAATTTCTCTTGTGTACTTTAATAGTATTTTTCCCCAGCAACATTATGTTTTGAGGGCTTGTACATATGGAGGTGCCTCTGCTTATTGAAATACCTCTCATAGTATAGGCAGTTAAAGCTCCTAACAAGGAGTTTCTGGGCATTTTTATTTATAACAGACTTTAATGTCTCAGCTCAGACTTTCTTGTTTCATCCTTTTCATAATGAACACCAGCTACGCAAGCAGCTTTGCATCGTGTAAGCATGAGGGTCCGGAGAGGGGTGGCACTGTATTATGGTTGAAGGAATGTATTTGGGAGCAAGAAATATAATTTTAACAAAGGGAACATTTTAAGCAAATGATTTCACAGCCAAAGTATCAGCTGAAAAAATGATAGGTATTGAACAAATTTAGGTCCATGGGTGACTGGGAATTTCTCTCCTTCGTGAATCAACAAACAGATGCTGAAAAAGATTGTTTTATCAAAGTCTTTGTGTCTTGCATTTATCAGGATAATTTGCAAAAATATCAATAAAGAGGATAACCGACAGTTATACTCTGTAAATGTTGGTTTCCCTTTTATTGGTACTCTTGCAAATTGCCCTGCTAAGTGCAAGATGAAAAGCTTTGACAAAATGTGTCTTTTTCTGCAATTATAATAGAATAAAAATATTCTAGCTGATGTACAATAAAGCTCACTAAATAGTCTTGATGATACTTGCAAAGTGCTCCACACAAAGGACACAGAACAGCCCTATGTTCCGCTCCCCGATCTGCTAAGGTAGTTTAGGCCCAGTGCATCTGAAGTGTGTTATGGCTAACTTGATCCAAATTGGTCACAGGAGGCTCACGTGGCATGGTGGTAGTGCTCTTACTCTGAACCAGGAGGCCCAAGTTCAAGTCTAACCTGCTCCAAAAGTGTGCAGTAACGTCTCTGAACAGGAAAATATCTCCAAATTGGCAACATTTGCAACTTGAGCCGTCACGATGCCTCAGTGCAGGTGGGTGTGTTGGAGTGGCGTAGGGCAGGGGGTCTGCATTCAGAATTAAAGTCAGGAAGCCAATGCCTGTGATTTTTGCAGCAATAATGTCCATCAGCTGCAGAGTCCCGCTGTAGTCAGAAAGTCACCACAGTCAGGAGGCATCAGCCTTGCTGGCACATAGACCTGTTGGAAATTTACACCCTTCCAGGCTTTTTTTGTCTTGTTGCTTGGTGCTTTCAGACCCTGAAACCTGATGAAGGGATGGGGCAGAGGAGAGGGTGTGCTGGGCTGTTGGTAGCTATAAGAGTTAGAGACAGTTTCTTTACCGAGTTTCTTTTCAGAAAGCGTTCAGGTACATGAGAGAAGAACGTTGTGTTTGCCCGCTCCCCCTCTACTTGCATGCTTTCCCTGCATATACTATAGGTGCATGTATCCTAGCCTCACCAACTCCACCCTCAACAACAGGGAATGCCCAGGAAATCCAGGGTGCCATGGATGGGTGGAACATCATTAGTCCCCACTTTTGTTTTCTTCTGCCCTGCCCCTGGAAACTGAGCATTTCCTAGGTCAATAGCAGAGCAATAACAGGACAAGTGGTCATAGGATATTCTTTCTTTGTTATTTTAATCCAGTCCAAATGTACAGTTAACAACTCCACTCCAATAGCAGGATGAGGAATTTGAAATGAATGAGTCGTGTACAACTATACTGGCAACTCACAGTAATGTGGGGCTAGTGATTATCATTTCTGTGTGCCACTAAAAGGATTACATGAGATTGTACAAAAACAAAATCTGAATCATGTAAGCGTACGTGGTGGTGGTGTAGGTAAGGATGATACATAGGCCGTAGCTACCAGGTAACTTTTCATCTATCTTTAATTCTTTAACAAACACATATGGGGATGTGCAAAACAACATCCATTAACAATGAAAATCCTTCCTGAACATGCAATTTTGAATGTCTTGTGCACACAGAAGTGAACTATTTAATTTGAGTGCAAAGGAACAGCATATGGCAGAATTTAGGCATCTGAATCTAAGCTGGTTTAGTTAACCCAGAAGCAGGATTGCATAAAGCCACCGAGCAATTATCAAAAGAACAGGGCCGACACTTGTTTCAGGCACTGGCTGGCATCCATCGGAAAAACAAATGCAACGAATACCAATTTCAATTTTATTATGTTTTAGGGGAGATACTGAACTCAAGAGCCTCAATTTTATCAGTCTAAAGTAAGCATAAAACCATAAATTTTGCTACATGATACACTGAACCCAAACTATGCTGGAATTGTGCCAAATTCAATATTGGCTTGGTCCATTTTACATTGTCTCAAATGTTTGCCTGAGCAATTTGATCTTATCCTGATGTTTAACCCCCAGGAAAACTGCAGAGAGAGAGAGGTGGTGGTGGGGGGGGGATCACATTCAAAGAACCTAAGTCCATGGGGTGGTGGGGGATGTGATGGGAGGCAATCCCAGAAGTGGAAAGGATGGTTGACTTGATTTTGGTGGCTAATAAAAGAGAGAGGAGTTCAGCAAGTATGCTTCTGATCTTGGGGACCTGGAAATATTGTTGGGAGCAGGGGCAGAGTGTGTGGATTAGACAACTGAGTTGTGAGCGAGGGGGAGGGGGAGAGGGCTTTTGGGGAGTCATCAGTTTGACAGGCAGTTGAAGGGAAATTGGACACCTGATGGAAAGGATATCAAGTGCCTTTAACAAATGCCCCGCTGAAATACCCCATTTTGTGGGTATGCAAGCTGCACACAAAGAAATCAATTATTCTGTCGTAATGTCTGTTTCATAACTTATAATGCATTTTACTGTTGGAAATAATCGAACCTACCAGTGTTAATCAATCCCTGACGAGCAATTCATTATTAGAACATTGTCAGAATGTAACAGAAGACTTCACGGTAGAGGGAAGTTAATAACTGCTGAGCGGTGAAGCAGGGATGGCGTGTGTGTGTTTAGGGATGGGAGGGGGTGAAGCATTTCATCGAACACTCCAGGGGAAGGGGATGGGAGGCTGCCCAGTTGCAGGGAACTCTTCAGTGTGTCTACGCTCACCTTCTGTATTCGTCAAGCCTCTCTTTGATGAAACTGTCATGCATTGCATGACTCAAGGAATCCGGCCAGCGACAGTTCTTTGCCAGGCCGAATGACAATGAGGTTCGCTGCTTCATTATCAAATTTAAAGTGCCAGTTGCCTCCTTGCAGTGGATTGGTCTCAACTTGATTGTGAATAATTCAGTAGTGTGTTGACATGCATACCAAAATTCACACTAGTGGAATAACCATTTGAGAATATCAGTAGGGCAGCTAGGTTTCAAGTAAGTACACACCAGCAAAGGTCGACATTTTCAGGGGAGGAAAAATTTGAATGAAGGACAGAACAGAGAAAGCTAAATGAACATAATTCATGATTTCTGAAGAAGGGTCCTGACTCGAAACGTCAACTTTCCTGCTCCTCTGATGCCGCTTGGCCGGTTGTGTTCCTTCAGCTCCACACTGTGTTATCTCTGACTCCAGCATCTGCAATTCTTACTATCTCTGATAATTCATGATTTGTTCCTTTTTTCACTGAGGGATACATGACAACCCATTCCTGTGTTAATCATCATGTGCAAAGTAACAGTGCTGCCCTCATTGGTGAACTTTTTAAAGAGTATTCCCTACGGCGAGGGATTTCAAGACCAGGGAGCGTACTTTTAAGGTGAGAGGAGAAAGATCTAAAAAGGACATAAGGGGCATTTTTTTTTAACACAGAGTGGTTTGTGTGTGGAATGAACTTCCAGAGGAAGTGGAGAATGTGGGTACAATTACAATGCTTAAAAATCACTTGGATAAGTACATGAATAAGAAAGGTTTGGAAGGATATAGGCCAAGCACAGGCAGGCGGGACTAGTTTAGTTTGGATTATAGTTGGCCTGGATTGGTTGGACCAAAGGGTCTGTTTCCACGCTGTATGACTCTATAACTCTGTAACTGCAGCTCACTGTGAAGCCACTTGTTTTTTTTTTCCAGGCATAGTTTTGTAATCCTGTTTCTGCATTCATAAAGTACACTCAATAATGTTCTAAGAAAAAGAATAACTGCACATTGGCGACGTTAGAACTGATATCTGTACAGAGTGATAACACTCAAACTCCCATAAACATTAGAAAAGAAATGGACTGAAGCCATGTTTACTGGCTGTCAGTGGAATATTGCATAATATTTAATAAATATGGGATTCTGGAAACTTGGAATGTTATTCCAAACCTCGACCTTCTGGGGCGTTTGTATTAAGTGAATAGATACTGACAACATGCTACTTTCATTGCTTACTGAGAAAAGGTTTCCTTTCATTTTCCACTAAAATATTAAAGAGCCTGAAGGATAGAACATGTTCAAAATGAAGGAAAATAAAGAAAACCAATTTGTGCATTTTTAAAAAAATATTAGACTTGACCATTCCTCAATTTATTTTTTCCATTCTTGGTGTTGCCCTCCAGTATGTTAACAATGTGTCTATATGGACTAACATTCTTTGTGGAAAATACTTAAAAAACCAAAAGATGTACCACCTACCTCATCTGCATCTGTAGCTGACAGTTGTAATATTCGAAAACCATCTCCGATGTTTTCTTCAATAATGACATCCAATGCATCAGTGGGAAATACAGGAGGGTTGTCATTAATATCCTGTAGTGTTATTTCCACCTGAAAAACAAGTAGAATTTGTTTGCACATCATTAGCAGAGATGGTAATAAGCAAAGATCCATTTAATATTGCACAACTCTCAAAGTTTAGCAATCAATTATTAATTCATGGATTATGAACCCTAACAGCATGTTGGCTACTAAAAATGATTTTAAAAAAGTAAAGAGGTACAATGGGGAAAAGCATCCATATAAGTGGGATACTTTTACTTAACATTATGGTGCTCATAACAAATGGATAATAAGAATGGATAACAAAAATGAGAGGCTAAGTTGAGAGTCCCAAAATAGCATCATTGATTATTATTCTGGTCTTTGAGAAGGTTAAGGTGTTCAGACAGAGTATAAATGGAGAAATTGCCTCCACTGGTGGAAAGATCTAGAATAAGAGGATACGATTAAGGGGACCTTACAAAAGAAACAATGATAACATGAGGAAGAACTTTTTTGTGCTACGAGTGTTTAGGTCCTGGAATCTGCTTTTGTACTTACAATGTCAGCTAGTATGGAGATCAGGAATGGAAGTTGGATTTTGAATGGTTTAGTCAGAATACAGTCAATAGAGCAAGAGGTGGGCTTTATGTATGGGTTAAGTAAGCTTGTAAAGGGCAATGAAGGAAGGTTGGAGACAAACAGAAGGGAGACACAGATACACAGCTCACATGGAACAGTCTGGAGGAAGTCTGTTTTACAAAGCAAAGGACAAACCTCATAGCAAAGGCAATGAAAGGGTGGTCTCAATCTTAATGAAAAAGAGATCCTTGCATATATAGTTGATGACATTGTAGGAGGAAGGTGAGAGGGATTTTTGGGTGACAGAAAGTAGAAGCTATTTCCATTCAGCAGGATGATTCAGTCATAATCATCAGTTTAGCAAAAGAGAATATGACTCAAAAGCTTTTGATGCGCTCCAGTCCGATACGGAGGTCGATGATGAAACTAGCTATGTACTGGTTAAATTCAAGTCTGTATGCTTTAGAACAAAGATGGGTCCTGTGCCAGGGAAGAGAAAAAGATGGGGGAGGCTAAGTGTCTTTTCTGGAAACAAAAGGACCAAAAAGTGGAGCTTAGGGAGTGGTCTGACTCATCAGTGTTCAACATCCTGGCTCACCAATCAAAGGGACTGGTAACTTGACAATAAGCGACTGCCTGGCCACTGAAAATCATGTGGTTTAGAACCCACCACAGCTGACCTTAAGCGAAAGGTAAGCTTGTTGGAGGGAAAACCCAGTCAGAGTTGAGAAGGGAAAGTCTAAAATTTTTGCTTAGGGAACAGATGTTTTCCTGCTCTTCCTACTTTCAAAAGAAATTAAAACAAGTTTCTAAACAAAAAAACCTAAGTGTCAGGCCTCTTCTGTTTCTGACAATTCTGGTCTGGTAGGTCACCAATGCTTCCTTGCTTAGGCAATAGGTTAAAGTAGCAGTTCAAGCACCAATGAATTCATTAGATCCTTACTTAAATCTTTAAAGAGGCTCTCACGTTTTTTGGGTTTGTGTCCTCAGCCATAACATTAACTTGTAGTTAGCCAGATTAGGGGAGGAGACGAACTGTTAAGTGTCCTATCGTGTTTTAACTGCTACCCCTCTTGTTTGGTTTTCGCCTGGAGTGTGGGATTTGAAGCTGCCTCTGGTACAAAAAAGCACTATCACATGTGAGTTGGTGCTGAATATAACTTCAACTAGTAGAGTAACTAATAAGGAAGACTTTAAACATACACACTACATGGATTTCAATCAGGAGCTCCTCAGCATGGTTTTATTAGAAGTATGTTAACCTGATTGCTGCAGAAGGATGGATATTGCTTTTCATATTCACTTTCTTATTTGGAACAATGAAGGGGCAAGGTTATCTCATGTTTTCAGGTCCACACTGTGGCTAGCAGCTAGTCATGGGTGGGTCCATGTGGAAGCTGCAAACCATCAGGCCAAGTGTTCCAGTTCCATTTTACAACCAGTGACAGCATCATGGATTCTGAATCAACTATGGTGCAAAGCAGATGGAATGGTCAGATCCTTTATATTATCCTTAATAATGATCTCTGATTACAAACTTTAGAAGGACACCTGTTTTTTCTAAGCTCACACCAATATGCTGACATTTTTCTCTCTTGTCATTTTATCCCTATAAGGCCGAAGAAAATGGGCATTCAGATTCCTAAGCATGGCTTTAAATGACAGCTGGATGGACTGAATGGACTGTTCTTGTTCTGCATTTCTTATATTCTTCTAATCTCTGAGACCTTGTTAGATTAATGCTGGATTTGAGGACAGTTGGGAGATGTGATCTCACGACTACTGGAAGCTGCATTCAGCCTGTTCAGTCTAATTTCATTTTCAATCGTGTCTCAACAGCTGTCAGAGAGAACAGTACTTTTTCTTTTATGCAAAACACTCAAAAGCAATATTTAACACAGTATGTCATCTAATCACCCAGAAATTACATTACAATGAAATGCCAGTAGCTACTGGGTGGACCGTAAGCTATAACCAACTACAGCTTTGCAGTGGAGCATTAAAGAAGCCTGCAAATTGTAAATGTTAATCTGAAACCAAATGTTACAATGGCCATGCTTAATGGACTGTGCCTAGTTTTCACTTGAAACTAACCCAGTGACCTAATGTCAATGCAATGTTAGATTCTGGTCTCTGATATAGAGCTGCTCAGCATGTGCTCAAAATCATGGCCACAAAATGTCATATAATGTGCATGGTGGGTCATTACCCCATATACTTCGATTTTGCCATAAAATTCTCATATTACTGTTTAATTTACCCAAATTGTAGGATCACTTTGTTTAATATACTTACTGTTTCTTAAAAAAATAGTTTTAACCAAGTTCCCATAAAACATTGATAGAGCCAGACATAATGCCAAACTTAATGTCAAAAACCTAAACAACGATTTTTTCCTGACGCCTTTTTATTTACAGACATTGGAAGATAAATGGGAAGAGTAAAGTTAATATTTAAACATTGATGACTGGCTTCAATTAGTTTTTTCTAATTTCTCATATCATAATACATGTGTCATTCAGATTTGACAACTCTTGGAAACCCTGGTCTTCACTGAACTGCTCTGGTCTTCACGTTATGGCAAATTCCATTCTTCATGACTATACATAAAGACAGCAGCTGTCATCTCTCCATCTTGACAACACTTTGACACATGGGTTTTCCCATGAGGTTAAAAAATGTTCCAACATCAAAGACCACCAAGCAGGAAGAAAATGCACTTTTATAACCAAGCATAAGATGAGCATTCATCTAACTGCTAATAAAAGTGAGATCAGAAGTTGAGCAGATTGATTTAGTCATGCTATTTCTAAATATTCCACTTAATGTATTATAAATCTTACGTATTTTACAACTTTAGCTTTCCCAGCCAAGTCAAATTTAGATCAGTCCAGCACAAAAGCCAAACAAACAGCAAACTTGGAAAACATAGGAAAGCTGACTGCTGCATTTTTTAAATATGAAGTGAACCTAGTAAATATTTATAAATTATAAAAGGTTACACAACTGAGAAAGTTCTTCTACTATGGTTAGAATGAACAAACTCAAAGGCCTTTTATGACAGAAAAGCAGACATTGTGGCGATTAAAAGATGGTCTCCCAGCCAAGCAAATTTCAGAACATTTCTTGAGGGCCTGGCAACAGATAAGCTGTAAAGAAGTTGTGGATACTACTCAATGTTTGATCCAGCCACGCTTGCTTTGGGAAATGGGTTAGTAATGGGCTGATCTCTCAGATACTTGGATGGTTGTTTTCCTGAATACATCTAATGATAATTCAATGGCCCAGTGATGCAGCTAACTGATTTGCTATCATACAGATTTGTTGGACTACCCTAGAGAAAAATGTTTGCTTTTAATAGAAAGAAAACAATGAATGAACGTTTACAAATACCTGACCGTGACTTTAATAAATGCCAACAGTAAATTCTCAAGGCATAAATTAGTTTGCAGACTTTGTAAAGCAGATAAATGCAGCAGTGATTTTGCAATTAGCCAGGCTTTTCAAACAGTTATGACATGAATTGCCAAGTAACCAATAAAATTCTGTTTCTCTATCCACACATGCTGCCAGACCTACTGAGTTTCTCCAGTATTCTAAGTGTTCGTTTTAGATTCCCAGCATCTTGTTTTCAAGCTATAAAATTAGGCTGTATGGGCCTTGCCAACTAATTAAAACGCTTTCTTGTGGTAATTGTTTTGTGTTCAATATGACAAATAAAGTTCACACCAGGGAGTAACATATTTATCCATTTCAGGCAATCAGTATGATCAAACAATCAGCAGCTAGAAATAATCAGCTGGATTTTCACTACCGAGGCAAGTATTAATTAAGAAATATCATGGCTAAACAGACCTGCTTTGACACAAAGGATCCTGTCACATGCAATTTTGCCATGGGTTGGTGAACAATAATCAATTTGAACCTGTCACCTCTGGAAGCAGTTTGGAGGCGACCATGGAGATAGTCATGTGCCCAAGCAAATTGGTTAGAAGGCCCACCTTGGTTCTCCGAGACTATGACACAAGAGACTGTTAGGTCATCTATCTCTCAAGGTACAATGGAAGCACTGGGCAGCCCACCTATTAGGTCTACTGAAGCTATTATGTATCCAATTAATGGCCATTTATGGTTTACATTTAACTACCACCAGCATTTTAACCATGGTGGGGAGAGATTTGTGCCATGCTGGGAGCTCTGCAATTTTAGCTGTGCAAATTGGTGTTGGGCAAGGAGGGGGAGACATTCATAGAGTGTCTTGTGTCCATCGGAGGCTATGGAGGTAAAGTTATTGAGTGTGTTTAAGACAGATAGATGGGTTCTTGACTGGTAAGGGGATCAAGGGTTATGGGTTGAAGGCAAGAGAATGAAGTTGACAAACATATCAGCCATGATCAAACAGAGCAAACTCAATGGATTCTAATTCTGCTCCTATAATCTTATAGTTGTTGCTGGATGTTATTAAACAATACATTTTAATACCCCATGTTATGTGGCCACACATCAAGATTTTATCTGTGGAGAAGTATAAATTTGTGTTCATCTCAGGAAGCTAAAAACTAGAGAATTTTTAAAAGTCACATAAGTAAATCTTTGGGTATTTTCCAATTCTTCCATGTTAGGGTTTTGACTTCTGGCAACATATTGGTGTTTGAATTTGTTTCCCTGCTAATAAAAATAGCTGACTCTCTAAACCAGGCCATAGTGAAAACTACAGCAGTAGAAGGAAAAATATCAAAAAATCCTTCTGTGAAGCGAGAAAAGTAAAATGCTTTACATTTCTTAACATAAAAAAAGGATGTACTAGTGGAATGAGTTTCCATTTCCACTGAAAATAACAGCAAATCTGGCATCCACGGGTAACATGTTTAATACAGCTCCCGTAGAAACAGTTCTCCATAAAGTTTGCGGTACTTTCTTTTGTCAAGGAACTTGGGCTAAATTTTATAGGTAGGGCTGTTGATGTTCTATTTGCCTGGAAGAAAAATTAGTCCTAAACCGATTGGCATGAAATAAGGTTGCCCCAAAGACACACATCGCACTGGATAGTGTTGAGGAGATGGGGGATGGATTACTGCCCTTCACTGGGAGGAAGCCAATGTCTGGCTGGCTATTCCAACATTCTCATCAGTGCCAGAATTCAGTCGTGGGCACTTCCAGGACTTCAAAGAAGCTCACATGGATTGTGGACAGATCCTGGAACAAATGAGTTCTGGGCTGCTTGAGCAGGAAGGCATCAGGGAGTTGGTGGGGAGGGGCGAGGGGCAGGGGGCGGCGTGAACGCAGAAAGTGACAAACCTGGGTTAACCTCTTGAAGGAGGCTTTAAACCCATATAAATCGCCATTAAAGAACTCAGCCCTCCTTCCTATTCACCTTTTAACTGGTAAGATTAAAATAGTCGCCTTCCAACACCCGCCTCTCTCCACGCCAGCTATGTTTTGACATTGGCAGCAGATTATTCTGGTCTGTTGGTTTGGTAACAAACTCAATTATCCATTAATTATTTTATGAGGAATGGTAGGCAGGCTGCTACTAAGGTTTTGGAGTAGATCTGTAGGTCGGGTTGTGGGTGTTGAGGTTGGTTGGCTTGCCGAGCTGGTTTGTTGTTCCGCAGACGTTTCGTTACCATGCTTGGTAACATCCTCAGTGCAGCCTCTGATGAAGCGTCGGTGTGTTTTCCCGCCTGGCTTTTAAACTCTGGGGTCCATTGTGATGGATTGCCTCACTTCCGGGTTTCCTCCGTAGTGGAATGTATATGGGGTCGAGTTCAATGTGTTTATTTATAGTCTGCTTCGTGGAGTGCCATGCTTCCAGGAATTCTCGTGCTTGTCTCTGCCTAGCCTGTCCCAGGATCTTGGTGTTGTCCCAGTCAAAGTTGTGGTTCTCCTTGTCCATGTGGATTGAGATGAGTGACTACTGGTCGTGTCTTTTATAGCCAGTTGGTGTTCATGTACTCTTGTTGTTAGTTTACTTTGTTTGTCCGATGTAGTGTTTCTCGCAGTTTCTGCAGGGGATCTTGTAGATGACATTGGTCCTGTCCATGGCTGCTACTTTCAGTTTTTGCCCAACTGTTTTATGGGCACCTGATCAGGGTGGACAGAAAGGTGATGGCTTTAATCTCCTGGTATACTTTACGTGCCTACTACACACCAGTAAAATCTAGCCCCCATATGGAAAATATGGTGATAAAATTACCAGTGAGAATTTTTTACCCCCCTACAGTTCAAAATGACATGCAATGGGTAGACTGCATGGTGATGTTGGGCTGTTGTAGAATTAGATGCCATGTCAGCGATGTCCTGTCTGTCATCTACTGACCCAGCCTAAATTTTACTCACAAATGCAGGACGGCTCAGCTGGCCTGTTGATCTATGTTGACCGATTAAATGGTGAAAGCAGCAGCAATAGGACGAGTTCCACAAATGTGGAGCAGTTCTGCTGGTAGTTTAGTGGTTAAGATTTAGAGTCTTCAGCACTGCGGCCTGGCTTCAATTCCCAGTCCGGGGAATTTCTGACTTATTGCTTTGGTACAAAATAAGACAAAATTCTTCCTGTTTGTTGAAACACAAAGCAGCTCTAGTGGAGTCAATGTGAGTTAAAGTTTCATATTTGAGCTACGAACGTCACCCAAGCAATGAAAACCAAAAGAACTGTGGATGCTGTAAATCAGGAACAAAAACAAAGTTGCTGGAAAAGTTCTGAGGAAGGGTCACCGTACCCGAAACGTTAACTCTGTTTTCTCCTTCACAGATGCTGCCAGACCTGTGGCAATGAGTTCCACATCAACACCCCACCCAACGCATTTAGTTGAAATTCTTTGTCAAAAGAAAGTACGGCAGCCTTCCTGAAGAAGCTTTTCCTCTGGCTGCAGAAATTCCTCCTCATCTCAGTTCTAAACGATTGCCCCTTCACTCTGAGATAGTGCCCTTGGATCCTACTTTCTCCTACCAGTGCAAACATCTTCTCCACGCCCACTCTATCCAGGCCTTTTGGTATTGTGTAAGTTTCAGTCAGATCCCCCCTCCAACCAACGTTCTAAACTCGTTAAAGTTCAGATCCAGGGTCCTCAACTGCTCCTCATATGACAAGCTTTTCATCTCCAGGATCATTCTTGTAGACCTCCTCTGGTTTCCCCCTAAAGGCAGCACATCCTTCCTTAGAAACAGATCCCAAAATTGCTCACAATATTCCAAATATGGTCTGACCAGAGCCTCATACAGCCTCAGAAGTACATCTCTGTTTTTATATTCGAGCGCCCTTGGAATGAATACTATCATTGCATTTACCTTCCTAACTGCCAAATGAACTTGCATGTAAACCGTAAGAGAATTCTGAACGAGGACTCTCAAGACTGTTGGTGCTTCAGATTTCCAAAGCCTTTCTCCATTTAAAAAAACACAGTCTATGGCCTCTATTTTTCCTGCCGAAGTGCACAACCTCATACTTTTCCACATTGTATTCCATCTGCCACTTATTTGCCCACTCTCCTAGCTTGTCCAAACTCCTCTGCAACACTATCCATCTCTCCCCCTGTCTTTGTGTTACTTGCAAACTTAGCAACAATACTTTCAGTTCCTTCATCTAGATCATCAAAGTATAATGTGAATAGTTATAGCCACCAACATTGACCCTTATGGAACTCCACTAGTCATCAGCTGACATCCAGAAAAAGACCCCTTTTTCCCTATTCTCTGCCTTCTGCCAGTCAGCCAATCCACTATCCATGCCAATACCTCGTCCCGAACACCATCGGCTCTCATGTTTTTTAGCAACGTCCTGTGTGGCACCTTGTCAAAGGCCTTCTGGAAATGCAAATAGATTCATTATCACTAGCTCTCCTTTGTCTAACTTGCTCATTACCTCTTCAAAGAATTCTAACAGATTTGTCAAGCATGACCACCCCTCGACAAAGCCATATTGACTCCGTCCTATTTTACCATGCATTCCACGTAACCTCATCCTTAATAATGGATTCTAAAATCCTATCAACAACCAAGGTCATGTGAACAGATGTGTAATTTTCTGTCTTCTACTTCCATCTCTTCTTAAACAGGGTGTTACATTAGCCATTTTCCAGTCCTCTGGAATCTTCCCTGAGTCCAGTGATCCCTGAAAGATCACCACAAATGCTTCCACAATTTCTTCAGCTATCTCCTTCAGAAACCTGGGGTGTAGTCCATCTAGTCCAGGTGATTTAACTGCCTTCAGACCTTTCAGCATCCCTATTGTTTTCTCCTTGGTGATGGCCAATACATACACCTCTGCTGACTGGGCCATATTTTACCACGCACTTTCAAGTACTCCACAATCTCAGCCTTAAGAATGAATTAAATACTTAGCAATGACTGAGGTCAGCCTAACCAGCCTATAGTTTCCTGAATTCTGTCTCCCTCCCTTCTTAAATAGGCATGTTACTTCAGTCATATCCAGTGCTTTGGGACACTCCCTGGCTCTGATTCCTGCAGCGACCAATGCCTCTACAGTCTCCTCTGCTATCTTCTTAGGAATTCCAGGTTGTAGTTTGGGTGATTTATCCACCTTCAGACCTCTCAGGTTCCCCAGCACCTTCGCCTTAGTGATGGCCACTACATTCACCTCTGACTTCTGACTCTCTTGAATTTCTGTATGCTGCTGGCGTCTTCCACTGTGAAAAACTGATGCAAAGTATCTATTCAGTTCCTCCACCATTTTTTTGTTCCCTATTATTACTTCCCCTGCCTCATTTTCCATGGTCCAATGTTCACTCTTGCCTCTCTCTTACCTTTTCAATATCTAAAACAACCCTGCAATCTTCTTTTATATTACTAGCTAGCTTACTCTCAAATTGCATCTTCTCCTCCTCTATTGCTTTTTTTTAAAGACATCCTCTGCTGGTTTTTATATGCTTCGCTTCCCAATAATCTTCACCACATTGGTATGTTTTTTCTTTTGCTCTTATGCTGTCCCTGATTGCCCTTGTCAGCCATAGCTGCCTCACCCTCCGCCTAGTATATTTCTTCTTCCTTTGGATAAATTTATGGTATGCCTCCCGAAATACCCCAGAAATTCCTGCCATTGCTGTTCTAATGTCTTCCCTGCAAGGCTGTCCTTCTAAACAACTCTGACCACCTCCTCCCTCATGTCTTTGTAGTTATCTTTACTCAACTGTAATACCACTGCATCTGATTCCAGCCTCTCCCTCTCAAAGCACAGGGTGAATTCTATCATATCATGGTCACTGTCCCCTAGGGGATCCTTCACCTTCAGCTCCCTAATCAAATCTGCCTCATTACACATCACCAAATCCAGAACTGCCTGTTCCTACTGGGGTCCACCACTAGCTGCTCCAAAAGAAATCTCATTGATATTCCATGAATTCCTTTCCTTGAGATCCACTACCAACCTGACATTCCTGGTCCACCTGCATATTGAACTCCCCCATGATTATTATAATAATGCCTTTCTTACATGCCTTTTCTATCTCTTGATTTGTTTTCTTCTCTACATCCTGACTACTGTAAAGAGGCTTATACACAACCCAATCAGGGTCTTTGTTCTTTTGTCGTTCCTCAACTCTACCCACACAGATTCTACACCCTCTGATTCTGTATCACTTCTTGCTATCCATTTAATTTCATTTCTTAATGACAAGGCAATTCCACCCTCTCTGCCCATCTGCCTTTCCTTTTAATAGGACACATATCTTTCAATATTTTGTTCCCAGTCCTGATCCCCTTTCAGCCTCGTCTCTCTGATACCCACAACATCCACCAATTTTAATCTGCTCTGCAAGCTCATTTACCTCTCTTCATATTCTGCCTGCATTTAAGTACAACATGCTCAGTTCTGCATTGTCTGGCCCCTTCTCATTGCTGTCCGTTTACCTGCTGTGCCTAAAGTTAGTTTCCTGTCCCTTTCCATACTCTCTTTCCTATTACTTGTTCTGGAAACTTTAATAAGCTCTGTTTAGCCCTCCTCCCCCATCCCGTAACTTTTTTTCTTGTAATTTTTCATGCAATTGAACCCACAGTCTCCACTATTTACTTTGAAGCTCTATCCACAGTCCTGGTTAGGCAATTCGCAAGAATTATAGTCCCACAGTGATTCAGGTGGACCCTGTCCCATTGGAACAGCTCCGTCCTTCTCCAGTACTGACACCAATGTCCTACAATTTTGAACCTGTATTTCCCATACCAATCTTTGAGCCACACATTTACCTCTTTAATCTTCTTGACCCAATATCAATTTGCTCTTGGGTCAGGTGATCCAGAGATTACCATCTTTTTGGTTCTGCTTTATAATTTAGACCCTAGCTGCTCATATTCCCTCAGCAGAACTTCTTTGTTCTTTCTACCTGTATAGATGGTACCTATGTGAACCATGATAGCTGTAACTTTCCCTTCCCACTCCAAGTTCCTTTGCAGTCCAAGTGAGATATCCTGAATCCAGGCATCAGGGAGGCAGCGCAGCCTTCAGGTCTCTTGATCCTCCCTACAGAAAACAGTGTCTATTCCTCTCACTATACTATCCCTGATTACAACTACTTTTCTCTTCCCTCTCCTCTGAATGGCTCCCTGTACCACGGTGTTACAGTCAGCTTGTTCATCCTCCCTACAACAGCCACTCTGATCCACACAGGGAGCAAGAATCGCAAACCTGTCAGACAAATTGAAGGGTTGAGGCTCCTTCAGCACTCCCTCCTAGATCCTTCTGCCTGCCTTGCTGATAATCACACCCTCCTGTTCCTTAATTCAAGGTAGTTAATCTAAAAGGTATGACCGCTTCCTGAAACACTGCACTTAGATAACTCTCCCCCTTCTTGATGTGTTGCAGTGCTCAAAACTAAGATTCCAGCTCATCAATTCTGAGCTGCAGTTCCTCATGCAACCAACACTTGCTACAGATGTGGGCGCTATGAACCACAATGGGGTCCATCAGGTCCCACATCATGCAGTTACGACTCATCGCCTGACCCAGCATCTCTGTTTTGATTAGTTAGTTCTTAATTTGACTTTTTAAAAAAATTGTACTTGTCTTTTAGTGTGTAGCCTGTAAATATTTCCTCTGTTTACCTTCAATCTGAAAGTAACTTATAATAGATAATCAGATTAGTAGTTATCACCAAGCAATGAATTTATGGTTTACCTGTGATGTCACTCATTTGTGCTGGGCCCCCAATCCTGGGCTTCAATTTATCCTGTTTAAAAAACCTTACAATCTAAGAGCCAAAAAAACACCTCATCCCCTCTGCACTGAATTCCCATGTCGCCTCCAAATTCCCAGTGCTGTGCACTGTAATTATGCTGCACTGTTTCCATATTTTGTATCTCCAACATAATTCCACACTTCAATCCCATATACACATTCACCATAACATGAACTATCGACTGCATTGTACAAATGTGTGTTATATAGTTTTGTTAAATTTTTATTTCCTCAATTTTCAAACCAAAACTTGTAATTACATAATTCAAGATATCCCAACACGCTTTACAGCGTTTGAAGTATAGTTGTAAAATAGAAATAAATATATACATACATTAAGGTTTATTTAATTTTCAAGTAAGTTTTTGCTGTTTTGATGACTGGTTCCAGAACAGTTGACATTAAAAACTTGTATGTGGTGATATTTGGTCCATACAGATGGAAAGGAACAACAGCGTTCCAGTATTTCGAAACCTTTCAGTCAAAACATACCCACCATCTACAGTGTCTCAGTGCAATACCAGAAAAATGAAATATTAGACTTTGTTGCCAATAGTTTTGTAAATCAATCACTTTTTGGCAATGTGTTCCAATGCTGTTTGTCTTTATGGTCCATTCCCTGTCAACAGTCTCTCTCTGTGTGGCATTTTAATGGCTGCTGGATTCCTCTATACCCAAACCAGTCGTCAAGAACTGTACGTGAAAATGTCATGTTTCCTGCATTATTCCATCATCTTAATAGTTATAGTTCCCCACTAATGTAGTACAGCACGTATTATGCATGACCCTCATTAAAATTTGAGTTACAAAAGCTCCCCTGTTTAAAGCATGGTGTGTGCTGTAGCATGTTTTTAGTACAGCTTACAAAAAAAAATGTGCTTTTACTGTCCTGTAAGCATCATTATAGAGAAAGTACAGAATAATAGTCTCCTCATTAAAACTGCAGACCAAGAAGTTCTGCAGTGTTCGCTCAATATGTGGTGAAAATAACATTCCTCTGAGATTTTGCCTACGTCTCACCAAAAGTGAAACCTAAGTGTACTTTATTATGAGTCATATAATGTGCTCCTTAATATCACAAAGTTAGTAACAGGCAGAATACCAAGTGAATACAGCAACATGAAATATAAGATTTTAATTTTTACTTTTTCTTCTTCCACCACTTCAGTTTTAAATTTGATCTAGATCTTTCTGGTTCACATCTACTCTTATGAACTCTGTAAATGCTCCGCATGGCTGCAGTTCACCATGCAGTGAATCATGAAAGCATACTAACTCTCTACTGTCTCGTTGGACGGAAATATTCCAAATTTAAGAACTACTATACTTTTCTCAGTGAGTTGGTATTTTCATTTGATTAGCATTTAATTTGGAAATATATACTTTTACACTCATTAGATACTTGAGTCTGCATTTTCAATTGGAAGCGAACTCTGCGCAAGCCAATGACGATGAGAAGGGGACAACGAGAGATGTCACTGCAGAGTCCCAGGGTGACTTTACGTGGGGTTTCCATGTAGAGGCAACCCCTGATTGTCTGGCTGGGGACTGTCTGCTAAGAAGCTGACTTTAGCATGGCTGAAACCAAAGAAAGAAGGTTGGTTGAAGTGTGGTGAGTGTAAAAGATGGCAGAGGTCCTTGGAACAAAGAGGAAAACAGGGAGATGTCTGGATCACAAGGCTGCAGATGAGTTCAGTTCATAAAGGTGATGTGTCCAGATTGTATTTGTTTAGGATAATGGATAAAGGTACAGAGGCAGGGGGAAGGAAGGAGATGACAAAATTACCCAAGGACAGTCTAGGGAAATTCCAATCATGAATGGTCATGTGCATACCAGGTATGGATTCCCCGGTATATGGAGTCCAGGAGGTTCTAATTACTGACAGGAGTGGCACAGGGAGGTGCGAACAGGTAGGTCCCACGGTCGTTGAGGTAGTGAGCAATTAGTGGTTGACAGGAAGAAGTTGGCTATCAGGAGGGGATCCATTAGGAACAACGCCAGTGTAGGTGTCAGATAGTATTGATAGATCTGATGATGGTCAAAGGTGGTGATAAGATTTAAAATATATTTTGGGGGTAATTTACAGGATGGCTAGAGGAAACACTCCTGGTTCAAAACAGTTTTATAAAGGCACCTTAATGATACAGTTCTACTCAACACCTTTAAACTGTCGAGTTTGCCCAAGGATACATTTGGAAAAATGCAAGGTATTTAATTTTGGTAAAACAAACAAGGGCAGGACTTACACAGTAAATGATAGGGCTCTGGGTTGTCAAACAGACAGACCTAGGAGTTTCCGGTACACAGTTCATTGATAGTTGCATCACAGGTAGACAGGGTGGTTAAGAAGGCAAGCTTGCCTTCACTGCTCAGACTATTGAGTAAAGGAGTTGGGACGTCATGTTCAGACTTAACAGGACATTGGTGAGGCCACCTTTGGAATACTAAATACAGTTCTGGTTGCCTTGCTATAGGAAAGATGTTATGAAACTTGAAAGGGTGCAGAAAAGATTTACAAAGATGTTGCCAAGGTTGGAGGATTTGAGCTATAGGAAGAGGTTGAATAGGCTGGGGCTATTTTTCCTGGAGCATCAGAGGTTGAGAGGTGAATTTTTGAGGTTTACAAAATCATGATGGGCATGGATAGGGTGAACAGCCAAGATCTTTTCCCCAGCTTATGAGAGTCCAAAACTAGTGAGAGGGGAAAGATTTAAAACGGACCTAAGGGGCAACACTTTCACGTAGAGGGTGAATGGTATATGGAATGAACTGCCAGAGGAAGTGGTGGAGGCTGGTACAATTACAACATTTAAAAGGCATCTGGATGGGTATGTGAATAGGAAGGGTTTAGACTGATATGGGCCAAATGCTGTCAAATGAATCTAGATTAATTTAGGATATCTGATCGGCATGGACGAGTTGGACCGAAGATCTGTTTCCATGCTGTACAGCTGTATTACTCTACTAGCTGACTGTTAAGATTTTTACTGATCTGTCTGGGCTTTGTTCAAATCAAGCCCAGAGATAAAAGGCTGGTGGCTGGACCTATGTCCCACCCATTTCCAGCTATTAAGTTTAAGGATGATAAATGTGCACTGTGAGAAGTGGTGAGGGGATATCTTGCTTTAAATCACCACAAAAATTGTTTCGATGTATAGGAATTAATGATAATGTTGCTGTTCTTCAGTAAATAATTTTGGTTCCTCTTTAATATATTTGCCACAGCTTCCTCATTTCCATTTTATTTGCTTCTAAATTAAAGAAGCAAAGCAATAGAGATTGTATTAGGAAAAAGAATCTTTCACTGATTTGTTACCTTTCTGAAACATTGCTGATCACTGTCTGGATACACCACCTTTTAAAATAGGCATTGAGCTGATGAGTGAATTCAACAAACATAAATACATTTTTTTATCACAAGAAATATTTTAGTAGAGAAATCCAGGGAAATTTAGGCAAATAGAAATTTGCTTGCATCACTGCAAAGTGAAATGCAGTTGAATATATTAAGGGCAGAGGTAAACACAAGAATGAGTAACTTGAAAATTCATTTTGACATAATTCCAATAAGTGCTAATTTAAGTGCAGGAATGAATGATATGCTGTGTCACTTACTCTGTTATCTTAACTTGGCACACTAAAGTATTACATGATTTGGTTCATATGCTGTCCACTTTTGGCTTACAATTATTTCCCTCAGTCAGCATTCCAACTGAAAACTGAGATCTTGAGACACAAATGCAATCAAGCAAACACCAAGTAATCAAGTTTAGGATGTTGGATGTAGCTCAGAGGATGAGGTTCAAGCCTAAACTATTTTAACTGAATAAAGAACTGCTGAGAAACGGCAATGAGGAGATCATTGCTGCAGCAGCATAGTTTAAATCTGCACATCAGATCCATGCGAGAATTCTCTGAGAAGATGGAATTTGGTTGTGTTAATTATGGTATTGGGAACCCTCTGAAGAAGTTTCCAACTCTGAGTTAGAGTAGGAGTTATTGGATGTTTGACTGATTTAAGCATAAAAGTTACCCAGGAAGGGTTAAAGAAATAAAACCCTGTTCTAATTCCTGGGTAACTACTAAGCTGAACCCTTATTCAGCACTGATCCTTTTGCTCCAACTGTACACCCCCACCCAGGCCTCTGACACCCCCATCACTGTATCCCCCACCCAAACCTCTGCTTGTCACCATCCATCCCTTGACTGATCTCTCCTCCCTGATCCTGCAAGCCCGGACATCCCTCCAACCCAAACATGTCAAACCTGGCACAATCTCCCCTTGATTCGAACTCTCAACCTACCCTGAGTATGCATCCACTTAGCTGACAACTTGCACTCTCAGCCATCTGGTACCCTTCACCTATCTGTAACCTGTTAACCTCTCACCACTGGCACCTTAACCTATTCACCTATCGAGCACCTTTCCCCTATTCCACCTGGAACCTTACCCCTCACGCACCTGCCCCCCTAACCTCACACTTACATTACATACTCACCTTCTCTCAGAAGCTTTCAAACCGACTACAGGACCATTACAGAATTCAACATTTACAGCTGGAAAAAGGTATGTGGTTTCCACACAGATCCTCTCCCATCCTGTCTTCATGGAATTCTGAATTCGTATATGCTGCTTCTCAACAGAGGCTCCTGGCCATAAAATTCAAGGGGAGACTTCATCTAAAGGTAAGCATCTACATTTTTTTCGGATCAAGATTGGAAAATCTGAGTACTTACATCCAACAAAGACCAATGATAGCAGCAATGCTGCTAGGGAAGGTAATTGGGCATTTGAAAGTGGAGTTCATGAGAAGATTAATATCAGTGGAAGGAAAATGTATTATCATATTCCATCCATACTTTTGTATCAATTGGAACCACTTATTAACTGGATTGATTTTTACAAGCATTCATAAATCCGAGCCACTTTGTGAACTAATTACATGGTGGATGGAAAAAGTAACAATAGCATGTGTTTTCTGCTGTTTTATGTTGCAGTTGTCACTAACTAACTAGAAATTTGTCCACTGGCGATTACAACTTGTGTGAAGTTTGTACAGTTTTCCTATGTAAGACAAAGATAATTCATAAACCTGAGTTTTTATAAAGTTTGAGCATATGTGTAGAAAATATCATGGCTTCTGTTGTGCTTGTAGATTTTCAAAATTGTGTTTAACACCCATAGTAAGCTCACACATACTAAATGAATATCACGACCAGATGCACTCAAGCATTCTTGCACACATGCCATATGATGCAGTACCCTTACCAATAATAATCTTGATCTTCTGAAACCCAATTTTGAGTGCTACACTCAAAACCAAGATTGTCCCTCCATACTATGCATGATCTGTCTTACTCATTTTAATGGTTTCTCCATAAATGCAAAATTGAACATGACTGATGTTTATAGCTTTAAAGAGCAAACAAAGCTCTGAGGCCTAGAAATTATGTATCTTTATCACTAGAAAAACCATGTTTTCTGTTCTTAAGAAAATATTAAGGTAATGAAGAAGGTGTTTAGTGCGCTTGTCTTTATTGGTCAGCGCATTGAATACAGGAGTTGAGAGGTCATGTTGCGGCTGTACAGGTCATTAGTTAGACCACTTTTGGTCTCCCTGCCATACTAAAGATGTTGTGAAACTTGACAGGGTTCAGAAAATATTTACAAGGATGTTGCCAGGGTTGGAAGGTTTGAGCTATAGGGAGAGGCTGAATAGGCTGGGGCTATTTTCCCTACAGTGTCAGAGGCTGAGAGGTGACCTTATAGAGGCTTATTAAATCATGAGGGACATAGATAAGGTGAACAGTCAAGGTCCTTTCCCCAGGGTAGGGGAGTTCAAAACCAGACGGCATAGGTTTAAGGTGAAAGGGGAAATATTTAAGAGATCTAAGGGGCAACTTTTCCACACAGAAGGTGGTGCATGTATGAAATGAACTGCCAGAGGAAGTGGTGGAGGCTGGAACAATTACAACATTTAAAAGGCAACTGGATGGGTATATGAATAGGAAAGGTTTGGAGGGATTGGGCCAAATGCTGGCAAATGGGACTAGATTAATTTAGGATATCTGGTCAGCATGGACGAATTGGACTGATGGGTCTGTTTCCATGCTGTACAGCTCTATGGCTATGGCTCTATAATAATTGAATGTTAATGCTCAATAAACATCCACCAAGAATTATGTACAACTCCAGATCTGGTTACAAAAAACTGTGTACATGCAGATACATTTGGAATTGAAACCAAAGTAAGAGCCTGCTTTGGGGAATACAGGATTCTAAACCACTCAAAATATGAAAAGTAAATAGCCAAATAAATTACAATGAAACTTAAATTTCTTGTTTAATTTACTGAAAAGATCCAAGTATTTTATTTCCTTGAGTTAATTCTCAGCATTGACGTGAAGAAATTGGTTTGTTCCATTTATGATCTATTTTATGACATTCACAGTACACAAGTGACAGGCAACATCTGCAACATCTCCAACAAGAGAGAATCTAATCACAGCCCCTTGGTATTCAATGGCACCCTCATTGCTAAATCTCCCACTATCAACATCCTGGGAATTACCATTGACCAGAAACTGAACTGGACTTGCTATATAAATACAGTGGCTCCTACAGCAGATCAGAGGCAAGGAATCTGGCAGCAATTATGTCACCCCTGACTCCTCTGTCCACTGTCTATAAGGCACAAGTCAGCAATACAATGGAACACTCTCTACTTGCCTGGTTCAACAGCATTCAAAAAGCTTTAAACCATCCAGGACAAAACAACCCACTTGATTAGCACCACACCCACAAATGTTCATTCCCTTCACAACTGACCCTCAGAAGTATCAGTGTGCACAATCTACAAGGTACACCATAGAAATTCACCAAGGCTACTCAGATATCACTTTCCAAACCCACAACCACTTCCATCTAGAAGGACAAGGGTAGAAGATACATGGGAATACCACCTCCTGCAAGTTCCCCTTCAAGCCAATCAGCATCCTGTCTTGGAAATATATTGCAGTTCTTTTAGTGTCTCTGGGTCAAAATCCGGGAACTCCCTCCTTAATGATGTTATGGGTTTACCTACATCAAAATAACCGTAGCAGTTCAAGAAAGCAGCTCACAACCTCCTTGTCAACTAGGGATGGGCAATAAATACGGACCCATCCAGTGATGTCCACATCTCATGAATGAATATAAAAAATAATCAACTTTTAACATGCAAAGTGAGCACATCTTCTGTGATGTGAACAATCGTTCAATTATTTAATTTCTAATTATAATAATGCTTGAAATATTCTTTCACTTGTTTTGGCTTCTCCACATTAAAAGTCTTAACTATTGTTATCGAGGTCTGGGGATCAAAGGGCAGAGAGATTACCAAGGGATTTAGAGATCAGTGGCTGAGAGTGAGCGTGCAGTTAGGTCAACAGATCACCACCTTTCCTAATGGTAAATTCATGGTGTCAAAACGGCACTCGCTTTAAATTTGATATACAGCCCATCGTTAGAATTTGATATTATCAAAGTTGTATCAGGTGATCATCAGATGGCGAAATAATTGGCCCAGAGTTCAAAACACAACTATAAATCAGGAAAAATCAGTGCAAAGAATATTTTGCACAACTCAAGAATTGTATCAATTTCCTGCATTTTAAATTGACTGATAAATTTATGTAAATGAGGTAAATACAGTAACTTGGCTCCATTCACCTTCCTGGAAGGTGGTGATGCAGGGCATTCATCAGCTCTCCAGTCTGCAGTCAAAACCCTGTCACCTCCAATAAAATATCATCAATAAAGTCTTTCATTAATAAATGTGTATAAAAAAAATCACAAAAAGTAGATAGTTGATGGCTATATAATGAATTTATTTTGTCCTATTATAGCTATCATTGTGTGGTAAATTTATGCAAGTGCAGAAGGCAAGGTTTTCCTGATTTATAACATTGTTTATGCAGAACCCATGAGCTAGTCTCCAATGAAACTGCTTCATCTGATTAGCAATTGATCACTTAACTACTCTAAATATTTGTGAACATTAACTTTCAAATGACTGAATTCATAATTTTCTTGGTTTATTCTGGTGCTTAGAGAAATTGGATGTTTTTGGGGGTAGGCTAAAGACGTTCCTCGGCAAAATAATGACATATGTTACTTTATACAATTTGGGTTGTGCTGTCTTATATTATAACTCGGTTCACAGAATGCACCTATTCTGAATCCACATGAACAATACATCCAAGACCTTCCAGATTAAATGTAGATCTAATTTTGTTTTTACAAATAGAGGTTAAGCAAACAATAACTTGTGAAGGTACCAACTAAGTATGTTACTGTTTCAACAGGAGAACTTGAAATTCAATCACAACGAGGACTGTAATCCTGGTAATGTTAGTGGTTTAGCTGCATCAGAGTGTATATATAGGATTTTAATTGTTCACAGTCTTAGAACAAAGACTCTAGTCCCCATATTTTTCATAACTTAATCAAATGTTTAAATGCTTTGTCAAAGCATTTCATAAAAGATTTATAGTCATGTTGTTCCAAGCACTCTGGAACTTGGTGGGTCAAGTATATAGTTGCATGCATTACTTCAGCTGACTATTTCAAAGGGCAAAAATAAACACATGAAGAAGAAGCAAATGACTCAGACACAAACTATCTATCTCTTATATTTTTTACAGACAGACTTTATTGCTGTTATTTGATGGAGATGACAAGGTCTGGACTGTGGGCTGGACAGTTGGTGAGAGCTGGTCACCTCCTTCCAGGAAGATGCACTGAAGTAAGTTCCAAACAGACAATAATGTGGTCAGTGGTGGTCCTTCTCCAGGAGCATAGGTCTACAACAGCTTTCGAGAACAGCTGGCCAGGAGCCATGCAATTTTTGGCAGAACCAATGGAGAATTAATTGGTGGCTGCTGTCCATAATGGACCTACCCAAGAGTTGGAATCATCAAGGGTCTCAGGCCACAGATGAGGAAGAGCAGGAGGGGATAGGGGTTATATGCTATTATTGCACACTTTACAGGCCCATATTGGTAATAGGTCAGGAAGCTGTCCACAAGCCTTCTCTCACCAGATATAATCAGGAACGAGGTGGGAAGATAGTGGGACCCTCACCCACCACTACTCTACTCAATTAAATGACCTTCCACCACCAATCCAGCTCAAGGGGAAGGCATTAAATTCTGCCTTACATGTCAAAATAAAAATGAAGATCCTTAGAAATATCTGACCAATTTTTTCATTTGCAAATTCACTGGTCTATGTTGTTAGGCCCAGAAATCATTTTCGCCTCATTATTAACGTCCTGACAATATCAGGTTAAACAAACTTTCAATACATCATGAAGCACAGAATCTCTTGTTGTAGGTAAGGAGATGTCCTGTTAGATTTTATTTAACTTTTCTTACTTGTATTTTGTTTGTTCATTCACGGGATGAGGGCATCACTGGCAAGGCCAGCGTTTATTGCCCATCCCTAATTGCCCAGAAGGCAGTTAAGAGTCAACTACATTGTTGTGGCTCTCAAGTCACATGTAGGCCAGATCGGGTAAGGATACCAGTTTCCTTCCCTAAAAGACATTAGTGAACCAGATTTTTTTCCCCAACAATTGACAATGGATCCATGGCCATCATTAGACTCTTAATTACAGACTTCTTTTGAATTCAAATTCCAACATCTGCTTTGGCAAGATTCCAAGCCAGGTCCCCAGAACATTACCTGGGCCTCTGCATTAACAATGCAATGATAATAACTGTTGGCCACTGCCTCTCCAACTTGTATTCTGATAGTAATACATGTCACAGAAGAAAATTAATAATAGTTTAAAACATGATACTCTGGGATCAAGACTTCAAATAGTAGTGCATAAATTAAATATCAGCAAAGGCATAGCCAGATTGATAGAATCCAATCGAAGTGAAAATGCAGTAATTGCTAGGCAGGAATTATTTAAACAAAATAAAACAAAGAAATGCAGAGGCTGAAGGCCCAAAACAAAATGGAAATTGCCAGAGAAAACTTGGTAGGTCTTGTCCACCAAGGTGTAGGCAAGCTGAGACTGCAAGAGCTGCTACCCAATCTGATTGGAGGAGAGGACTTCCTCACACTGAGGGGCAAAGAACCCAATGTGGCCTTGTCAATGGCAATCATAGTGTATTATGGCTATGGGGCTGATGTGTGTTTCTTCGACCTATAAGAACTATGTCTTTTTTATTTTTGTGTTTTTCTAAAACTGTACACTGAAATGAGAAAGAAGTGTTTTGAAACCAGTGATCTTTAAGGATGGCTATATATTTTGAAAACAAGGCACTTGCTTTCTTTGGTAAACCCTTTTTCTCTAGATGTGTACCAGCTATACGCAGATGAAACCTGCAGCCAAGGGGCTGTTCAGAAGTGAAGCTGATAGGGGTGGACTAGGTTTATCAATGAAGAGGTTCATCTGCCTGGCAACAACTATGTGACTGGTTATCAGGTAGTTGAACAGCTTGGGCTGACCAGAAGAGAAGTCAGCAGATTTGCAGCAGCCAGAAAACTCTGTCTCAGTTAAAAACGTACACAACTGCTGATGCTGTAAATCAGGAACAAAAACAGAAGTTGCCGGTTAAGCTCAGCAGATCTGGCAGCATCTATGAAGAAAAAAATCGGGGTTAACGTTTTGGGTCTGGTAACCCTTCCTCAGAACTCCTGCTGAGCATTTCCAGCAACTTCTGGTTTTGTTAACTCTGTCTCAGTCATCTGCAGTAAGTCACTTATAACCTGAAGAAAACTAATGTACTTTTCCTTCAACGTATGCTGCAAATTTTGACTTTGAATTGGAAAGTCAGAGACCTTTCATAAGTGAAATAGCCACCCCGTGCCACTTGTAAACCAATGAAAGCATCCAGGAGAGGGAAGGTGGAGGAGAAACCTTCAGTTTAGCAAGAAATAACCCAATAGATCTTTTAGACAGAGACTACGGCACAGTTTTCCTAGTTTTCCCTCTGCCCATCTATTTTTTTTTCCAGTTTATGTCTGTGTGTGTATATGTGTGTGTAAGGGGAAGTTTATATGAGGTAGAGGTTGATAATTTGTAGATTTTACCTAATTTACTTTAATTGATTACCTGTAGCTGGAATCTAATGACCTGAAATAAATTAGGTAGTTTGGGGATTTTGTATGTTTCTCTTAAAAAAAAATTCAATTTTGTGATGACTCTGGGAACAACGAGTCATGACCAGCCAGAAACTAACTGCCTTTTAAGTTGGAGACGGTGAGCAGTCACAAACCCAAACCCCAACACCCAAACCCCATAACTTTCTACCCCAAGAATGGAGGTGACAACTTCTAAACAGCCACAGGTGACATTCTTGGCCCAATTCCTTTCTCATTATACTGAGAATCGCCAGATATAGAACTGGAGGCAGGATTTCCATCTGTATCTTTCCGCAACCATTTTATTCTAAGTTTCTAACCCATGGGATTCCAAATGGGTCAACTTGTTTTGAAAGGAAGAACTATATTGCATTCTACTTCCTACATTGACTAGGAGACTGTAACTTGTGCATGCTTGTTTCGTTTCCTTTCTAGCTTTTCCTATAGTACTGTTTGCTAGGATCAGCACTTACAATAATTTTTTCAGGCACTGGAAACCTAGCGCAAAAAAACAGTGTTTAGTGAGTGTTTCTTTCCTGGTTAACACAATCCTGAAAATGCTACTTTTGCAAATTGGAGGTTTAAGCAGCTATAATACAACGTGGAGCTGGAGGAGCATAGCAGGCCAGGCAGCATCAGAGGAGCTGGAAAGTTGACGTCACGTATCGGGACCCTTTTTTTTCTGAAGAAGGGTCCCGACCCAAAGCGTCAACTTTCCTGTTCCTCTGATGCTACCTGGCCTGCTGTGCTCCTCCAGCTCCACACTGTGTTATCTCTGACTCCGGCATCAGCAGTTCTTACTATCTCTGGAGATTAAGCAGTTCGCTTTAGATTACATACAGACAGCAACTTTAATCCTCATCATTTGGACAGTAAGTCATTAGCACTATTTGCCTAGCTGTTATTGAAACCATTTCCAGAATAGGTAAACATTTTCATCCATCCTGTTAGTTTGCCAACCAAACCACAAAGATGAAAATTACCCCCATGCATGTGATCAAGTAGAATATCTTGAATATCTTCCAGTCTAATGTAAGAGTTATCACTGCATTCCCAAGCAGTCATGGTAAAGCAAAGGCTGAGGTGGAATAAACATTTTAGTAAAAATTGCTGGAGACTGTGTGGAAATGGATTAGAACCTTGTCCTTTCATCTCTGGAGTCTACATTCTGGGACAAACCAACAATAAAAGGATAAGACCTCATATCTCCAACCATTAATAAAAACCCTAAACAGAGTAATTTTCTTTCACTTTGTTTCAGCCAAGGAAAGTAAGTCCACAGTATGGAATTACACTTGTTTTTTCCTAAGTAGGTCAATTTATTCATATCCTACCTGTATTACCAGATGCTATGACTGATCCTGAGTGATTCTAGTGTTTATAAGAGGTGGATTCCAGCACTGCATCAGTGGTGGTAGTTTGGTAGAATTTATTGTATGGAAAATCAGGACATTTAAGTATTAGGTACAAATCAGAATGAATAAAAGACAGAATGTATAATTTATAGTATAAGTGGTACAGCAATCATTCTTAAGGATTATTGCAATAAACGTAGGGAAATTAAACAGAGATCAGGACTGAGATTGGTGTTTTGGTCAACTGCAATTCATTGTAGCTGTTTGCATTACTGTCAAATTGAGTTAAGTACTGCATCAGTGTAACTTTAAATATTGTACAGACCTCTGGCTGAAGTCAACAGATTTTTGACTAACAAGAGAATCAAGGGTTTTCTGGAAAAATGCTGGAAAGTCAGGTTAAGGCCACAATCAATTATTCCATGATCTTATCAAATGATGGTGTAAACTCAAGAAGCCGAACAACTTACTTGTGTTCTGATTTCTGTGTTTTCTGTCCAATTATTTCAAATTATTCCCAAAATTTCTAAGAGTCGTCTCTCATCCAACATTAGATAATAGAATTGTTCACTTCCTCTTAAATTAATTTTAAAACTGAATGCCAGTTTTGATTTGGTTCAGTTGTCGCAGAACTAGAGGGTTCTTGTTGTCACTGTAGAACAATTTCGAATCAGTAAATTTGACACTGCTGCACTGAATATTGGCACTGCACTAAATATCATGTGCTATATTCCAATGCCATAAATGATATTTGATGTTGTCCTTCTTCATCCTGGAACATGGAATATTTGTGCAGCCATAGTTTTACATATACTGTCTTGTGCTACTGGAATGTGGAAACAATCATTGGGAGAGAGGGAGCAAGACACGAGTGTTTCTAAACTACTCTTGAGCAAATTACCAGGTTAACATGCAAAATTATTGGAAAATATTATTTTCTATATGATGCAGACTAGCACCTAAATAAAGTGTTTGCATCTAATGAATGAGAAATAAATCAATTAGACGAGAAATCAATCAATAGCATAAAAATAATGTGCACTCTACAGTACTCTAAGTGACATAGTACAATTACAAGCTTTCCTCCTCTTCTGCCACCAAATCATTCAACCTGGGTTCATAGAAACTTGTCAAATGGGAGGTGAAAATAAGCAATTCTCCAGGCAGGCTAATCTACTCAGTTAAAAGAAATTAACAGTTAAGAGAAATTAAGAGAATTAAAGCAAGGGAAAAAAAAGAAGACTACTTTACTGCCTAGTTAATGCATCTTTTCCTTCTTTTCTGGTTTTTGTTAGAATGTGTCTGAACACAACATAAACAGAAGAAATTAATCTGTATAACTGGTAATTTCCAAAATCCATGTTTTGATGTGCAATCCTAAATTATAAATATCATTAGGAGAATTGAGGAAGACCGATTTGATAAGAAGATTACTCTGCTTGTCTCAGTTCTTAAAGTGTTCAAAAATGTTGCTTCTAATTTAGCCTGAGCACGTTTTCAGAATCACACACAGTGCAGTGTGGCCAGTGCATATCCAAACAGCGAGCCTTGAAAATTTTTTGGCAATTGATTGAAGGCAACAGCAGACGTAGCATAAGCTATCTGAATGGCAGTGCCTTAACAGTGGGGATTGGTTAGCTCAAATGGCAGGATGCAGAGTGATACCAACAGCATGAGTTCAATTGTCACACCAGCTGAGGTTATCATGATGGACTCTCCTTCTCAACTTCTCCCCTTGCCTGTTACCCTCAACTTAAACCACCACCACTCATCTCTCTCCTGTCAGAGAGCAGCCTACGGTCTGGTAGAACTATGGCAACTTTACCTTTATGTTAATAGGCAGTTTCGCAGATAGCAAAGTTGAGCAACTTGCCTCACTGTTGATGGCCTTCAGGTAAAAATAGATTGGATGGAATGGAGAGGTCTACCAAATGGTAGGGGTTGGTCACAATGTGTAGGAGGATTCCTGCCCCACTAGATTTCACAGGTTAAGTTTATATAACCCACATGCTATTGGCAGTCAGGGAGGTATTGAAGAATAATGAGTTACTAAATTGATGATGTTTTTCTTCCTCCCTGAAATCAATCTCCAGGCTCCTACTTCTGATTTTACATACCCCCGTTATTCAGCAAAATCAAGCTGAGGATTTTTCTTTGCATTATATGTACAGAGTACTTGTTTATACAAGACAAGACTTAAAGCACATCTCACAAAATGGACCAGTTCACAAAGAGGAGAGGTGTGGGGGCAAGGGGGAGACAGCAGCAACAGGTTAAGAGCCTGACTGTTGCTGCTTTGCCTTGCTGTTTAATTCAGTTACAGAGTTAGCATCCTGCCTCCCAATATCCTGAACAATCCCATGCAGGGGTGAAAATGACCTGCAAGTAGAATAAAGGAGTTCTATTCTTAAGAAGGGACCTGAGTAAGGATCAGAGAGGCTGCAGCCTACATTGGATCTGAAAGCTTCAGGGAAGAAAAGAATGGAAGGGAAACTTGGGAAGTTTGCCTTCAGTTTCTGAATCTTCAGTGCTGTTTCCCAAGGAGGGGAGTAAGGATCCCATCTCACACAGCAAGCAAGTGTGGCTGGAAATGGCAGAATCTGTGCACGAGAGAAGTGTGATCCCAGAATTTCAATTCAGTGACGGAAAGGTTCAACCACCTTTTAAGGCAGAAACGGCAAACGGCATCCCACTTTGAGATCCCAACTCTAAAGAACATTCTCCTACACTCCTCAGCAAGTCATTTATCCCTCAAGGTGCTCCTAATATCCATCATCCGGACAGGTAATGTACTTACTGATCAACATCATGGTGCCATCGTGCACACATCCCACACAGGCACCCTTCATAGCTGCTGTCATTCCCTCCTCTCCAATCATTTCTCACATTAATTTTGCCCTTGCAGGTAAAGACAGCACACGATCCCAAGAACAGGCAGTCCCAACGTAGAGGAGACATGTTGCTGGACCTGCAGTTAAGCCTGTGGTATTGTCAGAGAAACTCTGCTAGGCACAGATTGTGTAAGGGTATGACGCACAGGGGTCGGCAGAATAGGGGTGGGGTTTCCATTGGGCACATGGATCCTGAGCAGGAGGCATCATATCCTTCTCTGAGCACCCTGCCAGCATACTACCATTCTGGCGGTCTTCCTACTTGGCTGGTGTGCCTGATGCCACAGATAAAATCCTAGCAGCAACTGAGGTCGTGCACACACACAACCAAACATACATATGCACACATGGACAAAAACACAAAATCTGTGTCAACTGTGCTCAGTTGGGACCAATCTCAAGTCTGACCTCCAAAGTCTGGGTCTGAGTTTATGAAAACCGCTGCTGACAATCCAGTGTAGTACTGAGGGCATGCTGCACTGACGGAGTTGATGTCTTTTGGATGAGATGGTAAACCAAAACCCACCCGCCTGCTCAGGCAAATGTAAAAGATCCCATGGCAATGCTTTAAAGAACAGAAGGCCAGTTGTTCAAGTGTCCTAGGCAAAATCTATCCCTTGAAGAAACATCACAAAGGCAAATTATCTGCTCATTATCACATTGCCAACCAAATTAATAATAAAAAATGCACTGGGAGCTCTTGTGGCGCAGTGGTAGTGTCCCTGCCTCTGATCTGACAGGCCTGGGTTCAAGTCACACCTACTCTTGAGATGTGTAATGACATCTCTGAGCAAATTGATTAGCAAATATTTAGAAATTTGTTGGTGGAAAGCAGATGTTAATCCTGTGATGATGACACAACAGAAGCAGAAGAACTTCTAGTAAAAGACCAGTGATGGTGGGATGGTGTTGGTTTTGCCCTTCCTCCACTCTGGTTTACCTGCTTACAGGCAGCATAAAATTGCAGCCCTGGCCTCTTTAGGTTAGAGACCCAGCATCTGCACGTAGATTTCCCAAATGCATCCAATAGCGTCCCCAGCAAAGGTGGAAGTGAAGTGAACAGCTTATTTTGGTGCAGCCAGTGTGTTTCTGCAGGATTTAACTTCCTTGCCCATATCAAAACCATTCCTATGAGTTAAAATTATGCTTACTCTGCTTCTTGGCTTAACTGTAGAAAAGTTCTTTATTTGCACCATATTGAATCTTAAATTGCAGCAGTGTTCAAGTCTTAACAAATTCAAAATAGAAAAAGGGCAGTTTCGGAGAATCATTAAAGCTAAATTGGAAAAGAAGTCATTTTTAAGGAAGTTCTGCTTTAACAATGATTGAAAACTACAAAAACAAAATAACTAATTTCCAGCTTGATGAAAGCTACTGGAAATGCATTTAATTGTATTGAAAATGCTTTCTGATAAAGATGAAATGAGGATAAAACTATGCAATAAATGTGCTACATTGCTCAGCTCTCCAAAAAAAAAATTGTTTATAAAACTTAAAGAATACAAAATGAAGTTGTTGTCACATGGTCATAAATAACAAACACATTTGTTTGCTGTTCGCGCTGGGAATGTTTGCTTATTTTCAAGCAGTTTGACTATGCCCCATTGTATTGCAAATTGCGGACTGGGGTTGGGGGTGCGTAGATGGAAGGCAGACTGTGGTGGATGTGCAGCAAGGATGTGGCAGCTGGGAGGAAAGCAAGTCCCGGGGAGCTAGGCTGAAGTCTAAGAGAGGATGGTAGGTCTGAAGCTTTGGGGTGTTGATGGGGGTCATGACTGGGACGGAATGGGGGGAGGAGGATTCATGCTTCCAGAGGAAATGAAAAGCTAGGCGAAATGGTTTTGGTTAGGAAACATAATTCTCAGGCTTCAATCTCCCCAACTGACCCAAACACGCTTGATTTCTAGGTTAAAATCCCCACCGTCATTTCTTTAATTTCATTTCTCATTAATGCCTCATTACTGATACTGTCTAGACAGTTTTGCAAGCTGGTTGCCCACAGCAAATCATTTTCTGCTGATGGTTTTTAAACATATTTTTTCTCCTAGCTTGAAATAAAATTTGCATTTTATTGGTGCATTGGTCAGCTTGTTTCAGTGCAGCAGTACAATAAATCATTGCGCTTGCCAGAAAGTGGAATAATGCATATTTTATTTCAGTTATTTGGAATAGGAAGAAAATAAACTTGCTGAGCTGTCTATCTTGTGAAGCTGACAGTGTACCATAGAAGTCTCAAATGCAACCACAACAAGGGGCAAGATGTATTATAATTTGGAGATGGGAGTGTTGGCAGAAAGAACAAGAAACAACAGGTAAAGATATTTCAAAGTTCACCAACATGTCTAAGCACAAAATTCAGTTAATCAATGGTCAGGCACTTTTATATCCTTGAAGCTTGCAATGGTCAGGCAGCTTTACATCTTGAAGTTTGACAATGTATAGGCAAAGTGATTTCAGCTAGTAGATATTTTAATTAAACCACAAAAATGGACTGTGAATTTCCATGTTCATGTTTGATGGTATGCAAGAGAAAAAAAACTCTTAAGCACTCTGTCTGGATTTTACAGTGAGGCACTGACTGAAGAGAACAGTATGCATTAAGTATTGACGTCAATAAAATTCATTGCTTAAGTCTTAAGTAAAAATGCCTTGCAAAGTCTGAAGGCTAAATTCTAACAGCTCCCTGTGAGTGATTATTGGAGTCAAAATATTACAAAGAGGAAAGTTACCATTATGTTGGTTATAGACTTAGTTACAGCACACAATGTGAAAGCCAATGATTATGTTGGAGTGATTTGATTTTGCCAGATAACAAAAGCCTTCAAAACATAATCTTCTTGTCGCACTATGCAGTTAGCAAAATCTAGCTCTTGTGCAAAATTGATGACAGAAGTGATAGGAAATACAACATTATTTTTGTGAGGCTTTAATTGACTCATTCAGTCTGGTTCATTCTAACAAATGACTTTTAACAATTGGATTTTAAAAAGCATAAACATAACTTGCCAAATTTTCTCAGTGGGCTGTGTGATTATCTCAAGTACTGTACAGCTTTTTTTTAAAAATCCAGCAATTATTTTGTCTCCATTTCAAATACATTAGCGTAGAGTACCAGCCGAGTTATGGCCTCTACGTAAATCAGCAATTTCAGTGAAGCCCTCCTCAGTGCTGAACATTCAACCAAAAGCCAAATCATTCTTGACACAAATGTCTGTCTCAGTCACCTAAATGCCTGACTACTGGAACTGAGTTCCAGCCTGTTCAATGCAAGATGGCATTTTATAAGTCTAATACTCCCACGACAAGGGCCGAAGGAGAATTCCCACACCTTCTCAGTCAATACAACTTATGTAGTAAATATACAACAGTAGATTTTTTAAAAAGTCATTTTAAAGGTTGTCAACCAAATTTCAGACTGTATTTTCAATCACTGTTCACAGACATTGAATGTATGTGAATTTCACCAAATGATTACCATGTTAAATGAAGTGAAATGCAAGCTTATTATATACATCATTCACAATGGGCATACTAAATCAACTGTACTATAACTGTTGCCGTTTATGATGAATTCATTATAGAAGCCTTCATGTTAAAATGATAATAGAAAGACTCGGATTGGACTGTTCATCAAATTGGCTTGAAAAAAATAATCAGCTTCTTAAAATGCACAGTCAACCATTTAGCAGTTTGTTACTTTTTGTTTAACATTCAAAGTGAAGATTGGCATGTTCTTCACCTGGTGTGCTGGCTGGTGTTCTGCTGGCTATGTAGGGAACTGCTAAGGCTGATCTGTTACTGGAAAGTTCTGCTGCAAATATGGCAGGATAGCATAGACAATGAGTTTTGGATGAGTTGCTGGCTTGAAATCTCCTCTCATGCTTTCTCTCTGGCTCTGATTTGCTTTTGAAGGAAGCCTGTACCAGGTGCAGCAATCTTGGCAGAGCTTTTCCCAGAATTAAAGTCAATACCCAAACTCCTAAAGGAAGTCTACAGAGTGCCCCTTTGACTATCATGTAAGTGCACAATGGACTCAAGCTCTCCAAACAAGATTCACTGCGGTATACAAGTATCAAAGATTCTGCTATAGGACTAGCCCAACTCTGTTGTGACTGTCTCAACGTGATGTGGATGGTTGGCATGTCAGTTTGATGGAGTACCTTATGTCTGGCATTTTGTCCAGCCATCTGATCCACAAAAGGTTCCAAAGGCACCTCAAGTGAAACTGGTTGAGCTTTTTAGCATGACACTGCTACATGATCCATGTCACATATATCATAGCATAAAGTGGACAAGACTACTGTTCTACAAACATTCAGGATACTCAGTTGACCTACTTCACTTCATTCCTAGATTGATGATTGAAGTCTGCCAAACTTTCCAATCGCTTGCATTTGTCTTGTAGTCAATATAAACAGCTCAGGAAAGTATACTGCCAAGACAAGTGAACTTATTCTTGGCAGACATGTTCTGTTAATGGACTGAAAACTTGGACTCAAAACAGGGCTTTCCTGGAGTAGATTGGCAAATGACTTCAGCCTGCTTCTTGCTAATCATAAGACCCAGCTGTTGCATGTATTAGAGAATATCTCCATGCTACATTTTACAGTAACATGTATATTATCAATTTGAAGTTGGATTTTAAAAATATAGGCAAATGGATTTTGGTCACTTATGCACAGATGACTTTTTAAACATTAGAAAGTTAGTTGGACAGTGACCGAAAAGCATCAGTTTTAAGAAAGAATGTGATTGCAATCCAGTGCCTGACAGTACCATGGTGGAGTTAATGGATAAAATGTCTATACTGTTGGGTTTATTACAGGTAAATACCTTACATCAATTAATTGAGGTCTGATTCCAAAACAGAAGGTTCAAAGTGTTGCAAAGTTGGGTAGAGTACTTGTGGATTGGAAGGCAAGATGTTAGAATTTGGTATTTGTAAAATATTTATGATTATAAAATAGTAGTGGGGAGGGCAGTGCGTGGTACCGTTAAAAGATAATATGCTTTTTCTAGAAACCTGTGGGTTTGCACGTGCACAGAACACCTGATTGTAACATTTGTATCAAAAGGCTATACAGTTAGCAGGCCAAGCCATAGTTTTGTTTTGTTATCAAGACAACAAATTTGAATTTAGACAATTAATTTAAACTAGGCTGTTAGATACCAAAAACCAATTAAATTTAAAATCTGTCGGTTTTGACAACATAGGACCTATGTAGGAATCCTATAGTAGCAAATTGATATGTCATCAAGGGTATAAAAGATGAGGGCATTTGGAAAATCAAGAGAGAGCCAACTGCCATCTGATATGAGATCTTACAGAAAGCCTCATCTAATTAATAAAGGTACCATGGTACTCTTATCTAATATTCCAGAGACAGAAGAATTCACAGAGAGAACATTCCTGACAAAAGAGCAACGGTGAAAGAACAGAACATTCCGGGAGACATAACCTGGCTGTAATTTTGAGAGGTTAAATTCTAATTATTCCTTTTATTTTGGTTTATGTAAGAGGGACTTGTATTTATTAGAACAGCATAATATTAGAATTTTGTTTTATTCAGGAATAGTTAGCAGTTAGAGGGGAATTGTTTGGTTTGTTAATAATTCAATTAATTTGTTCACTGTTAGTGTTAGATAAATAAATTGTTACTTGTTGATTATAGAGTTAGTGTCAGGAGTTTATTTCATTTGACCACTCCTTTATAACAGATTAGGGGTGAGAGGCAGGTTATACCACTTTTCACATTTCTTTTGATAAGATTATAAGGTGAGGCGAGCCTCTCTGGGTGTTTTGATTTTAATTATAAAAGGGGGGTGACGTCCACTTTATAACATAAGTTTTAATTCCGAAGAACACTGAAATCAGTTCAGAAGATAGTTTTCCCCAAGCAGGGGAATCAATTCAGTTCAGGACAACCAGTTACCTCAGAGATGGTTTCTAGTCTGTACAGATGCCAAGTCTTAAGTGTTTGGAAAGAAATTCTTCAAATTGTTAGAACTTAGAATATTAAGACTAAGAATTGTGAACAGGATTCGTACAACCAAACTTGGAAAGGAAGTGTAAAACTACCTCCACAGTTAAAGAGGAAGAAACTGGGGAAATAAGTAAAGATATAAAATAAAAACTGAAATAGGGATGATATTTCTCTGGAATTGACGCTCTCTAATGGATGGCACTGGAAAACAGTTTGAAACTTCATTCTGAGGTTTGTATTAAGATTTCTCTAACTGTTGTGTGTATATAGCTCTGTTGATTTCTCCTTTTGTATAAGCTGATATTCTTTGTTAACGAGCATCTTCAGCCTCAAGTGAATACGTTCCAGTGACTAACCAATACATTAACTAACTGTAAAAATTAAGCCTATGATCAATCCATCCAAGTTTCATTCTGGGATCTGGCTTGTCCAGTATTACCATGCTGAAATCTAGACATGTTTCACGTCCAGTTCTGAACCTGTAGTTTGTGCACAGTCATTAATAAACAGGAAATTGCAACGTATGTCCTTGAAATCCAGGAATCACGTCAGGTTCAGCAGCCTATCAGCCACGCAATATCTGATTTGGACACAAGAATCACCATCATACAAAGCACTGGGGAACTCGGCAGAGATAATCATGCTAAAGAGGTTTAGTACTAGCACACATCACTGTTTAATTTCATTAATGATTAGGAATGATTCACAAGGGTGTCAATCACCAAGGACGAGGGTGAGCATGTCTTCATGGAACTGTGCAACCAATGTGGTATGTTTCTCAGGAGGACAGAATATTTTCATTGCCTTCCAAAAGGTCATCACGGCTGACTGTGTCAAAGACCCTGGTCAGGGTCAACAAATGAAATTTAGAAGTCCATGTATTGTTCTCAGCTTTTGTCCTTTCGCTGTCTAACCCCAAACACTGTCAATGGTTCCTCTATTTATCTCTGAAACTACACTGACTCTCTGGAAACAGTTCATCAAAATGTATTAAAAATAAACAGAATTCCCAAAAATTGCAGTTAATTGTCATGCAGTTATTATGTTACTTAAAATTACAGTCAAGTCTTACAATTCAAAGATTTTAAAAGATGTAGAGCTGCAATATGTTGTCTAAATTTCATACTAATAACATGCATGGGAGTGGGGCAGCAGATGAAGGAATCAAGAAAATAGGTTACTAAAAATTTGTTCTTGTGAAATTTTGTGTGGAGAAATGGCTATTGCAAAAATGCAAAGTCATTAAATAGCCACTTACCTTTACTGCTTTTCCTAAAGAAATAACTGAAAGCATACGTGCAAAGCACTCTTATTACATCAGAGCAGAAAAAGATAATTAGATTGTACTATAAAAAAAAGATCACAAGTATAGTTCATTACAAAGAGAATAAATTGCTATAATTTTGGAAGAAACATGAAAAGGAAGACATACACCTTTCCTGAAAACATCTATCTAAAGTCACTAGCACTGATAATCCTTCAGCCTGGGACCTCTGATCATTTAATTCCACAAAATGTGACTGGCATATGTACAGATTTGCTTTCTAAATCTTTCACTTCAAGGACTGACAGCAACTAAAAATTTCTACACATGAACTATCGATAGACAAAATTTACCAATGTTGGTGATTAGTCACTGTTAATGTACTGCGGGATGAAGTCAAATTTCAGTAACTCCCTTTCAAAGTTAATTGTTGGTGGTAATGAAAATAAACTCCAGAATTTTAGTTCAACAACATGTCACAGTTACATTTTACATATTTTCCTCAACAAATTATACTAGAGGAAGAAAATTTTAGGAAGTTGAATCTATTTCAAGTGAGTTGTCTGGATAGTCAAAATATTTGATACTGTTTATTGAGGAAAATTTGTAGTAACATCTCAAATAACCAAGAACGGCAACTCACTTACACCATCTGCAATATGTTTTCTCAAGTGAAGTATTAATGGAATATGTTCCATTTCTTCCACACATATCCATGCATGTTGATTTAAATCCGTCTAATTATGCATTCACCCATGTTAGGTTTGGCAGGGTGGAAGGTCATCATCAATCTCATTAGCCTTACGTTTCTTTCAGTCCATGACTTTTTGTAGTTTGGTAAGACAAAAAAACCCTTCCATTTGCTATTTTTCATCGAATTCTGCCTCAGCATCTACAATGTGACTATAAATAAACTGTTGGTAGGTTGTCTAAAGCCTATTTAGAGAATAGTGGGGCATGATGCATTGATTTGGGTTTTGACAGTTGATGGGAGGCAGTACAAAAGAGACACCATTTTTCTTAAAATCAGAAACTATTAAGACAGTTGTAACGGAATTGTAGGCTGGTCATTTATTTTGAGACTTGATGCCTCCATTGTATCTTATGCATGCCTTTGACTTTTCTATTCTTCACAGGCAGTGATAAAGGGTAATTTTTCACAGCTTGACACCCACGAAGCAACAATTGTAAGAAAACTTCTCCTCCAAACGGAACTGAATTTAGATCTTCCTTATATCATTGCAAGGTTTCCTCATTGTTCTATAACAGCTGTATGACATCCTGCTGTATAGACTATGATTTTTCATCCAAGTTTCTTGAAGTACACAGCATACAGCTGAACATTTTTTATTATATGCTCACTCTCAACATAATTCTGTATTTTTTTATGTACAACTCCATTCTGAGTCAGAGTTTAATATATCATGAAGAATACCTTAAGTCTTATAGTCAATTCTGCTTAGCATGTGCAAATGCAACACAAGCAAATATTTCTGTTTCAATTAAAAAAAACAGCTACCACCCATTCTGCATCACTGTGAGCACAGCTGTTCTGCTTGATCTACACAGGCTACAGATTTGCCATCTGACTTTATTCCAATACTGGCACTGGCCAAAATCATTCACAGTTTACTTTAAATTTTGATGCAGCAGAAGCTCTAATAAATAATATATACTGATAGTTTAATGCACAGTTTTATTTACTCAATTCTGGCCAAAAGGAAGAAGTATCAAGGTACACAGTTAATAGATGCCTTGCTTTCCTCCCCATAGCCACTTCTGAAGATGAGGGGAACCCTATCTGTAGGTAAAATACTGAGCAACTTCGGTCTGCCGGCATTTTCCATCCTTGGTTTTTAAACAAAGTTATATATATTATCTTATCAATGAAAGATACAATTAGAGAGACTTGTCTCAACAGCGCATAAATGATTCATTTAAATAGCTTCAACAGCTGTGGAGCCCCTAAAGGGTGAGTTTTAATGAGCTTTCCCTCTCTATTGTTTTTATAATGAAGGGAAAAAATTGGCTTGCGTGCAAGAAAATGTGTAAGGATTGTAGTGCATGATAAATTCATGTTTGTTCATTGCATTACAGGCAACACATTATACTGGTCCTGCATGCTCTTTTAAATGACTGCTGCATGCACTCAGTGCTTCCCATGCTGTTCACTGGCCCCACGGATCAGCATGTAGCTAATGCTAAAGACATCCAACTATTCTTAAAGGACAGTTATACTGGACTACCAAAAGTTCTGGAAATTTGTTCAAAGGTCAGTCTGGGCCCTCATATTTCAATAATGGCTGAATGGGCAAAAGCATGAAGACCCATCGTTTCCAGTGGAGAGGCTGCGGGGATTGACAATGAGATATTCACCTCACTAATCTTCCTCCTCTCCTCTCATTCGACTTCTCTTTCTTCATTCAATCTCATCATACAATCAGTGTGACTCTCACACTGAACATTTCTTATTTAATGCTCACCCTCATCATAACTCGGCATGTTTTCATTTCAGAAATGCAAGAACAGCAGGGAGAGAAAGAAAAGGCAGTGAAGATGAAGAAACTGGGTCACTTGATCTTACAATTACAGCCAGCTGCTCAGAAACCAACACTGCATTTATCTTAGAGTTTAGGATAGAGTAGGGGGTCTGAATGTGGTGAGACACTGACTGCAAGCGTGTGATAGTCAGGACTTGTGGAAAGGGCTGTAGAGCTGCTAATTGGAGCTTTCATTATAATATATCCAGTAGCTGCTGGAAGATGCTAAAAAGTTGGAAGTTAGTGATTTTGACAGTAACAACCAATGCTGTCTTACACTTGCAGATATTCACGTTGCAGGTGTACACGCAGCAGCTGACAAGATTTCTGCCAAGGTATCATTTATGAAGCAAAGTTGTCTCAAGCTTGGCTCCTCACTGAAATTCCAGAAAGAGAATTGTGGCCTGCAGACCTTTGACGGACATTCCTTTTTCCTGAGTATCTTTCACACAGTCCTCTTCTTCCCTCTTCTATCAGTTTGTCCTCCCTTTATCTGATCTTTATTCTCCTAGTCATGTTCAATTCCTACTGAAAGCCCAACCAGGATACAGACAACTTGTTCCAGTACAACATCTTAAATGAGAAAAGTACTATTTCAAATCCAAGCATGCCCCATTTGTAGAATGTTCAAACTTTAGCCTTCTACAGGGAAGTTCCAAATACATGTACAATTGTACCAGAAAAAAAAATGCAAGCTACTAATTTGTCTGTAACTGCTGCTTGTGTGGCAGTATCAGAGCCTGGGCTGGGGGTTGGGGGAATAGGGGTAGGGGCACTCAGTGGTGTCCTTCATTTAATTTAGCATGTGTGTTCAGCTGTGAAAGGTTAAAGGCACAGACTGGAATGTGTTTTTTTTAAACAGCAACTCTGGCATCAAATCAACATCACATGCTGATTGATGTTAACTTCTGTCTGGTGCATGTTACTAGAACTGGTTAGATGCTCACACAAACTCTTTTGTCAAGATGGTGTCCATCACATGCATCTCAGTCTCCATTTTGTTATGATCAAGTGAGGAGACTGAATCAGCTTCCCTCACATTAACCACTTCTTGGTCAATCGCAATACTTGATTGTTTTGTGCACACAGCAATCATACTTCAATTGAAACATAACTCACCAGGGCTTGAAGGTGCCAGTTATCAGTGTTTTCTTGAGTGAAAGACAAAGGTATCTTGTTTTCTGCTGCCCCTTAGAGAAATGCAACATCAAACACACATACGAACACTGCTAATGAGTATAAAAAGAAAGCCTCTTGATTGGTAAGGGGATCAAGGGGAAGAAAGCATGAAATTGGATTGGGAAACATATCGGCCATGATTGAATGGTGAAGCAAACTCAATTGGCCGAATGGCCTAATTCTGCTCCTATATCTTATGGTCTTATGGGACAGGCAACAAACATTGGAATAGCCAGAGAAGTCCATATTGCATCAATGAATACATTTAACAACAGCCTTTTCAATATCTTCTGCATTATAACAGAAGGGCACCAAAAGCAAGAGGTTCTGACATTGAGGCTCTTTGGAGAAGGTGCAAGTCTCACTAATTGGCATACTTGTGACCTGTTTAATTGGCTTAACACTGGTCTTCATTTTAATATCAGCAAAGAAACTCAAAGAAGCAAGTTCCTACTGATAACAAATCAGTATAAATGTTGCCCTATGTGAGACTGAGGAACAAGTGAACTGTACGTAACCATTAGAGAAGAGATCCAAGACAACACAGCATCCCACAAAATGCAGTGTTCCATACAAGAAAAGTTCAAAGCACAGTAAAAATGCTGACTTCTGAACTGGGCTATCCTGGGTTCAATTTTCTAACGCCCCTCTTATCCATGCATAGTCTATAATTAATGCAGAAAACTGACTTCAGTCCTCTCAAATTCCAATGTATCCATTGTTAAATTCCACAACTATCAGCCTCTTGCATATCAATATGCACACCTAATTTTCAATTTCTTATCTACTCTTCTGTGCTATTTCTCAACGACTGTCTGCAGCCACATATTTCAACTTGAACTTGTTTCCTGTTACCACTGTTTGCTTTCTCCGCTCTGTCAGCAAAAGCAGAGCTTACATGTACTATGCTTGTTTTTTTGCTACCTTGCTCTCTACTTTCAAAGCACTCTATAAATCTCCTTCATCAAGTGCTTCCTCTCCACTCCTCAAACCCCTCATCAGTGTTTTCCTATCTCTTGTCTGGCGTTTGCTTTGCATGTATATAGTGCTCAATTATGTTCTTTTGCAAAAGCAAAAGCTGTTATTTGCTGTGAAAAAAAAAACACTTGTATTAACATAGCAAGTAACAGAATGTCTTTATACGTTTAACTGAAATATAACTTTGACCCAAACATATTTCACAATGCAGTCCCATTTGGGAAGGCTTGGTCTGATCATTATTTAGGAACAAAGGAACAGGTGTAGGTCAGTCAGCCCATTGAGCCTGCTTTGCCATTCAACACAGTCATGGCTGATTGAATACTTCAATGCTTTTTACTCACACTATCTATATAACCATTTGTGCCATTGGTAATCAAATATTTATCAATCTCTCCTTTACGTATGCTCAAAGGCTGAACTTTCACAGCTCTCTGTGATAGAGAATTCCAATGATTCAGCACCCTCTGACTAAAAGCGTTTCTCCTCATCACGGTAAAAATGGCATCCCTTTTCTTTTTATACTGTGTCCCCAAACTGAAGACACAGCTTACTTACAACAACCCTGCCAATTTTGTTGAGTTTCAATGAAATCACCTCTCATTCTTCAATACTCCAGAGAATACAGGCTCAGTTTATTCAATCTCTCTTCATAGGACAGTCCTGCAATCCCAGGAACAAGCCTGGTGAGTCTTCATTTCACTTCCTTCTATGCAAATAATATCTTTCCTAAGATAAGGAGACAAAAACTACATACAATACTCCACATATGATCAAATCAAGCTTTTACACAACTGAAGCAAGAAACATAAGGAAGAATTTCTCTACTTTTGCTGAAATAATAAGCTTTAGATATATTATTTTGCTTGAAGTAGCAAATATAGGAATTGCTCCTGTTGGATTTATGACAATGGAAATTGGAGGAAATTTCCTCTAAGAACCAGAAAGAAATAAGTTCTTTATTGCAGAATGATCCAGTTCCTTTACAGAACATCTGCAAACAATCTATCAATAAAGTAACTTCCCAAAAGATGTGATTTGATGGTTTAGCCTCTTTTCATTTATGATGTGGAGGGGGTGGGGGGACATTTGCTACTGGCAACTCTGCCAAAACCTCTCAGCTCTACCTGACAGCATACATTTTGTCTGTGTATCCAAGGGAATCTGACATTTCATTATCAACTGAGGTAATTGCTCCAAGATATGTCACATGGATTGTTCCATCAAGCATATCTTTGCTTCATATTGCAATTATTATTAAAGATTCTTCTTGCAACTTTTGTGGTCAATGGGGTAGTTACATTAAGACTCTTGTTAGATCAATTTCAAGGCAAGCTCTTTTGAGACACATGGATTGATACTGTACATCATTGGAACCAACTACTGGCAGCTTGATGTTCAGCTATTTTGAAAACCCCAATCCACCTACCTACACTGGGTCTAAGAGTTTGTTCAGTTAACAGTGGTAGAGAATGAACCTCAAGTGAGGTCTATCAAAGAGACACTTGTCTTAACAAGGTTTAATTTATTGCATGATAAGAATGGTTAGATGTTATCACAAAGACTATTGGTAGCCAGAGACCTCAAACTGAATGACTTGATCCTCCACCCAGACTGTATGCCATCAGAGTGGGTGCAGCCTAGTGCAATCTCCAACATTATCCCTTTCTGAACTACAAATAGCTTATACAACGAATAACATTAAGAGTGAACGGACAATTGAACATAAGGCAAGTTTCACGCACAGAATGAATACAGTCAACAAGCATAAAGCAAAGTAGGGAAATGGATAGTCACGATGGTAGAATAACCACTTTTAAGCTATTTTTTATTTGAAAGAACACTGAACATTATATTTTTTTTAAAAAATCGATTCCATAAAAGATTCCGTTTCTCAAGCTGCTCTTGAAAATGATTACATTAGTTCACCCTTTACCTAGTTAGTGTTCTAGCTCTGTGCATCCTGTTTCAAGGCCAAACACACCATTGTACATTATGAAGGAAATTGAGTAAGACTCTGAGGAGGTAGAAATACAGAGCCTGAGTCCCTCAGAGGGTTCAGAAAGCAAATGGTGACCCTGACACAGCACTAAATAGTTTTTTTTAAAATCGACAAGAATTTTTTGCCCTAAACGGAGTCACTTATTTGGCATACTAATTAAATAATTTGTGCTTCATGCCAGTAATTAACTGCTTAATTTTAAAATTCACTGCTTCCATATAAGTGTTGCATGGAGATGAAAATTGTCGGCAAAGTTATTTGTCCTTTACAGTGGTTCTAAGAACAAATGAACAAGAAACTGTCCTCAACAGACCCGGAGTTCTCTGATCCTATTTCCATTTGAGAATATCTATTCTAACACTGTTCACTTACACTAAACAAACCTTTGGTATTAGCACAGATAGTCAGCCAATGCACAAGTCTTCTTAAGCATGTATTATTTTGTGGCTGCTAATCAATCTCCATAGTCATAAGTAATAATTAAAAAAAAACTCTTCTGGTCCTACCTTTCTTTCTAAATAGCTTTCTCTTCTTACAGCCTATTTTTCTATTTCTTTTTGTGTGGCTCACGTTTATGCTGTCATATCTGTACTTTTCTTTTTGTCTCTATGTCCACATCTTATACATTTCCTTTTACTCTTTCTACACAACATTCATCATCACATTGGACACTTCTCTAATCTTAGTTTGGACTTCAACCATTGTCTATTTTGTCAGATCAAGTCTTTTGATCCTCTGTTGCCATTTCACATCAAAATATTAAAAGAAATTCATATGATGATAACCATTCAGTTCAACCTATTAACAGACTCCTCCTCAGCTTGTTAGAGGCTATTACACATACAACGTAACAAGAAGCACATCCTTGCAGCTCGTTACAGGTTACTGCATATTCAGTATAATCACTGCATAATGTTACACCCTCACATCTTGTTACAGGATACTGCACAGTACAATATGACTGTATAACATCACACCCTCTGAGCTTATAACAGGATACTGTACTACACATTCAGAGTCACATGACTGTGTGATGTCACCTTGCATCTTCTAGAGGATGCTGCACAATCAACGTAACATCATTGCAAAATGTCACAGCCTCAGCTTCTTGTATCTAGGGTGCCACACACCTGATAATATATGCCATCATGATACTGTGGGAAGAAACATGCTACACTTTTAAGAGGGATAACTCCAGTAAAATAAGTACTACCCATGTAAGATTAAATAAAGCTGTCCTGTTTTGAGAAATAGATGAACAAATGAGCCTTGTTTATGCTAACTGATTGCGTGCATGATATATAAATAAAGATCAGCTCAATGCAAACATTTTGGATGTGCAAAACTAATGAAACAAAGCAAAATGTTTGCTCTGACATTGGAGATTTAGAAGTGATAGAAAACAGGAACTTTTCTAAATTGATAAAACTTGATTTTTTTAAGAGAAATGATGCTCAAGCCAGTTTAATTATTAATAAATGACTTGTTTATTTATGGATTAATACTTATTCACAAGCTTCCTCAAGAAGATGAGAAAAACCAGCCCTGGCCCACAAATTAATCAAAAGCTAGCTGTTTGGTCTGAGGCACACAAGATAAACAGTGACCCATGAAAAAAATAATCATTGTTTATCTCAAAAGGATTTACTCATGGAGCTCTATTTTTAAACATTTTCTATGTATACCTATATAGTTACATCAATCAATACAATGATGTTTTCTCCTAGGCCGAGCATAAGAGTTCACATCCATTTTGCTTTACATCGCTCGGCTTGTCAATTCGTAAATTGTTTATATTAAATTGATCTTTATGTATATATTGTGCATACTGATGATTTACATCAATCAAGGGTGATTCACCCATTCCAGTTCTCATAAGTGTCTGTCTTGAATTAATTCAACATTACGTCAGTGGGTCATTAGGTTATAGTGTCTGTCTCTGTAAACTTACTCTTTGGTAACCAGCCAGCAATTAATATTTGAAAACAAGTTGGAACGGAGAGGGATCTCTTGTCACTCAATGTCCCTCAACTTTATTGATATCAGTCATCCTCAACATGCAAAATAAAAACTGAAAGAACTGCAGATGCTGTAAATCAGGAACAAAAACAAAGTAACTGGAAAAGCTCAGCAGGTCTGGTAGCATCTGTAAAGGAAAAAACAGAGTTAATGTTTCGGGTCCAGTGACCCTTCCTCAGAACAGTTCTGAGGAAGGGTCACCGGACCC
>NC_063332.1:147587173-147594481 GCF_021869965.1 Rhincodon typus | reverse complement strand
AGAACTGTTCTGAGGAAGGGTCACTGGACCCGAAACATTAACTCTGTGTTTTTTCTTCACAGATGCTGCCAGACCTGCTTAGCTTTTCCAGCAACTTTGTTTTTGATCCTCAACATGCAGCTAGTCAGGAGAATCTAGTCAATGGGAAGTGGTCTGAAGTGACAATTTCTAACACCTGGGAAGCAGAGTTTTGAACTCCTTTTCCTCACCTTTCACATACTCATATCCCGAAGAAGTGGGCAAGAACCACTAAATTTGCCTTCAGTTCTCCACAGAAGACAGCATCAATCACAAGATACCTCTATGCAATACCTACATAAAATGATCAAAAATCCCATCAGTTTTTTGATACAGTTATGGCCTACTTCCACTATGATGTGAATTTAAACTGTGATTGCTTTAAAATCAACTTAAGCTTAGGTTTGTATTCTAAAGCCCAATTCACAGAACTTGAAATTGATCATTAAAATGTACAATATTTGTTTTACAAAGCAAATGAAGAAATTAATCATTCAGCACCAAGATTATATTGTGCTAAATAGTGTTTATAGCACAAAAAGAACAGCCATTGGGCTTCATTGCTGCAGACCAATGTTTACTCTCTACAGAAGCCTACACCCATCTTGGTTTGTCAAACATCAGCAAGATATCCTTCCATTCCATTACAGATCTGTCTAATTTCTTCTTCAGTGCATCAATGCTAGTGGCCACAATTACTTCATGAGATAGTGAGCACCACATTCAAACTACATTTAATGAGGAAATTTCTCCTGATTTGTTCATTGAATGTAATGTGAATAACTTAAAGTTAGGCCCATTGTTCTGATCTCCCTGCAAATAGAAATTTCTCCTCTATAACTTCCTCAGAAAACCCTGCCATACTGTAATAATCTCTATCAGGTCACTACTTATTCTTCTGTTTTGAATGGAGAAGAATCCTCGCTTGTTCAAACATCCAGGAATATGTATATCTTCTCAATTCATGCTTTATATTAAATGGAGGTCAGAATTTTACACAGAAACAACAGCAGAATTTGTAAAACCTTCCCCTAAGCCAGGTTTGGAGATGGGAATACAATTAATTGGGTGGGAGGGTTTCTAGTGGGGAACGCTGCTACCTTCCTGCTTTGCTTTGATTAAAGTCTGGGACAAGAAGGCTAATAAACTCATGCCATGTTCTGTACTGTCTCAGACCTTAACTCAGTTTAACTCAATCACCATGTGAAAGACACAAAACACAACCCAATCAGGTGGTGCTTGTGGGGTCCAAGGAGATTTCTTCACACGAAGGCATTCAATACTTGTTTGAGGCAATCCTTACGCGCATAGAAGGGACCCAGTGAATGCTACCCAACTGCTCTTTTGATCTTGATGCTCTTCCAAAATCTCTCCCTACCCCTGACCAACCACTGTGGCCCCACTTTAAAACCTCAATCTTGTCTTCATTCATCTGCAACTTCTCCCTGGATGCATTGCCAGAAGCTGCCACTGCTCCCAGTGGCACTGAAGAGTAATGGGCAGCTGCTTGGTCTCGTATTGACAACTGGATTTCAGCCATGGGGAGGTGGATGGTGGTACTAGCAGTGATGGTGTTGATGGCATTGGTGCAGGTACTAGTGGCAGGGGTGCTGGTGGTGGTGATATCTGTGGTGGTGATACTGGTGCTGGTGATGTTAATGGTGCTGATTGTGGCTTTTTGCTACCAGTGTTCTTTAATATGGGATAGGCCCACCATTGTCCGATTGAATATCTGTTTGACACTTCATTCAACTGGCTATCCCCAAAGGAGGTAACTCAGTCCTCATGCCAGCTGAAAAGGCCCCTGTTATCTCATGTAAAACCACCTAAATGTGGTCACAACAAGGTTCAATATACATTGACATAACTCCTCTGCTTTTCAATTCTTTCCCTCTCAAATTAATCTCAGTGATGGGATGTTTTATGTTCTCATTAACCTGAATAATTACTGACTGTATTCCAGAACATACTACTTCTCTACCATTTCAAAGATTTATTTTGCAAAGAATATATGCCATCCTTATTCTTCGCGTAAAAGCATACTACCTTTCATTTATCTATATTGAAGTCTGTCAATGGTATGCCAATTCTGCAAGTTTATTAATGTGTTCTTGTATCCTGTTGCACTTCTCTGTACTAAGTATTTCTTAATTTTGCTGCCATCTGCAAATCATAGAATCCTACAGTGTGGAAGCAGGCCATTTTGCCCATTGGGTCCACACCGCCCCTCCGAACAGCATCCCACGTAGACCCACCCCACTACTCTATCCCTGTAATCCTGCAGCTACCATGGCTAACCCACCTAGCCTGCACATCTCCGGACACTATCAGCAATTTAACATGGCCAATCTGCCTAACGTGCACATCTTTGGACTGTGGGAGGAAACCGGAGCACCCAAAGGAAACCCACGCAAGCATGGAAAGAATGTGCAAATTCCACACAGTCGACCGAAGCTGGGATCAAACCCGGATCCTTGACGCTGTGAGGCAGCGGGGCTAACTGTGTTGCCCCCTGCAAATTTTGATTTGCAATTATGATTCCCAATTTCACATCATTTATGTAAATCATGAATAACTGTGTCCCAGCACCAATCCAGAGTCTGAGTAACTACCGTTGACCCCTAATCTCTGTTTTCTGTTTATTAGCCAGCTTGCTCTCCTTTTTCTACTAGTCTCCTAATTCCAATTGTTCAACAGATTGAGGTCTTGTTATGTCCACCAAAAGGTTTAATATTTAGGTGTAGTTCTTTCTCAGGTGGATGATCACACAGATTCAAACCTCAAATTTTGGTATCAAGGCATTTCTAATTCTCAATGACATTGTTTATATTTTTCTATAAGTTAAAATGTCTGTGCCTGTTTGCCCCAAAGCAAAATAAACTGTTCAAAATTAAATTTTTATGCTAAAAAACCTCTAAAATTGTGAGTGGAAAGGCATGTGTTTCCTTTACTGGTCTTCCCAGGTCATGAACAGTTGCATATTAGAAAGTGGCCTGCTACATATTAGACAGTTGTAAGCGGCCTGGTAACATATCTCTAACAATGCGGCTGTGAACAATTTATTCAAACATGCAAGAGATGATAATGATGATTCATCTCCTAGCCCTCATTGCAATGAGCTGAGGTTGAAACTTCTGACTAGGTAACTGCAAGCATAAGCATCATTCTTGCCAATCTATTATGCTGAAGGTTTAATTTTCTGTCCAGATACACCAACACGCTGCCAATAACTATGTCATAGGCAAGTTCACCTAACAGGCTTTTAAGACATTTTTCTCGAGGTTATGGACATTACAGGCTGGTCACCATTTATAGCCCAGCTTTAACTGCCCTTGAGAAAGTGGTGGTGAGCCACAGTTCATGTGTTGTTGGTACATCTGCAGTGTTGTTAGAAAGACAGTTTAGGAATTTGACCCAGTGACTGTGAAGGAACAATAATACAGTTCTAAGTCAAGACAGTATTACTTAGAGGGGAACTTAAAGCAAGTAGCGTTCCCTTGCATCTGAGAGGAGAACCTAAAGCTGATGGTGTTCCCATGCACCTGCTACCTTTGTCTTTCTAGGTGGTAAAGGCTATGGCTATATAAAGTATCTTGGTGAATTGCTGCAGCACATCTTGTATATGGAAAACACTGCTGCCACTGTTTGCTGTGGTGGAGGGAATAAATAATTAAGGTGTTAGATGGGGTGCCAATTAAGTGGGCTGTTTTGGTTTGGATGGTGTTGAGCTTCTTGAATGCTGTTGGAACTGAACTTATCCAAACAAATAGAGATTACTCCATTACACTTCTGACTTGTGCCTTGTAAATGGTGGACAGGCTTTGGGGAGTCAACGGGGAAAGTACTTTTTGCTGAATTCCCAATCCCTGATCTGCTTTTGTGGCCACTGTCTTTATAGTGAAGATAGGTAATTGTACCTCCTCCACAATAACACTCAACACTGAAGCCCCCCAAAGATGCGTCCTCAGCCCCCAACTGTACTCCCTGTACACCCACAACTGTGTTGCCAAATTCCGAATGAACACCATCTACAAATTCACTGATGACACCACTGTAATAGGATGGATATCTAACAATGACAAGTCAAAATATAGAAGGGAGACACAGAGCTTGGTGATGTGGTGCAATGAGAACAACCTCTCTCTCAATGTCGGCAAAACTAAAGAACTGTTCACTGACGTTAGAAAAAAAGGAGAACATACCCCCATCTCCATCAACGGAACTGAGGTTGAGAGGGTGGAGAGCATCAAGTTCCCCGGCGGGACGAGACCAACAATCTGTCCTAGACTTCCCACATAGATGTGATGGTCAAAAAGGCACAACAACGTCTCTTCTTCCTCAGGTGGTGCAAGAAATTTGGTATGTCCAAACGGACCCTCATCAACTTCTACAGATGTGCCACTGAAAGCATGCTGTCTGGGTGCATAACGGCCTGGTATTGCAACTGCTCTGCCCAAGACCATAAGAAACTACAGAAGGTGGTGTGCACAGCCCAGACCATCACAGAAACCAACCTTCCATCCATGGACTCAATTTACATGGCTCATTGCCACAGAAAGGCTGCTTACATCATCAAAGATCCATTGCACCCCAGTAATGGTCTCCTACAACCTCTTCTGTCAGGCAGATGATACAGAAGCTTGAATACATGCACAAGCAGGTTCAGGAACAGCTTTTTCCTGGCTGTTATTAGGCTGATGAATGGATTCTCTAGCCTCAAATAATTATGGTCTTGCTAACATTGATTTCGCCTCATGCACGCTCTGTGCAGTGTAACCTGTATGCCTAAATCAAAGTTTTTTTTTTACAACCTTTGATCTGTACATCCTTGCTTAGCATGATCTGCCTAAACAAAGCTTTTCACTGTACTCCGACGCACGCGATCATAGATCAATCAATCAATATTTTTAGTTTCTAGTCAGTGGTGGCCTCCAGTGTGTTGATAGTTGGATACCCAGCAATGGGAATGCCATTGAATATCAAGAGGTGGTGGCTGACTTCTCTTCTGTTGGAGGTGGTCATTGTGGGGCACTGTGTAGCGTGAATGTTACTTACCACGTTTCAGCCCAAGCCTAGATATTTTCCAGGCTTTGCTGAATGTTAACATAAATTGCTTCAGTGCTGAAAAGTACAAATTGTACAAAACTGGATTGTACTCTGGAACTTCAGATTGGATAAAGTGCATAAAGATCTGCCCAATGATATAGGAGTGGATCCTGAGCTGCAGAACGGATCTTTAACTGGATGGTCTGACAATTAATTATTATGGACACTATCCTGAGACTTGCTCTTTTAGTCCACTGTGTCTTTCACAATGTTTAGTCCTAATAAAAGCAATAACCATTGTTTAGTGGTTTTTATACAAATATATTTGAATAAATTAGCATTTCAAATATGGTGAACATTGATCAAATGTGATTGTTTGAAATTGATGGGCCCTCGTGATGTACAATATATCCAAGGCTTTTAATTACATGAATGGATGCCCAAAACATCCTTATGGGGAAACAAATTACTCAAACAGCCAGCTACAAATCAACCTAAAGATGATAAAAAAAAATGTTTTTTTTTTAATCTGCAGTAACAGAAGTTTTAAAAAATCTTTATTTTAAATCTCATTCACTATTATCTTTTTTTCAAAAGAGAAGGGCAATCAAGGCTCCATTTGGTTCAACAGACATCATCAATCTCATTTATTGTTCAGCTCAGCAGGTACATTTAATGGCATAGTTCTGTCTTCCGCCAACAGTCAGTTTCCATTACTCAGCTAGGCAAATCGCCACAGGCTATCGAAATTTACTTTCAGAAGTGATGAATGAAAATTAATCTCACTAAAAACTTGGGATTCAATTGAGGGCATTTTCACCAAATCAATTACATGCACTGTCACGAAAAAGGGAAACCAAGCAAAGAGTTACTTAACTAGGATACTTCAGAAAAAAAAAGTACATTTTGTACATTATGTTATAATGCATTTACTTTACTATATTTTCTACATTCACCTTTGTATATTCTTTATATCTCTGAATTAATGCAGCTAATTGACCCGGATGTAATAATGATATTTTAGAAGCGATGCAGGACTGTGGAGAAAATGCCAAGTACAGCACCTGAGAATTAATTTTAAAAATTGTTAGCTGGATGAGAAACATTAATTGCTAAAATGTATTAACTTGCTTACTGATTTTTGTTTAACTTGGACCTGTAAACACTTTTGCAATTTACCCTGTGGTCATCCTGTAATCTTTGCATGATGCATGAAAATGTCTTTCTCCAATAATTTACCATGCAATTTTGTTCTGAAACACAGCATCAACCCAACAGGCTGCTATTGGTTGTCAGCTAAAAAACAATCCCTCAGTTTTGATTAAATGTCTCGCCATTTAATTAGAGTGGGAGCCGTCAGTCTCCTTGCACACTTTGGATACCTTGTACGCTTCAGATAAACGTTAGTTTTCACCTCATTTATACAAATTTTATCCAGTGAGGTCAATTAACAAACCACAAAAGAAAAACACAAAGATTGAGGGTTGCAGCACTAATAGCAGACAACTGTTAACACGTGTGATTCACAACACTGGGACTACAATATGTTATTCTTCTTCTCTTCGCATTTATTGAAAACACATTCCACAAGCTCTTGCCAATTATTTGCCAAATATTTATGCGTTTCGGTAATAAAAGTCCAGAATTATTGGCCATTAAATTTGTACAACAGCTATGCAAGGGTCAAAAACTCGAGGCAGAATATTTAGTCAAGTCTGTGGCTTACTGAACTATGTGTCTTACAGTTTTAATTTATTGCTTTAGGCTAGAACAATAAATCTAAGCCAAGTTACAAAACAATGTTGAAAAGGATCAGCAGCATAGTTAATGCGGATAGAATTGTTTCCACTATCTTGGATGCCCAATAACATAGAAAGGTTTGGAAACATTCATGAAAACTCAGGTTACATGGAGAAATTCTGTCTGATATCCCAGCATATACTTGTTACATGCACAATCCTTTTTAAATTACATGTAAAAGAAGATAATCATCTGCAAGTGATAGTAGGAACTGCAGATGCTGGAGAATCCGAGACAACAAGGTGCAGGGCTGGATGTACACAGCAGGCCAAGCAGCATCATAGGAGCAGAGAGGCTGACGTTTCGGGCCTAGACCCTTCATCAGAAAAGGGGGAGGGGAAGGGGGTTTTGAAATAAATAGGGAGAGAGTGGGAGGCGGATAGAAGAGGGATAGAGGAGAGGATAGGTGGAGAGGAAACAAACAGGTCGAAGAGGCGGGGATGG
>NC_063332.1:147563211-147582173 GCF_021869965.1 Rhincodon typus | reverse complement strand
ACCTCATCCCGCCCCCTTGACCTGTCCGTCCTCCCTGGACTGACCTATCCCCTTCCTAACTCCCTACCTACACTCACCTTTACTGGCTCCATCCCCGCCTCTTCGACCTGTTTGTTTCCTCTCCACCTATCCTCTCCTCTATCCCTCTTCTATCCGCCTCCCCCTCTCTCCCTATTTATTTCAAAACCCCCTTCCCCTCCTCCTTTTCTGATGAAGGGTCTAGGCCCGAAACGTCAGCCTCTCTGCTCCTGTGATGCTGCTTGGCCTGCTGTGTTCATCCAGCCCTGCACCTAATCATCTGCAAGTGTTCTGCAAGTTAGGACTGTCCTTGCTGCACCAATCAATGGTGTGTTCAAACAAATGTCTTTGTCGATCAAGCTATTGCACATCGTATTATAGATTAACCCTACACAAAACATTGCCCTAGTCATTTCCTTTAATGTTGTTCAGTATTTTGAATAAATCCCCTGCTCAATACAAAAAATGTCAGTGTTTGCACATTTTCACTAATTCTGACACCAAGTAATACCTAACTAGAATTCAATTGAAGCTGCCTCTATTCATCTTGTACAGTACATTACCATCACTAAAAAGAGATGCACTGAATCCCATGAGGATTTAATAAAGAACAATGACCTTCCCTGTTCCACCAGTGTAAGTACCACCATTTTTCTCTAACACCTGACACTCACACTCTCTCTGTCACTGTGCCTACACCCACCCAGGCTCATGTTCTACCATTCTCACTATTGCTAGCAACATCTCTCCAACTCTCAGTCACCCGTTCCAACCCCTGACAACACTAATCCCGTATACCCTCCGTGCTCTCTATTTGCTTGGGAAACTTCTCCACCTGCCTCAAGAATTACAGGCATGCCACTCACTTTCATCTACTTTAATACCTGCCTCTGTCTCACTCTGGGAGAGAAACAGCCTACAATAGGGCAGAAAGTGGGGCAGTATGTTAAGCAGCGAAATAATGGACAGGCATGAAAAGGTGTTCATTAACCATCTTGTTGTAAAAGAACCTTCCGTGTTGAGTGATCACAATATGACAGAATATTACATTTGTTTGAAAATGAATTGGTTCAATCGAAAGCAAGGGTGGTAAAACTGAATAAGGGAAATTATGAAGACATGAGGCACAGATTTGCCAAGGTACAGTGGGAAACGACATCAAAAGGCATGACTTTACCTAGGCAATGGATGGTCTTTAAAGAATTATTACATGATTCATTCAAGGTGCAAAAAATCAAAAAAAAGGGCAGTCAACCATGGCTGACAAAGGAAATTAAGGATTGTTTAAGTTTAAAAGGCTTATAAAGATGCCAGAAATACAAGTAAATCTGAGTATTTGGAAGCTTTTTAATACAGCAAAGGAGGTCCAATAAAGTAATAAAGGAGAGGAAAACAGAGAAATGGCAGTGAAACTAAATGATTATTTTGTTTCTGCTTTCACTGAGGAAGATACATGAAACCTCCCAGAATTAGTCATCCAAGGGATTAGGGAAGAGGACGTGGTGAAGGAAATTAGCAAAAAAGGTTCTGGAGAAATTAATAAGGCTGAAAGTTGATAAGTCCCTAAAGACTTAATATTCTACACCCAAGAGTGTTGAAGGAGATGTAATAGAGATAATTAATGCTTTGGTAATCGTTTTCCAAAATATAGATTCTGAAATGACTCCTGCAGAAGTTAGCAAATGTCATCCCACTATTTAAGAAGGAAGTGAGAAATGAAACAGACAACTACAGATCATTGGCCTTATATCGGTCGTAGAGAAATTGCTTGGAATTTTATTATAGGTGTACTAAATGGACATTGGGATAATAATAATCTATTTGGCCACAGAGTCATATAGCACGGAAACAACCAATCCATGCCGAATGTAATCTCAAACTAAACTAGTCCCACCTGCCTGCTCCTTGCCAGTATCCTACCAAATGTTTTCTATTCATGTACTCAGCTAAATGTCTTTTAAATGTTGTAACTGTGCCTACATCCACCACTTCCTCAGGAAGTTCATTCCAAACACATACCAACCTCTGTGTAAAAAACTGTTCTTCATGTTTTTTTGAAATCTCTCTCCTCTCAACTTAATAAATGCCCCCTAGTTTTGAAATATCCTATCCAAGGGAAAAGACACCCACCACTAATCCTATCTCATGATTTGTGAACATGGATTTGTGAACAGGCAATTATGTTTTACAAACTTGCTGGAATTTTTTTTTGAGGATATTACTAACAAAATTGATAAAGGGAAATTGATGGATGTAGTGTACTTGGATTTTCAAAAGGCTTTTGATAAGGTCCTCCACAGAAGGCTGGATAGCAAAATTGAATCACGTGGGATAGGAGGTAATGTATTGGCATAGATTAAGAATTGGCTAACAGAGGAGGAATGAACAGACCATTCTAGCATTAGCAGACTGTGACCAGTGGAGTACTGCAATGATCAGTCATGAGCTATTTACAATATAGATCAAAGATTTGGATAAGAGATTGAAACGTAATATTTTAATATTTGTGGATGATAAAAATCTAAGCAGGAATTGTGAAGAAAATTTGGACAAACTTGAGCCAGTAAAGGTGAGTGTAGGTGGGGAGTTTGTGACCAACCCCCATCCTAATTCCCAACCTACACTCACCTTTACTGGCTCCAGCCCCGTCTCCTTGACCTGTCCGTCTCCTCGCCACCTATTTGCTCCTTTATCCATCTTCCATCCGCCTCCCCCCTCTCTCTATTTATTTTAGAATCCCCTTCCCCTCCCCCATTTCTGAAGAAGGGTTCAGACCCGAAACGTCAGCTTTCCTGCTCCTCTGATGCTGCTTGGCCTGCTGTGTTCACCCAGCTCTACATCTTGTTATCTCAGATTCTCCAGCATCGGCAGTTCCTACTATCTCTTAGGATGAATGATCAGTTTCTGTTGCATATATCTTATTTCTGTAATTATGTAACGGTGGTAATGAGCAGCCTTTATGATATGGATGTTAGAGTTTACATAACACAGGGTGCAATTTTGTTAGGTTCCCCAATGGAGGCCACCCTGACTGACTGCCTTGGTTTCTCCTCAGTTGGGAAACACTTCAAAGGAGTCTGCAGTTACGATGTTAGTGGGAGAGTGAGAGAGAAGTCCCTGAAGGTGGCAAACTCCAATCCCTGATGCTTGTGGTTTGTGTATATGGGCATCAGATTTGAAGTAGTTACATTCCCCACAAAGCTGTCTCTCCTTCTTTCAACTTCCTAGTTTTGAAATAAATTGAAGACCTGTAAGCCTCAATAGCCTAGGTAATTGGCCAATCCACCTTCGGGGAGGGATTTCAAACTCCTGTTAAACATGCGTTGTTGTCAAGTTTGAGATTTTCAACATTTTAACATCTCACCAGATCCAAAATACCTTTTTATTGGGAACGGGAAAGTGAAGATTCATCTCACATTGTAAGAACAGATGGCGTCAATTAAAATCTTCAAAGCAACATCAATGTTTAAGCATACAATTCAGTGTGTGAAATGACACACTCACCACACACTTTTCCATTCCACATTGAAGGATGCAGGAAACAAGCCATTTATTGCCCGGATAAGGAAATGGTGTCATAGGCTTCATGTACATAAATGGGCCTAAATCCCTCGAGTTTGGGACAGCACAGTGGCTCAGTGGTCAGCACTGCTGTCTCACAGTGACAGGCACCTGGGTTCAATTCCAACCTCAGGTATCTGTTTATATGTAGTTTGCACAGTCTTCCCATGCCTGTGTGGGTTTCCTCCAGGTGCTCTGTTTTCCTCACATAGTTCAAAGATGTGCAAGTTAGGTGGATGGGCCATGCTAAATTGCCTCATAGTCTCCAGACTTGTGTAGGCTAGGTCAGTTAGCCATGGGAAATGCAGGGATAGGGGGTTGGGATACTCTTGGAATGGGCAGTGTGGAATCAATGGACTGAATGCTCTGTTTCCACACTGTAGGGATTCTACCTGTCGCCAAACAGTGAATGCAGCTCCTTTTCTCCAAAGCCCAATATCACCTTTGGATCACTCCCTCCTGCTCACCTGCTTCTTTCCCTCTCCCAAGTTCTGTCGGAAGTCTGCTTATCAGTGACATAACAGCCCATAACTGAAACCATTTAACAAAAAGTTTCATGCCTAACCTTTGCAGCTGGTTGCTAAGCAGAAGATGTTGTCATAGTGAAAGGAAACATGAGTGAAGCTAAAGTGACATGTTCTCTCTAAAAAAAAAGTTCACTCTAAATAAATGCAGCTCCATAATGTACATATGCTGCAAAGTTCTTTTTTTATGCTTGCCTTTTCTCTCAAATATTTATTTGTTTTAATACTGCAGCTCAAGGTATTATGAATCTTGAATGATATACCACCGAAAATAATTTGCTAACAGACTTGATTAATTGGTGCTAGATTATCCAAGCCAATTTGATATTATTGCTGCGAGTCATTAATGTTTTGCATATGCTCAACATTACTCATTTTCATTAAACAGTTATGCATTACATTGGAAACACTATCTATTATTGCTGCTGCATTTCATTCCCTTTTAAATGGCCTCCAATAAAAGTAATTTGACTTTACAAGTCTGCAAATGACACACAGTTCTCTAAGAAAGCAAAATGTTCCAATGAAAGGGATTACCTCTGATGGAGATCTGCAGACCAATGGCAAATATCGAGAACTGCAAGAAAGTGCACATCAGTGCTAACAAAATGATTACACTCAGTTAAATAACAGCAACCTAGATTTAAATCTGCTGATTGAACAAATACTGAAAATGCTGATATATTATGTGCAAGTAACTGTTACGTAACACAGAGTGTTTGTTTGTAATACCAGGTCCACAGGGCCTGGGGCTATGGAGTTAGCAGTTACATTTATAAAGTATTGAAGAGACCACTGTAAGTCATTGGCACGTTTTGTCGAAACAGATAAAGATATTCAAGAGATGGTTTGAGAGTTTGTCCCTCAGTGCTGTAAATTAACTGGATTTCTATGTCTATATTTTATGGGCAGCAGCAAATGTGTGGCATCAGCGATTAACTATAATATTTACCCCCATACTTCCTGTGGCTTTTTGCAATGGATGTTAAAGTGACTAGGAATCTAAAACAGCATGGGATCCTTCTTAGGCGAACTGGGACCTATCTGACCAGGCCAAGCAACTCCTTAACCAATCAGAACTCATAATAGAATGCACAGAATCTGAAATAGGCAGTGTAAATTAGAATATTTAAAGCAATGTCAACAGAAGACAAAATAAAAGATGGAAAGAAAGATGGAATTAAGAAACATAGATAAAACAGAAAGAAAAAAATATATGAGAAGAAATCTTCCCAGGCCCTGAAGGTTTTGTGGGCAATGTGAGAAACATGGGAAAATCACGAGAGGTTTAACGAGGCCTTTCTCAATGATGGAAGCAACAGTTTACATTTTCCAACTTAGTTCTGGATGTTGAGATGCAATTCTTATGAGTGAGTGGTGAAAGGCCCCTTAAATGGAGATTGTTGCTGATTATCACTTTAATTAATACATCACCTTGCCTTGTTAATATGTACTCTCCTATTGTCCTGCCCACCGGATAGAAACCAGATGCCAAGAATTCCCAACATGAAAGTCAGATTGGGTATGTGTAAACTCCAGCTCACTATTCACTCCTCCATCTTAGACATCCAGTACCGGCATCACAAGCAACACTCCACAGGCAGCAACCACACGCATCCAAAGTCCATGGAGGGTCTGACATCCAACACATGCTAGCCTCTCTGCACCATCACTGCACATCCTATCCACTTAAACTATGCTTCAGTGCTTCAATATTACACTTTGGAGTACACCAGCACCTCTTATTGTAATGCTGCTGCAAGGACACTTAGCAGGGACAGGCACCTCGCTCACGGATTGAAACAAGCTGCATATGGGCTGCTTGCTTGCTTTCTTGGCACTCATTTGCTTAGCACCTAATGTGACACTCATGGCATCTATGCCTTCCCTTTTAGTGCTTAGCAAGAGCTGGGGAAAACAAACAGAAATTTCTATTATTGTCAATGAGTCTGACTTGGGGTATGACCTTCCTGGTGGCAACATAAAGGACATCATAAAGGGTGCATAATATTCTGCAAGGGCAAGGGAGTGAGCTAAAAGCTGTGTACACTTTAGTACCAATGGCTTCAGGGAGTGTAGGTATTGAGGCTGAACAGTCAAATTTTCAGAAGCTGGGGAGACATTTTAAAAGTAGGATCACAAATGCAGTAATGTCCAGATTATTTCCTGTGATCTGTGCCTGGGTGATGAAGGTCAGGTAATATTTTATAGGCCTTGAAAAAGTGTGTGAATGATAGAGAAGCAAATCTGTACAAAATCAGTGATGTACAAGAACTATGGATTGCTGATATTGGAAGTTTTTAGTTACCCAAGTATCAATTAGGATAATATCAAACTAAATGGTTAGAAGGATAGAAGGATTTCAAAAGTGTATTCAGAAGAAATGCTTTGGCTGGTATGTTCTTGTTCCAACAAGAAAGGAGGCATTGCTGAATTTACTACTGGGAAATGAGATAAGTTTAAGTGCAGTTTGTGGGGGAACACTTGGGTAAGAGTTATCATTATATAATAAAATTCAGAACAGAAAGGCAGAAGAGCAACACATAACCTAAAGAACAGCATCTAAATTGGAATAAGAAGAGATGGGATAAGAAGAGATATAGTCATGGCAAGATGGAACCAAAGGCTGGCTGGAAAATATATAACAGGATAGGGGACCTTTAAAGAGGAGCTTCAGATACAGTTTACATTCTAACAGTAATAAAATGTAGGGTAGCAAAACCAAACTTAAAACAGGTAGTGAATACAACTAAACAAAAATGCATCATGCACTTCAAGTGAAGTCTTCAAGTGAAAACTAGAGCAGAGATTAAACTAGAAAGTGAAGAAAAAAACACTGGCAAAGTGAGAAAATGGGAATAGAATGAGAACAAAATGACAATCAACATAAATAGAAACATAAAACTCTTCCGACATTGTGCAAATATTAAGATAGAAAGTGGTGGAATAGGTCCTACTGGGGACAATGAGGGCAAAATATGTTACAGTGTCAGAGTAAGACTAGAATATTTGTTAGAGGATTTTCATTTGTGTTTCCTAAGATGATCCTGATGAATTATTAGCAGAAGACGAGATATTAGAGGTAATGAATTGGGTGAAAAGTGATAGGCAAGAAGAACTGGAAAAGCTGGTTATATACTGAGAGTGCTTGAAATATTTTGCAACCCAAGGTGGTAGAAGAAGTGATTGCTGGAGGTAGAAGATCTTGCTACAACTTTCTATTCTTTCCTAGATGCAGAGGATTGGAGGGTATCAAATCTGACATCCTTACTAAAAGTAAGACGAAAAGAAAGCCTATTAATTCCAAGCCAGTTGGTCTAACATCAGTAATGGATAAGGTTTTAGAAACAATAATTGGAGAAAACAATCAACAGGCACTTAGAGAGGTTTGAGAACCACATAAAAAGCTAGTTAATAAAACTGAGGCTCATGGAATAGGAGGATCAGTGTCAAGAGAACCAAACAGTGAACCATATTATATAGTGATTTTTAGATCAGGTACTGAGGTATTACACAAGTGTCAGCAAGTATATAGACTTGAAACATTGAAGTAGAGTGCAAGACATCAGATTAGCCAGTGATATGAAAGCTGGAGAAATAGCAAACAGATTGATAAGAAGAGTGGGTGGTTGGCCAAATGGCCTCTTTCGGTGCTGCATGGACATGCTTACCCTAACCTCAATCTGGGAGCAATTGAAGGCATGGTTTGTGAAGCAAGTTGGTGGCCTCTGAAAGCCACTTCCATGCCCTTACCTCTGACCATCCAGACCCCTCTTTCTGTGTCCCCAACCTGATGGCAAGAGTATAATAAGCCACTGAACCCGCCCCAGGTTCATGCATCGACTGGTGGATATTAGGAACACAAAGTTGTCAGTCATTGACAAGCCAGAGGTTTCTGGTGACCTAAGATGCCAGTGTTGCGGCTATAATTCCTCAATAAACTTGCCTACGCTCCAACCCAGCTGTTAATGAACTTTTAGTGAGCAATTTGGTGAGCTTTCAAGGCATTGGGGCCCGTGTGTTAGTCACGATGTAACACGCATGCCCCCACACTTTTAAAAAAAATTGGAGAAATCTATCCTATGATTCCATATGCATGCACATGCAGTCACCAGGATTGCTGTTGTTTACTGTACAACATCTGACAGCCTGATAATTTTGTTTTTTAACTTTGAAATTGGAGTCAACTTATAGTTGTCCTCTAATATATGGAGTGGAATCAGTGGACTAATGAATTTATTATATGATGGAATATACACAAATTAATTCTGCGTATAAGCTTGCTTGGATGGAAGGAGGAAACAAACAGTATGGCAATCATTAGGACTGCCTGTGAGGCTCACACAAGTGGGGTGGCATGGTGGCACAATGGGTAGCACTGCTGCCTCGCAGCACCAGGGGCCCAGCCTCAGGCAAATCTGTGTGGAGTTTGCACATTCTCCCTGTGTCTGTGTGGGTTTCCTCCAGGTGCTCCAGTTTCCTCCCACAGTCCAAAGATGTGCAGGTTAGGTGGACTGGCTATGCTAAATCACCCATAGTGTCTGCAGTGGGAAATGCAGGGATAGGGTAGGGGGTGGGTCTGGGTGCGATGCCCTTCAGAGGGTCAGTGTGGGCTCGATGGGCCAAATGGCCTGCTTCCACAATGTAGCAATTCTATGAAGTGGGTTTCTCATTTTTTAAAAAAAATCCATAACGATGTGCACTTGGCCCTCCACAGATTGGCACTGTAGAAACAGCAGGTGTTCAGCAGTGCATGTGCTTTGACTGAACAGAATAGAGGGTCTTAACATTTATAGTCACTTGACACTTCTGACCTTTTTTTTAATAACACCAAAATGCAAAAATTGAAGAGTCTGCTGAGCATGAACACTTGGCAGAGGTTGCAACACTGTCTTTACTTATCGACATAAACCTGGCAAAATTATGTTTCCACATTTCATGGCCAATTGCCAATGGATCAGATCCCATACAGAATTTAGGCAAGGCAGAGTTTACAAAAAAAAATCTTCAATATAAACACGATACGTAAAGCTAAACGACCAAAAAGGGAATTCCAAAAAGCAGAACAACGCTCCAGAAAACCAAACAACAAACAAAATGTTCAAGAGCAAAACGACATTCAGAAAATAAAATGTTCCTCGTTAATGGCTCTGCTATGAAAACAGTTTACAGAATCAAGGTCGACAAGGTGTATCAAGCTTGGCTCAGTCACCTCGCTCTTTCTTCTGAGGCAGAAGGTTGTGGGTCAGCCGAAATCTAAAACTCTTAGCTCACAGCGCTGGATTTTAGCAGAATTGGGAAGTCACCATAGACCTTTATAAATGGAGGCTGGGATCTGATTCAGGGATTCCTAGCCACATTCCCAGCTCCCATTACTGTGGAGTGCGAGTCTGTATCCTGCATTCCTGAGCTGGTCAGCTCCAAACATGCATAACGAGATTTGCTTGAGAGCCCAGACACCCAGCTACTTGTACAGCTACATTCAGGGAAAATACTGCTGGCGTAACAGCTTTTACTTTTAGATCAATTTCTCATTTGTTCAATATTTATTTACATGAGATAAAGAGGTGTGAACTGTTTCCAGTTTCTGCTATTGACACTTCACACTGATAGACATTGATATAGGATTGTAATGAAAACAGTTTCTTTTTCAGAAAGTTATGAATGGAGGTTTTTTTTAAATTCATCCATGATTTTATTACTATAGGATTCATTAATCCTGTACAGAGTGTAGGCTGGGTGAATGGGGAAGTGCCATAGTTGGCATGGAAGGACTGGGGTGGGGAAGAGCTGTATAGAGGAGCATGGGTTAGCCTGGGGAGTGTTTAAGGTTGGGAAGGTGGGTGGGGTAAGGGCTAGAAGGCTGTTTTCTTTTCTATTGTTTTTATCACAACTGAGAAATTTCCCAAAGCACTCAGCCATGCCATCCAGCTGGCCAACTCCAAACCCAGCAGCCACCATTGTTGCCACCAAACTCTTTCTGGGGCCAGAAGGCCCAAATCCTGTTAACATCACCCCACCCTGGAACAAAAATCCTACCTTGCGTGATCAGATCTGGAAGTTTCCAACTCTTGCCACCTGCAAACAAGATGAAAATTCAGCCCAAAATCTAGGCTGACACTTTTGAGCAATACTGAGGGAATGCTGCTTTGCTAGAAGTCCCATCCTTTAGGTGATATGTTAAAGCAAGGCATCATCCATCATCTCCGGTGTATATTAAAGATAAAGTGGCTCACTCCCATATAGACAGCAGAGCATTTTCCTGACTTCTTAGCTAGCTTTTAACCTTCAACCAACATTCCGAAAACAGATAATATTGACTTCATTCGCAGTCAATTGGGATACCATGCTGTATGCAAACGTATTACATCTTTCCCTTAATTCACAACAGTAATTAGATTAAAAGATATTTCATTAGCCATGCAATCCTATAATTTGTAGAGGACTGGAAAATCCTATACAAATTAAAATTTTCATAGAATCATAGAACCCTGACAGTACAGAAGGAGGCAATTTGGCCCATCAAGTCTACACCGACCTTCTGAAGAGCATCCCCCCCCCAGACCTAGTTCCTTACCATATCCCATAACTCCACATTTACCATGGTTAATCCACCTAGCCTACACACCCCTGAACACTATGGACAATTTCAGTACAATAATCCACCTAACTTGCACATCTTTGGTCTGTGGGAGGAAACTGGAACTCCCAGATAAAACTAACACAGACATGGAAAGAATGTTTAAACTCCATACAGACAGTCACTCGAGGCTGGAATCAAAGCTGGGTCCCTGACACAGGGAGGCAGCAGTACTAACCACTGAGCCACCTTGCTGCCCTTTCTTCTCATATCTTTAATTTCCACTTTAAATGGCTCAGTCTTCTGCATTTAAATCAACAATACTTTTGAATTTATTGGAGGCGGATACATGTTGAATGAAGCTGTCACATAAACTGTGCAAGACTATCATGCAAAATTACTAAGTCTGATTGCAAAATCATAGGTGAAGGTCCTCCATTTGTCACATACTGATATTGCATTGGCAGCAATTCCACTGGTGAGGAAATTAGTTCCAATGTAGTTAGTCTATTACAGCACCATAGTTTCAAACAATGTCAAGAGTTTAACTGTAGAAGTTGATCTGAAATAGAAATTTCAATACTAGACACAATCAACATGTCACCAATGGCATTATTAATGGTGATAGTGGTAAAGTGATTATGATTACAGGCTGGTTACCAACAACTCGTAACTGCACACCAACACTGCATTGACAATTCTTTTGTTGAATTTCAAAATAAAAGTTGGCATCTGTGAGAGTAATGATGAAGCTGTTGGACTGCCTAAAAACTATAACTGGCTTAGTCATGTTTCTTAGGGAAGAATGCCAGCATTTTTCAACTGGCCTGGCCTATCTGTGACTCGTGCTCCACACCAACATGACTAATCGTTAACTACTTTCTGAATTGGCTATGCAAAGCATTTAGTTACATTGAAGCCTTGTATTTCCAGAGGTCTGAAATAATGTGCTGGAGAAACTCAGCAGGTCTGATAATATCAGATGGGAGACAAAGTTAACATCTTAATTCCAATCTGACTCTTTGAGTTGCATAAAATTCAAACAGATACACCATTACCTTCTTAGGATAGCTAAGTTTGAGCTCTGTTGGCCTTGTCACTGATATCCATATACAAAGAACGAATTTACAACAAAGGATAGAGCTTATGTGTGGTAAGGAACAGGAAAAGGCCATTCTTGACAGTGGTCACCCTCACAGTACCTTATTGCAACAGTATAGTAAATGAGATAAAAGCATGAACATTACTGATAATCAGAAGTATAGGGCTCACAGCTGTAATATTTGCCAGAATATGTACCTTCCACTTTACAATGGTAGATTAACAGGTAAACTAGAAAATCTACACAAGTAGATTTACAGGAAGACGATGGCCCAGTGGCATTATCACTATTAATTTTAAAAACTCAGCTCATGTTTCAGAGACCTGGGCTCAAATCCTGCCATGGATCTATCTGACTCCAGACCCACAGCAATGTGAATGACTCTAACTGCCCTCTGAAATGGCCTAACAAGTCATTCAGTTGTATCTATCACTACAAAGTCTCAGCAAAGAAATGAAACTGGGCAGACTACCTGGCATCAGCCTAGGTACAGGAAAAGACAATGGCAGATACAGTTCTATCCATTCCACAAAGACATAGTTACTAACATCTGGGGGCTAGTGCCAATATTGGGAGGTCTGCCTCAAAGACTAGTCAAGCAACAGACTGACATAGTCATTCTCATGGAATCATACTGCCCTGATCCAGCAGCAGGATAGACCCACCAGAGATGGTGGTACAGTGGGATACAGTCAGGAGGGAGTTGCCCCAAGAGTCTGACATTAGCTCTGGACTCCATGAAGTCTCACGGTTAAACATAGGTTAAACATAGACTACCACATAGTCCCCTCCACCAGATGATGAATCAGTACTCTACATTTTAAACAACACTTGGAAGAAGCACGGAGGATAGCAAGGGCACAAAATGTACTCTGGGTTGGGGATTTCAAAGTCCACCACTGAGTGGCTCAGCAGCAATACTAAAGGACACAGCTACAAGACTGGCTCTGCAGCAGCTGGGGAGGGAACCAACACAAGGGAAAAACATACTTGACCTCATCCTTACCAATCTGCCAGCTGTAGACGCATCTGTCCATGATAGTGTCTGTATGTGTGATCACTGCACGGTCCTATGGAAACGAAGTCCCACTTTCACACTGAGAATACTCTTCATCGTGTTGTGTGGGACAGACTTCGAACAGATCTAGCAGCTTGATGCTGGACATCCACGAGGTGCTACAAACCATCAACTGCAGCAGAAATTGTACTACAGCCCCCTGGCCCAGCATTTCCCCACTCAATCACTGATATCAAGCCAAAGGATCAACATTGGTACAATGGAAAGTGCAGGAGAGCATGTAAGGAGTAACACCAGGCATTCCTAAAAATGAAGTATCAACGTGGTGAAGTTTTCAAACAGTACTACTAGCATGTCAAACACATAAACAGAAAGTGATAGACAGAGCTAAGCAATCCCACAACCAACAGATCAGATTTAAGCTCTGCATTCCTACCATATCCAGTCGTGAATTGTGTTGAACAATTAAACAATTCACTTCAGAAGGAAGCTCCAAATATCCCCATTCTCAATGATGGAACACCCCAACACATTAGTGCAAAAGATAAGGCTGAAGCATTCGCAGCAATCTTCAACCAGAAGTGTCCAGTGAATGATCCACCTTGGTCTCCTCCAGTGGTGCCCAGCATCACAGATACCTGCCAATTTGATTCACTCCACGTAATATCAAGAAACGGTTGGAGACAGTGGATATTGCAAAGGCTACGGACCCTGACAACATTTTGGCAATAGTTCTGAAGACCTGTGCTCCTGAACTTGCCGCTCCATGTGCCAAGCTCTTCCAGTACATCTACAACACTGGCATCTATCCGAAATGTGGACAATTGCCCAGGTACATCCCGTACATAAAAAGCAGGACAAATCCAACCTGGCCAATTACCGCCCCATCAGTCTACCCTCGATCATCAGTAAAGTGATGGAAGGTGTCATCAACAGTGCTACTAAGCAGCACCTGTTCAGCAATAACCTGCTCAGTGGCACACAGTTTTGGTTCTGCCAAGGCCACTCAGTTCCTGACATCATTACAGCCTTGGTTCAAACATGGACAAAAGAGCTGAATTCCAGAGGTGAGGTGAGAGTGACAGCTCTTGACATCAAAACCACATTTGACCAATTGCAGCATCAGGTAGCCAAGCAAATCTGGAATCAATGGGTATCAGGGCAAACTCTCCATTGGTTAGAGTCATATCTAGATCAAAGGAAGATGGTTGTGGTTCTTGGTGGTCAGTCATCTCAGCTCCAGGACTTTTCTGCAGGAGTTCCTCAAGGTAATATCTGAAGTCCAACCACCTGCAGCTGCATCATCAGTGACCTTCCCTTCAACATAAGGTCAGAAGTGGAGATGTTTGCTGTTGATTGCACAATGTTCAGCATCATTCCAGAACCCTCAAAGACTGAAGCAGTCCGTGTTCAAATGCAACAAGATCTGGACAGTAGCCAGGCTTGGGCTGAAAAGTGGCAAGTAACATCCATACCACATGCCAGGCTATGGCCATCTCAAAGAGATAATCTAACCACTGTCCCTTAACATTCAATGGTGATCAATGAATTCCCTCATTATCAACATCCTTAGGGTAACCATTGAACAGAAACTCTACTGGACTCGTGATATAAACACAGTGGCTACAAAAGCTGGTCAGAGGTTAGGAATACTGTGATGAATAACTCACCTCCCGACACTCCAAAGCTTGTCTACCATCTACAAGGCACAAGTCAGGAGTGTTAGGGAATACTCCTCACTTGCCTGGATGGGTGCAGCTCCCACAACACTCAAGAATCTTGACACCATCCATGACTAATCAGCCCACTTGACTGGCACTACATCCACAAGTATCCACTCCCTCCACCACCAACACTCAGTGGCAGCAGTGTGTACTTTCTACAAGATGCACTGCAAGATGCACCAAAGATTTTTAACCAGCTCCTTCAAAACCTACAACAACTTCCATCTAGAAGGACAAGGGCAGAAGATACATGGGAACACCACCAGTTGCAAGTTACCCTCCAAGCCACTCACCATTCTGGCTTGGAAATATATCGCCATTCCTTCACCATCACTGGGTCAAAATCCTGAAATTTCCTCCCTAAGACCATTGTGGGTCAAGCTACAGCACATGGGATGCAGTAGTTCAAGAAGGCAGCTCACAAACAGCTTCTTAAGGATAAAGAGACGGGCAAGAAATGCTGACCAGCCAGCAATGCCCACGTCCCACAAATGAATAAAAAAAAGTTTGTTCTTCCTACTCCAAATTCTTGCTTTCAGTTACTTACGTATGTAATTTATTGCAGTTTATATATCACCAAACCTCTGAAATGGAAATATTTTATAAATTCAGATGGCATTCAAATCAATGACAAGTTCAAAAGGAGAAAATAAACATTAATTATCGTTATTCCATTTGTAAAATCAAAAGTGTTTGACTGCAGGTTGTTAATAGTGAAGTTCACTGCAAGATGGGAAATACTCTCCTAAAGAATAAATGCACGTAACTTATTATTAGCTCACCCTAGATATTATGTTACCTTTGGCAAAGCTCCAGGAAGTGAAATGAACATGCTGTGTTTTGACTAATAAATGATATGAGAGGATTAGGAGGAATTCTTATATTTTAATAGCTTTATAATTCATACTGATCGTAAAGCAAGTTTGTTATCAATATTTTTCGGGGGAAACTTACATGCATAATAAAGCAACTGTTCACTTTAATTAACAATGAAACAAAGTTTGGCATTTTTCCACTGAAGCAAAGAAGCGAAGTGAGACATGTATGCCATGTAACAAAGCACACCCTTCCTATTTCCTGCCGTTACAAGAAAAGTTACAATGCCTAATAACATGGATTTAATCTATACAATTTCTGAATTCCAAATAAAATTTACAAATATCTGATTGTCTAGAATACCTCAGTGTTATTCCATTTTTTTTTCAGAACCATGGTCCATTTCCTTCTTAATTTGCTTGGCGATTGAAAGGCAGGGAAAACCAAGGAAAGAATTAGAAAAGAAGGAGAACAGAAAATCTCTAAATACGGAATTAAAACAATAACTTTTAAGTAGCCAAAAACAAAGATTACATGACAACACAGCAAGAGATAACTAATTCTTAGCGATCCATTCTTGTCAACAGTCACAACGAAAGTAGGAATGCAGAAAGTGGTGTTGTTAGTGGTTGTAGGGGAGTTACTAACTGTAGCACTTCCACTTAAAATTGGTGAATCATTATGTTGCTTTCCTGACAATTTGTTTTCAAGTGAATAGCTCTACTATCTGGAGGTAAGTTAGATGCAGAATCATGTCCAGCAATGCACAATGAGCTAAGGTACAAGTGTGACATTGTGCAGTTAAAGTCATGTTTCTTCCCTGTAGTCATGTGCAAAAACATGCTTAGGTCACAGCCAAGAGACTACCATTTGATAATTTTACAGCTCTATTCATTGTTTGACAAACACTTTGAAATAACTTTTGAGAAAATTTAAATGGTAATAATTTAAAACAGTCTTAATTGCAATAGACACGATGACATACATGAAAGCTACTGTCTGCAAAGGAGGCGACCCTAAATTGTTCATTATCGTTGGGTAGGTTGTCTGTGAGGTGTAACCTGTCCCAACTGCTTGCCTTCAGAATAAGGTTGAGATCCAAGGACTGATCTCTCTCAATTTGTGGGGATCTTCATTTGAAACAAAAAGATCATATTAATTTCTCCCCTACTGTTCACCTAATTTTGTTTTCTTTGTTTAGTTACATGCAGACTTAAACATATTTAAGAATACACTTTGAAACAAGGTATTACCAACACAACTTTAAACTCTAAGCCAAACAAGAAATGATGCCCCTTGTCTTGAAACTAATTTTGTCATGAATAGGAATTGGTTTAGCCTTAAGCTAACATATGCAAGACTGTTTAATAATGGAGTCCCAGCCTGACACATTGGGCAACTTCTAGTTCTTTAGTGTAACTGTCTTAAATGGTTTGTAGGACTTCAACACTGAAGCCTAGCATCAGCTAAGTAGTGCCTCCTGATTGACCTCATCTTCCTTTGCTCTGGTCAATTTTGGTGGCATTTTGCACAATGGACTTTGATTACTTTTTCAGTTTAAAGACAAAAGGTAGCAGTCACCAACAACTGAGTCCTGAAAATCACCAAGAGTCAGCAGCTACTAAAGAGAAAGTTCACCAGTATCACTTTGCTAATAGCCACATCTAAAGGATATATTGTTAACAAAATCCATACTTTACATTTATATTAAGATAACAAGTGAGGTTTATCAGGAAATTAAGATGATAGAAGTAGTTGATCATAAGCAATTTTAAACACAATTTACAGTAAGCGTATGAATAAATATTATTGAAATTAAGCTGAATTATTTATTGCAGTGAAAGTCCAAACTGACATTGGAATACCTAATATTGTGCAAAATCGGCACTGGTGCAATGAAAAATTGCTTCAAAGACAATAGCAGATCAGCCCAATGTTACTGTTACCTGAAGCAATTATAACATCAGTTTATTTAATGTTTGTTTGTGTTCATTTGAAACAGTCTTCCTGTGCACACCCTTAGCTGCACTTCCTGTCTGGACACGTAGAAGCATATAATAAAATGATCCTCAAAAGTAGCTCAGAATTGAACTGATGGAAAAGCAAACATTTCCATTTGTTAGCTGGTAGCACAGAGTCAAAAACAAAGGGACTACAGTAGCAGTGCCAACCCAGTCCTTCTCCAGCTGAGTATAATGACTGCCAATGCATTCTCACTGCCACGTTAGCTAAATGTTTGGTTATTTTTACTCTGTTCCAAATTAAACAATTAATAAAAAAAACTGTTCCCTATTTCTATTCAGGCTAAGTCAAACATTATGTTTGAATCATTTTATAATGAGGCAGTAATTCTTGTTAAGATCGTATTTTTAGACTCTAACTTACAGTTACTTCCATTCAAATCTCACATTTATTTGTCAGAGATGACAGGCAGAATTTATGCCTGGTGGTGAGTTTGGTGGCAGGGACATTTAGTCAGATGATGATGATGCCACCTACCTGCAAATGACGCGACTAAGTCTGTGGACAGTTCTACCGCACTACTGCCAAATGAGGCTCTTAGGTGGACAATTAATGCTATGAATTACAGTATATTACAGTACAGTCCCATTAGCACTGGCAGACCATGCAACTTCATACTGATAGCAATTATTCATATTTAAGTGCAGGCTTTAATGTGGTTCATTAGTGCAAAGCTTCATTCTTAAGTCTCATTAGCTTTTAAGTGATTAAGGGGGTCTCTGATTACAAGCAGAAACAGAATTACTATCACCTCTTATCCAGTGACATATAAAGAACAGGTATTAAGGGAGTACAAAAGGTGATTAGGCTAATTTATTATGTGTGAATGAATGTAGAAATTAGGTTGAACTGTACATTTTCTAGTGGTGTTTATTTTAGTGCTGTCTAAAGGAGGATAAGACGATGGTTAGTGATAGAGGACAGGTAAGGAATGTGGTACATTTGGTGAATGTGGAGTTGTGTTTGAGGTGACTGCTTTTGGGAGGAACTTTGTATTTTTAAGAAAGACAAAAAAAAGGACAAATAATCCAAGGCCAATCATGGATAGAAACCAAGCTCGGAAACTCTTCTCCAAATGTCTTCAGTGATTTAAATCAGCCCAGGAGACTAAACATGTATGTGGCACCTGGTAATTTATTTAACTTTTTAAAGCTGCTTTCCAATCAGGAATGAGTAGAGCACTTTGCAGGATCAAGGGACACAGTATCAGAATAACAAGTAGTTCATTTAGAACTGAGATAAGGATGACTTTCTTCAATCAGAAGGTTGTGACATTTTAGAATTCTGTACCCCAGAGATATGTATGGGTTGCATTTATATCACAATGTTGCATACAACTTCTTCAATATAAGTTTTTAGTGTCAGAGTGGATTTGCTCATTTTTATCCTGTGCCCATGACAACAGTGCACCAATCTGAGAAGCACAGCAAATTACTTGCCACAAGCATATGTATACAATAGCTACTAGTTTTTAACATCAAACATGTTGAACATGTAAAACCAAACCAGCTGTAGTAGCAACAAGGTGTAGAGCTGGATGAGCACAGCAGGCCAAGCAGCATCAGAGGAGCAGGAAAGCTGACGTTTCGGGTCTAGA
>NC_063332.1:147535380-147562811 GCF_021869965.1 Rhincodon typus | reverse complement strand
CTGATGCTGCTTGGCCTGCTGTGTTCATTCAGCTCTACACCTCATTGTCTCAGATTCTCCAGCATTGGCAGTTCCTACTATCTCTGCAGCTGTAGTAGCAGCTGTGTGTTGCATTAAATTACAGTCCAGTTCAATAGCAACTCTTCAGTTTAATAGCAGTGAACTAATAAATCATCTTTTGCTAATGAGTGTAGTGAATATCAACAGTAAAGCAAAGAACTACAGATACTGGAGATCTGAAACAAAAACAGAAAGTGTTGGAGAAACACAGCAGCTCTGGCAGCATCTGTGGGAAGAAAACAGAATTAACATTTCAAGTCAGGTAACTCTGCAGTAGAACTTTCATCATTTGATTTAAATATCAAAGACTTTAATGGCCCAAAATGGTTTTAAAAAATAAATGAAAACAAAATACAATAAAAAGCTAAAATGACCACTTGACTAGTTTCAGCCAAGCTCCTGAAACCATGAGTAAACAAGAATCAGTATGAGTCAAAATTAACTTCATTATAAAAGGGTAATGAAACACAGTTCTGTATCTCCCAGTTGACCTTTCTAGAAATTACACATCGAAATGAAAGGCTGTCTGTGGAGTATTCAGTTTGGAAAAAGCAATGACCTGATTCAGGAATATACAAACAGAAGTTATTCAAAAGCTGTTTCTGTGCAGAAGAGCACAGACAAGAAAAGAAATGAATTTGACAGTAAGAACTAGAATTTGCTTCCGGCCCGTCTCTCTCCCTCTTAGACTTCCTCAAAACTAAGACACGAGCTGATGAAAAGCAACTTGGAACAACAACAACAATTCCCTGGGAATTCCCGGATATCTGTAGCTTTACCATTAGTGGAAACCAGGCAGCAGCTAAACAATTGGACCTGGGTCTTTTCACTTCTGCGACTCTGCGTTTACCTCTGTACTAAATAGTCCTCGCCACCATTCACTTTGTAAGCTGTACTTTATCTCTATGTTAACATTTAAAAAAAAATTGTGGCAGTAATCAATAATAAAATTCCACTCCCCTTCACTCAACAATATCTTGTAATTGGCTCATCTACATTTTTGATCTGATTAACTAAGTTTACTTGAAGTGCTATGTACTAAAAACAAAAAAAAATGTCACGACCACCCAAGAGGTTGTTAAGAGAGCTGTGAATCCCTCCAAACCCGGTCGTAATTCTCTTTGCTAAATCTGTTTTAAGACATTCAGATTTAGAAATCATTTCTACAGATGGGATATCCTGTACTTGAAAGATACAGCTTAGTATTTGGAGGGTTAAAGACAAAGTACATTTTCCAGAACTGTCTGCTCCTTTTAAGTACACGTTACCATCATTGAGAATGATACACTTAGTAACACTTCCTTGGGTGCAGGTGACTGAATAAGCAACAATACTGTCTTTGAGCTTGCAACATTAAGTATAAACATTATGCACATGTACTAAAACTTAACTGTGACCCTGGCTGACCTCATTTTCGTAAAAGTCAGAAAGCTACATACGCTGAAAACCTACATACTTTTTTTTTTAAAAAAGATAATTCTGCTAAAAGTAACAGTTAAAGGAGATTCCACTTAACCCTACTGCGCCAACTCAGGATGTGCAATGTGAAATCCTGTTACTTCATGTACTGTTAAATTAGTGGTCAGTCAAGATGGATTAATTCTTCAACAAGATGTAACTGCTAATCGCAAAAGGCCATATGTCACTGTCCTCGACTCTTTAGATTGACAATATAAAATACTACTCAGAAGCTTTTTAGCCAGTCACTCCATGTAAAATAACAGCAAAATATTTTATGATTTTTGTATAATACAATCAGATAATAGAATTGATCTTATTAACTGTAATGAAGAATTAGTTAAAAGGACATCAATGATAAATAAAAAGAACAAAACCTTTTCAGAGATAGTCCAGCTATTGCTGGAAAAGTAATCAAACAATAGCTATCATACGTACCAAATGTAAAGCTGTAATTGGATACCTTTACATAATGTGAAAAGTGATTCCATAATGTTAAACTATAAGTTGGAAGAAAATCAGAACAAGCGGAATGATTAAACAAAATAAACTTACGTATGCAAATTCTAACAAACTTCCTATTTCTCATGGTAAGGTGATGGTGAAAGTGTTAGAGGAAGAGGATGTTAAACAAGTGCACACGATTACTAACTCTTTTAGAATTCATCGTAGAATCACAGCTTCCATCATTTTTCTCCCAGATTGCTGCAGTTGTGCCAATTGGGAATGTGCAATTCCTGGAGACTCCAGGACAGTTCAGGAGGATTGGCAACGCTACCAATCTGTCTCACTCACTTCTCTCAGAAAGTGTGATTCACTTTCAAAATTTAAACTGTAGGTGGAAGAGAAAATTTGGTAGGTTGTACGACCACAAGTTTTCTGCTTAAGCCCTAACTTAAACTTACCCCATTGTCTCAAAACTGTGAGATTTTACAGTTTAGCACACATTCTTAAATGTGTAGAACATAGGACAAAGGACACAAAACATGTGCAATTCGTACAGTATCAATTTGTTCCCATAGGCAGGTGTATAAAATCAGAAAATTCTCAACTCCTCATTTCTTTGCTTCTTTAATGTCTACCATTGCTAAATATCATTTCTTCTGCAACTGGAAATATCTAATAGTCTGGCTGTGAACTCATCAACTCTCATTTTAATGATGTTCTGCAGCATCCCCTCTGAGTTGCTTTATGTAGGACAAGTATCAATTTAAACTTCCTCTTGAGATGTATTTCTCTCTGATTGTACAGTGCTCCACCTACTGGTTTGACCAGCAATTGCCATAGCCCACTCAACAACAAGTCACAATGCTGAAATAACAGAGATAACAAGGTGTAGAGCTGCATGAACACAGCAGGCCAAGCAGCACTGGGGAGCAGGAAAGCTGACGTTTCCGGCCTAGACTCTTAAGTGCTCAGTGTTTAATGTCTACCACTGCAAAAACTCAATGGCTGCTGGTGTAAAATCATAATTCTTGAATTTACTATGTATTAAGCAACACAGGAAAGTCATTTTCTTAAGCAGCCATTTATCTATGACAATTAATATTAAGTTCCAAATATCAATTGGACACCATAAACTGTTTAACATTGCTAAACTGAAGTCTACAGCCATGAATGCTAAAAGAGCTAGCATTCAAATAGGTATTTCAATAATTATAAATGTGTATAAGCAAAATCAATTTGATTATGCAAATAAAATTAATCATTCCAAATCATAAAATGGGCTATATTTTGCTGGAAAGAAAAGGCCTCCTTGGCTGGGTGTGGTAACAGTAAATTGAGAAAAACAGTGGGATCTGGGACATTATGGAAGAATGGAAACAACAGTGTATCCCCTCAATGAGATTTAAGGGTTGGAAAATAAACAGAGGGCGAACTGAGAAGGTGGGTGAAGTAGGCTGGGTAATATCAAATCAGGTACAGAAAGGAAAATAAATAAACAGTAAAAGGAAAAAGAAGAGTTCCAGCATCTGAGGTATTTTCTTTTTGTGTTAGAGGAAAGTAAAGATTGGATTAAATGACAGAAAACAGTCAGGAAGGAAAACAAGTAAAAATAAACAATATCTAGCATTTTTGAAACTCCTAAGACACATACTGGGAAGGAATAGGATGCAACACTTGGGAGGTGAAGGCAGACCTTAAAAATGATCATATTGCTAAATTCAGGCTGTTACAAGAATTAACTCTGTGTCGCACAAGTAATGGAGAATTAATGTGAAAACATATCAACTTCATGATATTCGTGGAGGATCTAAAGAGGAGACACATTTTTGAAAAGCTAACAACAGAGTTGATTAAATCAGTAATTTGTGGCTATTCACAATTCATTGTGTATATCTTCTTCAGGGCAGTTTCTTGGTCAATTTGGTCAGTTCTAACACTATTATATTTTCACCAAAACTTGATCCAGTATTACAAAAACTTACAGACAGCAAAGCACAGCAATAAGCACACAGAAATGATTACAACAATTACCCATCTTTATGGAACTAATCGACTGCCCTAACCTGGGATTTCTTTAATAACGTTATTCTTCACTTTTGATTACAAATGAAGAATTACAATCCTAAGGCTAATTATATCTAGGAAATTCCAAATTCCTAGATGATAACCTCTCAATTCAAAATACTTATTATTTAAAAAACAAATGAATCCTAGGGAATACTAAATTCTTGTCCTGTTTCTTGATTGCAAATAATGTCATCTTTAATTATGCCAACTTCGCAAATTTCAGTAGATCATGTGATGAACTATTTTGAACTATATGAAAATTGTTGAGAGTAGGAACAACTGGTCCATGTCAGAAACAGGGCTACAGGCTCAGCGTGACTACAGCTGGAGCAAGGAAGTCAATCTTTTCTACAACATAGTAGGAAATGGTGAATGGTTGCAGCTTAAAAGATAACCTAGATGAATGAGAACTGCTTTTTTTTCCATTATGTTTTATTGTTTTGTCACAGAAATTGATTTTAGAATGGTGAACTACAAGTAGTGACCATTTGTGTTTCAGCCAACAAAGGAAAACACAAGTGCTTGGACTGTGCCATTATTATTTATATAAACATGGAAGCACTGTCTGCACCTTTCAGCAACAAGATAATCAGACACACTGCTGTTGTACATCAGGCTCAGCTGTGGTATCAATTTAAAGAAACTCATTCTGGTCTGAAAATATAATTAAATTATGATGGTCAAAATAGAACATTAGTCCCAAATTGAGATGAGAAAGAAAGGTGAACAGAAAATGTGCATCATGTGTCAGGATGTCCTACAGGCAAAAATAAACTGAAACTGAAGACCACAAGACATAGGAGCAGAAGTAGACCATTCAGCTCAGCAAATCTGCTCTGGCATTCAATGCTACCATGGATCCTCAACTCCACTTTTGTGCCATATCTCCACAATCTCTGATTCACTCACTAATTAAAATCTGTCTGTTTCAGACTTGAATATACTTAGTGACATAGCCTCTGCAGTCCACTGCAGTAAAGAATTCCACCGATTCTCTACTTTCTGACAGAGGAACTCCTCCTCATTTCTTACCGCCAGCCATATGAATTCCAAATCTTGAGATCCAAGATCATTTCTTGCTCCTGTACTTATCCTGTCTTGTACTAACAAAGCTACCCCACCAACCTTTCCATTCTGTCTCTGCTTTTTGAAAAGTCAACTACCTTTGAATACTTAGTTCTCAGCTTTGGTCTTCTTGCAACCATGACTCCTTAACGGCTATAAGATCAAACCTATATATACCTTATTTATGATGTGAATTAATTTATTTTGTTCTCATTATTACATGTATTTAATTAATTTTGCCTTTTTACCAGCTCCCCCCTCTTCTTTTTGTCACATTTCAATATTTTTACAATCTGTCTCTTCCTGCATCTCTCGGAGTATCAGTATCCAAATAACTGCCCTGCGATGCTGCCATATCCTTTTGCATTGTAAGACTGTGTTTCCCATTCCCAAAACCCTCCCCACCTTGAACTAGTTTAAAGGCCTCTCTACAGCTCAAGTTATTTTGCCAGGACAATGGCCACAAATTAAAATCAATCTATAGGTGTGAGGCTGGAAAAGCACAGCAGGTCAGACAGCATCAGAGGAGCAGAATAGTTAACATTTTGGACCAAAACCCTGCGTCAGGACTGAGGTGGGGGAGGGGGGGGGGAGAGAGAGAGAGAGAGAGAGAGAAGGGGAGCCCAGAAATAAATAGAGGGAGGGGTGTGGGGGCTGGGGGAACAGTAACAGAGATGGTGATAGGTGGATGCTGGTAAGCGGTAATTGTGAACGGTTTGTGGGCAGTGTGGAGCAGATAGGTGAGTGGGAAGATGGTCAGGTTAGGTCAGGTCAGGGAGATGGGGAGGAGGGGTAAGAGGTGGACTTAGGATAAGGCTGGGGGTGGAGGAATTTTGAAGCTGGTGAAGTCAATGTTGAGACCATTGGGCTATAAGCTCCCAAGGCAAAAATATCAGGTATTGTTCCTCCATTTTACGTTTGGCCTCATTCAGAGTGGAGGAGGTCAAGGATGGACATGTCATCAGGAGGGTGTGAGGGGGAGTTAAAATAGATGGCAACTGGAAGGTTGGTTTGGTTGATGCGTGCAGAGCGCAGATGCTCCACGAACCAGTCCCTGAGGTGAGGGTAAGATATAGGGGCAGGTGTTGAATCTCCTGCTGTTGCAGGGAAAGGTACCGGGTATTGTGGAGAAATTGGTGGGGAGTATAGAGCTGATGAGGGAGTCACAGAATGAATGTTCACTGCGGAAAGCGGACGGGGTGGGGAGGAAAATATCTTTTTGCTGATGAGGTTCTGATTGTAGGTGGCAGAAATATCAGAGGATGATCCATTGGATTCGGAAGTTGGTGGAGTGGTACATGAGGACTAAGAGGGCTCACTCTCAACAGTTTTTGCTTCGATTCCTCCCACTTGCTACAAACGGAAATTGTGGCCACGGGCACCCACATGGGCCCAAGCTATGCCTGCCTCTTTGTAAGCTTTGTGGAACAGTTCCTCTTCGCAACTACGCGAGATGCAGCTCTCCTTCTGATTGGGTATCCTTTTTTTTTACAGAGAAGACAGCATTGATCCATTCTGCTATCTCTACCGGCTGGGATAAACTCTTGCAGCAGTCAACCGGGAGGAGAACTGACCTTCTGTCCATCACCTCATTGAAGATCTTTTCTCCAGAAAGCTGGAAGCAAGCTTAGTTTTCTTTTATGTCATGTCCTGAGACTTTAAAGGTCTGCTTGCAGATCTGAAGTGGGAATTTCATCCAGTGGGGATTAAGTATAAGACGAGGGCCTTAAAAGCCAGAACGTCCATGCACTGGCAAGACCTATTGTGTCTTTCATCATATGTGCTAAATAATGCAATCGACATCTCACTTTCATACTTAATGAGTAGCGAGATAACTTTAGCAACTGCTGCAGTTAGCACTGCTACCTCACAGCACCAGGGACCCAGGAGTGACTGTCTGTGTGGAGTTTACACATTCTCCCTGTGTCTGTGTGAGTTTCTTCCTGGTGCTTTGGTTTCCTCCCACAGTCCAAAGGTGTGCAGGTTAGGTGGATTGGCCATGCTAAATTGTCCATAGTGTCCATGCATGTGCAGGCTAGGTGGATTAGCCGTGGGAAATGCAAGGTTATGGGATGAGATTGCAGGATGTGTCTGGGTGGGATGCTATCGGGAGTTCGCTGTGGACTCTTCCCTACACACTGTAGGAATTCCATGAGTCCAGTGAAGAAAATTTTATTCTGCAGTTTATTGTGCTATATGTGTATGTTGAAACCAAAAAAAACCCTTTTTTTGTGACCTCTTTGTCATTCTGCAACCAATTTTAATCTTTTCTTCCTTACCAAAAGCTCTTTACTGGATCAGTAATTCATTCAATTTTCTTTTGCATGTTTATTAACTTAGATTCCTTACTCTATAAATGGTAAGTTTGAGAGGTATTAATTTCTGGTTTATTGACTGAGTACAATTAATTTTATGTTGAAGATATCTTGAACTTGTACTGAGACTCATTAGAGAGAAATACGATTTTGCTGGGAACAATTCAAATACTTACAGTGCTCTTATCTCAATTTACTGTCAACTAAGACAATTTTAAGCCAAATACTCCAAGAAAAGTGTATCTTATCTCAAGAAAAGTATCTTATGCTGATAATATTTCAAACCAAACATGAAACTAATTCTGCTTTAGATAATGCTGGCACTCAGGGGTATTGTACAACCATGCAATTAAGCAATGTGAATGATGATCCTGAATAATAGGAGTTTGCAAAAACAAATCAAATTAATGAAATATTTCAGTTGGCTTGATCAAGTGATTCTAAAACAGTTATATAAAAATAAATAACTGTTCTACTGTCAGAATGACCCCTTCACACAAATGTAAAAACCAGGAAGAGAAATTTATTCATGCAGGAATATAATTGATTCAAAACTCTTTATTCAGAGCACATAGTGAACTAGATTTACTCTGAACCTTTTTTTTTATTTAGCTGTTGTTCCTGTGATTGGTGTTGTGCTATTTCTGAAATATTTGACTTGTATAAAAAGCCTTCAGCTAAATTTAATACAGTGAACAGCTAAAGAAAAAGTATGATTTCCAGTCTACAGTGAAACTAGAACAACAAGGGACTAAAATCATTTACCAGATTAACATAGCTAACATGATATTATGTACACAAAAACCTTTAAGATTAAAAGCTCTAATCTGCCCAACATCTTCACTCCAAGCAAACTGATAATGGGTAATATCTAGCAAAGTAAAACTTACAGTTGTTTATGACACATCAATGTTAATTTAGTATTTACAAATATACTTTAAGAGATGCCTCTGGTGTCCTCTCACAAGAACCTCCTGCGTATCAAGTTATATTTACACTGGGAATAATTTGTTTATTTCATCTATTGAGCGTTGCATAAAGTATATTTGTAGGCCCTCATTTCAGTCAGTTTCCCTTTTATTTAAATTATGGATTTCATTTCATTTTATCTTTATTTTCTTCCTTTAAAGCTTTATTTCCAACTCTTATCTTTTCAAGCTTCTTTACCATTGTTCCTTCTTAGCTATTTTCTTTTCAAAAATTCCTTTGTGCTCGTGATCGTTACCTGCTGTTTCTTTGTCACTTTTCTTTATTTTAACTTGTTGCTTCCTCACACTTTTCATTTTTTCAAGTGTAATTACAATAAACTTTATCATTTTCTTTCCCCATCATTGATTTAAAGCCGTCCCTTTGCAGTACGCTGACATATTTGTCTCACCTTTATTTTTTATGAATTCTTTTGATGTCATTTCTGTCTGGATTATTTCTACACAAAAATGAAAAGACAGACATAAATATTGAGACAGAGAGAGGCTGCTGGACAGAGAGGCTGATGTAGCAAAGTATTCTCAGGCATCAGGAAACTGTAGCCATCAAGAGAAGGTGGGAGGCAATTGGCAGGAAAGGAACAAAGCATGTCGGTCACATCTTAAAAAGACAAGAAAGTGAAAGAGAAACAAAAGGAAGACTTTTTAAAATTCATTCATGGGATGTGGGTGTTGCTGACTGGCCAGCAATAAATGCCCTTTAAATGTGGTGGTGAGCTGCTTTCTTGAACCGCTGCAATCCAAGTGTAAAAAGATGCTAAAAAGATAGAAGTTTTAAGAAAAGAAAGAACAGACATAGGTTTGAAAATCTAGAAAAAGATAAGTCGGTATCATTTAAGAACAAAGCACTTAAGGAAACACACGAGAAAAAGAAACAGCTGGAGAAGTGGCCATACACTGCTTTCAGAAGCTATAGCTATGAAATATACTGGACTGTCCAATGTTAGGACTAGATACATTGGAAGAATTAACATGTTTTAGAGTTTTCATTAAATAAATAGTTCAAATTGTAGGTATTGTCCAAATGGTGGATTTTTTGGACTATTCACACACCTTATTTCACAACACACCTAAATTAATATGTCATGACACAGCAGTACCTGACGTCCATGTTTTGTACAGAAAATAATCAGGAAGTTGTTCTTTTCAAAGTTAATTTACTCATTGGAATAATCAAGAACACCAATCACGTACATACTTGTGGAAAAATTGGTTGTCTTGGTCAGAAAATCCCAGATTTTCAAACTAAATCCTTGATTTGCTCCACGAAATTTTGATCCTTATTTTAATCTTACAGGTTTAATGTACAACATACATTTTGAAACATTTAACGTCTCCACAACATCAAAATGGCCAACCATCAAATTTGCCTGTCCTGTACTAAACAAAAGAATGTAGTCAGGCAATTTCAAATCAAATCTCAGATCAAATTATCAACAGCAAAAGAACAGTAATTACTAATGATGGCAATCTCCTACATCTGCAGGAAATCAAGGAAAATCTCACTGAGGTGTTCAACTCAAGTTGAAACTTCTTCAATCACCATGGAAACCTGAAGAGAAAATGTGATCCATTGATATTTTCCAACAGGAAAACAACATCTGCTATTGATCTTCACCAGAAAAGCATTGAAACTCATTTCTGTATGAAACAAAAGAAATTGTGAATCTGTTGCAGGAATATTACCCCTCTCAGGCTTGAAGGCTGACACAAGGTTCATTTTTCAGTGATTCTTATTTGATGAATATCAGGCCAGGTATCTCAAGGGTCAGGAATTATGGGTGGAACCTTAAAGGATACCGAATAATATGGGCTATGGTGAGACTTGCAGGAGAATCACAGAAGCAGTCGGACTAGGCCAATTTCCATGTCCAAAGCAACATACTGCGCTTTTTTATTCATTTGCAAAGAAGTCAGTCAAGTTTCATGCTAAGCAGCAGCAAGATGTCAGTTAAGGGGGATCATTGCTTGTTTAATGCTTTATTAATGCCACAACTGGCTTCATTAATATTCAGCTTCCTGTCTTACCAAATGTGCTGACCAAGCAAGATACTGAGAATTGTCAATATAGATGTCAGCAAGACTTTAGCTCATTATTCTTCCAAAGGGCTTCCCCTGTTGGATATTGAGCACAATATCTCAGGCACGATCCGTGGGCACTGTCCAAATGCACCCCATTTCCACAGACATTGGTATCCAACATGCGCCAGCCTCTATGAACCCTCATGGGACATCTCTGATCCACATACAGAATGACTCTACATTTCAAGACCTCACCTTGAGCTGATGAGCAACTATTGCTGCAATGATGCTGCAAGGACACAGTGTGCTCAAGGAGATACCACCTGCTAATGGACTGGATCAGGTTCTATCTCCAGCCTGTACATTTGCCGTCATAGGGCTCACTCATTCGGAGCCTACTTGGATGCTCACAGCATCCCTGCCTCATGCTGTCTTGTCTTACATTTTGTGCTTTGCTCCCTCAGCAAGAGATACCAGGCTCACAGCTGTATTGCAGTGCTGTCTAGAACAAACACAAAGCCAGGAAACTTGTCATGATTTTCAGCAGGCCTGAGTCGAGTAAAGGGAGATAGCCTTCATGCAGGGGTTCTTGGCACAGAAAGTCAAGGGCAACTTTCAATATCAATCCAGGGGCTAGGACGCAATCAGTGAGCCACTTGGGGCAGTCCGAATCAAGTTTCTCTCCACATAAGTGGTAGGGAGATGGATGTCAGGCAACCCATTACCTGTCTTGACCCTTCCTGCCATATTGGGAGCTACTTTCCTCCTGGAATAACACAGTGGCAGGTGTTAACAGAGATGCAAACTGGTGGTTCAGCTGTGACTTTTGACACAGGTGGGAAAGTGTTCCAAGTGAGTGAGTAGGTAGTGTAAAGGGTACACAGGGACAGTGCTGTCTGGAGTTGGGGTGGGTAATAGCAGTGAATGATGATGCTGCTGCAGACAGTAGTGAGAGAGGTAAAGCACGAGCCTTGGAGGGAGGTTGGTACAGTTGAAGAGATAGAGTGATTTTGGCATATCGGAGAGAGCATGGTGACAGAATGGCAGAAGGTCATTTACTTCCTTCCTATAATGCTATGCATTCTTCAAGGAGGCTGAATCTGCACTGGCCCAAGCGGCAACCTCAGACCATTGTCTGGTGTTTTGGCTTTCTCTACTGGTCCTCTGGTGGAAGAGGACCTCTGCACCATCCCAGCCAGGAGGACCTGCAGGCGCCTACTCACAAAGCAGGGCACCAAATTTTCCCTCATCCGCCATGTCCCAAGCAAATGTCAGGAACTATGCAGAATAGTTCTGGACCATGGATTGACACAACTCACATCTAGTCAAAAAACATGTAAGATTCTGCCCTATTTTTTTTTCCACTTCACTCCCTTAATTTAGAAATTGCTTGAAAAAAAAGTTTCTTACTGTGTAAAATATGGTAACTGGAACTTCTGTTGGCATATCTGTCTATGTTCATACATTACAAATGAATCCTCGAACCATGTTAACGGTGGCATGCTTACAAACCTGATATAATTTTAAAACTTCAGTTGGCTAAAAAAAGCCACATCAGAAACATGAACTATTCCTCACAGTCACTTATGCAAAAACAAAGTGCAGTCATTGACATAATACTGATAAATAAGTGGTCACAGATATGCTTTAAACATATACTGAAGCCACAAACCCTCCTTTCTCTGGTTGGCTTAACAATACAATTCCCAAAGATATTCAAGAAGCAAGGCAACAGTATACATACTTGCAGATGCAAGTGGCATTCTTTAGACTGCCTGGCAGATCTCTGGAAATAATTAGTTAGCAATAAAAATGACATTTTTTAAAAATAATTTGTGTGCTGAATTTAGAACAAAGGTTTAGAAGTTACAAGTAAATTTAATGAACATAACCACCGTTGCTACTAAAATTCCTATTCAACATGATGAGCAGAAAATTACACTTTACAAGAAAAAAATAAAGCAGAGACAGATTAGTGAGCTGCGTCTGCACTACACCCAAATCCTCACCAAACTGTAACCATGATTTGACTTTATCTTGTTTGTTAACAGTTTCACTGGCTCCCATCGCAATTTCAGATCTAAATGTAGATGCTGTCAGTGGCTTTATTCTAAGTTCCCTGATGTAAACAGGAACCACTTGATGTGACTGCAGATATTTTTGCCAGATTGATTGCATACCTCCATGCTTTGAATCATCTGGGTCAAACAGCTGCACGTGTGATTGACAACAGTGTTAGGAAAGAAACATTTTGGCATCTGTACCATTTGCTGTGAGAATCAACTATTCCTAAGGTGAAATATAAGTCTATCAAATACATTGCAACATTTCTGTACACTGTCCCATGTTCAGAACATTGTACTATTGTATAAAGCTTTGGCAAAGATCTGTAGCTCAGGTTGTGGGTGAGGTTGTTGACTTGCTCACCGAGCTGGCTTGTTTTTATTCAGACGTTTCATCACCATGCTAGGTGACATCATCAGTGGAGCCTCCAATGAAGCGATGCTTGGAATTTATACTGTCCGGTCCGTTATGGTGAGTACTGTCAGTTCTGGTTTTGATCTGTATGGGTTTATATATGGGGTCCAATTCTATATGTTTGTTGATTGAAGTATGGGCGGAGAACCATGCCTGTCGGAATTCCCGTGCGTGTCTATGTTTGCCTTGGGCTACCATGGTTACTTTGGCCCAGTCAAACTGATGGCCTTCATCGTCTGAATGTACAGATATTAAGGAGAGTTCATCGTGCCGTTTTGCTGCTAGCTGATGTTCGTGTATTCTGATAGCTAGTTTCCTTCCTGTCTGTCCGATGTAACGTTTGTGCCTGTCGTGGCATTGTATTTTGTAAACCATGCTTGTTCTGCATGTTGTGGGAATGGGGTCTTTAATCCTTGTAAGTGTTTGTCGTAGAGTGGCTGTGGGCTTGTGGGCCACCATGATTCCTAGTGGTCTTAAGGAGTCTTGTGGTCAGTTTCGATATGAGGATCCCTTCCACCACTTTATTAATGGGTGGTTATTGGTGGCATTAAATTTGTCCTGATTATTTGAGTATAGGTCATACTTGGGTCACATTCACCGTTGTCGGGTAGATGCCAACATTGTAACTGCATCTTCAGTCCTACTATCAGAATGCTGTTGGACCCCGCAGCCTTTGCAGCATCCAATACCTTCAGTCATTTCTTGATGTCATGTGGGAGGGAGGAATTGAATTGGCATCTGTGACAACGGAGAGCTCTGGAGAAGGCTGAGCTGGATCATCCACTCGGCAACTCTGGCTGAAGTATGCTGCAAATACTTCGGCCTTATTTTTTTACACTGTTGTGCTGGGCTCCCCCACTGTTGAGGATGGAGATGTTTGTGCAGACTTCTCCTACAGTGAGTTGTTTAATTGTCCACCACCATTTGTAACTAGATGTGGTACGACTGCAGATTTTAGATCTGATCCTGTGGTTCTTTCAGTTATTGTTTCCACTGATTGGCATGCAAGTAATTCCATTTTCTAGCCTCATCAGGTTGACACCTTATTTTATATGTATGCCTGGTGCTCTTCTATACTCTTCAATGAACCAAGGTTAATCCCTTGATTTAATGCTAATGGTTGAGTGAAGAAATATGCCAGGCCATGAGGTTGCAGATTGTATTGGAATAAAAGTCTGTTGCTGCTGATGTCCCACAGCATATAAAGGATACACAGTCTTCAGTTGCTAAATCTATCCAAAGTCTATCCCCTTCAGCACTGTGATAGTGCTATGGAGCAAATCCTCAATGTGAATGGGACTTTGTCTCCGCAAGGACTGTGCGGCATCTCTCCTACCAATATTGTCATGGCCAGGTCCCTCAGCAGTAGGTGATTTAATAAGGATTAGGTCAAGTATGTTTTTCCTTCTCATCAGTTCTCCCACCACCTGGTGCAGATCCAGTCCAGCTTGGTCAGTAGTGGTACTGCCAAGCCAATCTTGGAGACTGAAATTGAAGTTCATCAGCCAAGGTCACTCTGCACCCTCACTACCCTCAGTGCTTCCTTAAAGTGATGTTCAACATGGAGAAATACTGATTTACCAGCTGAGAGAGGACAGTACATGGTAACCAGTAGAACAGTTCCTTGACAATATTTGGCATGATGCCATGAGAAGTCATGGGGGCCAGAGACAATTTTGAGGACACCCAGGGTTGCTCCTTCTGAAATGTCTATCAGTATGTTGTCACCTATGCTAGGTCTGTTCTAGCCAGTCAAAATATGTCCAGGGATGGTAATGATGTTATCTGGGACACTGTATGTAATGTGGGTTTGTGAGACACTTCTTCCAAATTTGGTACTTGCCCCCAGATGTCGGTCAGGAGTAATTTTCAGCTTCAACAGGGCTGAGTTTGCTGTTGTTATTTCTCATGCCTACGTTGATGTCAAGTGGTCCATCAGTTTAGTACAACTGAATGGTTTGCTGGGCTATTTCAGACAGCAGAGGGTTCGAAGTCACATGTAGGGCAGACCAAGGAAGGACAGTAGATTTCCCTTCCTAAAGGATTTTAATGAACCAAATGGGTTTTCATGACATTGGACAAAGGTTCCACGCTCATCTTTAGACGTATAATTCCACACCTTGTCGAATTCAAAATCCACTGTTTGCTATGGTGGGATTTAAATTGATGTCCTCATAGCATTAGCTGGTCTCTGGATTTCTAGACTAGTGCCAATCCCATTATGCTATCGCTTCCATTGATACTGCTATCTAGTTTGATGAGCAAGTTGCAGATGACATGACCATGGGGTCTGCATCCCACAACCAACCATTCCACAACCAATCTCTTCTTTCTGCGTTTCTGCTTTCAGGCACCCACGACCTGCTGCCTGCCGACCCAAAGGAGTCTCATGTGAAAAAGGGGAGCACTAGCACACGGCTAATAAAGAGGCCCCATAACTTGATCAGATGCTAACAGATACCAGCTCAGATACTGGAACAGCACATTCCTAGTGCATAAGTATTGAGCTGAGATAAGCACACATCAGTCATGAAGCAGAAATGCATTGCTTGAGGCCAGGATAATCCACTGGCATCTCATTAGAGGAGGAGGTCACAGAGTCATGTGACTACAGGATAGCTGGCACACACTCAAGACACTCTCCCAAATATTCTTCTCAATGGGGCGCACTGCGCAGGCTACTTAAGAGGCTGCTTCCAGTGCAATACACCCCAGTAAATATCTACTTAAATTATTGGGCTGAAAATCAAGAGACGTGAGCTGTAAGCAGATTTCCCCAACTAGTAGGTCATGCAAGGATCAAGACAGACTGATGAGGGACTGGGACTGAAACAGTTGGCATTGTGTTTAGACATGTTACTGGAAACAGGAATTTGGATGAGAAGGTTTTTTTGAGGATAACAAGTTTTTCCTATTTCTGGTATATTCCTCTGCAGATCATATTTATTCAATTACCATCTACCTTTATGACAAGGAAACCTATCGTAAATTCAGCAACATGGAGACATGATTGTTCTGAGGGATAATTTGTGCCATTGCTGGTATTAGTTAGTCCATTACTTTAATAGGACTGGCCAATTTTACAATGCAAAGCATGTATTAGTTGTGGAAATGAACATAACATTAACCTTCCCTCTGTACACTGATGCATATTTTCTTAATTCTTCCATAGACAAATGTTCTGTTTTCCTAGACCATGAAACTGATGGCTAATAAAAACTTTTATAACCATCCTTTGAGTGAGGCAGAGAGCCAATCTGTAAGTGACTTGGCCATGTGATTTTGATTGCCATCTTTAGACTGATCATGATTTTAAAGTGCAGGAGTCTCCTCTGTTGTGATAGCAACATTAATCCAAAACAAAGCAAATATTAAGCTGAAAAGAAAAATAAACAAAAACAGATGGTTAATGTGTCAGACGAGAGAGGTCATATCGATCTTATTGTACAGTATTAGTTTGACGTGAAACTTGCACAGGCCTGTAAAAAAGGACACCATTCCTGGATTGATGTTTCAAATGTTGGGTTTAGTCAGGATGACAAATTGCAGCTGCTCGTTACTTGCATTGGTCTTAATCAGATACAGCAATTCAATCCATCTGAGGTCCATCAGTCCAACAGGCATTAAAAATGTGCAACCTTGTATCAGTGCTGAACTATTCAAAACTAAATTTTCTGATAAACTACAGGCAAACAAAAGAAATCCTGAATGGATTAATTCTACTGGTTATACAGAGTAAGAAATGTAGGGGTAATGAACCATCAAAATCAGTGACAATGAGGCTAGTGCTTAGAAGCTTTGTGTTGTCCTGCAGGGAAATCAAGGAAGGCTGTGGCCACATTACGATAGTGACCAAGGACATTCAATAACAAGTTAGAATTGCCGAAGTCAATTCTGTGGCAGAATTTTATTTTGGTATCATGTGAAGCATCAAACTCAAGATCAAATACGACATTTGAAAATATGGTTGCATCACACACTGTATTGCAAAAAGACTGAAATGTGGAATGCTGTTTTGATTTGATAACTTTCATGGGATTGTCATTATTTTTTAAATTAGTATAAATCTTTCTTGCTGAATGTCAGTGGCAGAAAGTTACAGAATATCACTGATATTCTGACATCTCACGGTTTGTAATCAGAATTTTCTGCCTTTAACCTGGAACATAGGACATTTTCTCAAAGATATGTTCTGATTACATTTCATTTTCCTTTCAGTGACCTGTGATTAAAAAAAGGAATGCATGCCATTTCCATGTCTTTGAAGTTACAGCATTTTTAGTGCTTTTCTAACAATCTGCTTAGAAACAACCATGATTTGTCTAATGCAAAGATTAAGTAACTTCAGAAGCATTTCTCATTACTGCTACAGACAAAAACTATAATCCTGGAAATATTCTGAGAAGTTTCCAACAATGCTACGGGCAGGAAGTTCCCAGATCTGCCACTTCATTAATTTATAGCCTTTTACAAACAATGTCTGACACGTATAATCTCACACCAATCCACAGCTGCATCCATTTTAAGTGGCAGCCCCCTGAGTTGTGGGGCAGTGCCCTTTGAGAGTAAACATATCTGTAAGATGTGAACTCTGGCTCCTTCAATTGTAGGTCCAGTCTCTGATGATAACTGGCAAATTGTTTGGTTTTGTGATATAGTTTAAGGAAAATGCTGTGGCAACTCACTATCTCAAAAATTAATAAATTGGTGGAAGACCCCAGTTTACTTGTCAATAACAATAAGTAGCGTTGCAAATATTGATGGTTTTCACTGTGATTTAGTATCCTGTTGCTTCTACTGACAGACCACCATGCTAGGTTTGTGTGAACACTATCACAGCTGCTTTCCAGTTCCCTTTCAAATCTTTCTAAAGAACAACTCAATGGCAAGACAGCTTTTATTATCCCACTTTAGGTTTGTTGGACAGAAAGCAGAGACCACTTGCTATACATTGCTGACAGCAGAGAAAACAAGTTCAAAACAGCAGGACTACTGCTTTAAGGAAACTGACCTGTCAATCAATAGCAACAGCTGTGATATGTGTAATCCTCTGACATTTTAAAAACAAGGTTTTCTAGTTTATGCTTCTGAGTGAATCAGGTTAGACACGATGGCCTTTAAACAAAATCATTCATTTAAAAAAAAATGAACTATATTCCTGAAAAGTTACAGAATCCTAACTATTACTAAGGAGCTACTATAAACTTTACCACTGGTTACTTGCATTAGAAATTAACAATCAATGGCAGCCAAAATCAAACACCTTGATGCTTCCCTATCATGATATTATAAATTATGCATGGTAACTTTTTTCTGAGATATGTTGCCCTCATTCATGAGATTATTACAGAAAAAAAATTACTACTACTTCACAGACTGGTGCCATCCAGGGCTCTGTTTTCCTTTTAAACTTGTGAGTTAATGCCAGGCTAATTTCCACCCCGCTGCCCCCTGTGTTCCCAAAATGGAAACAAGCTCCTTTATTGGCTTTGATTTTATTGTCACATTTTACGGTAAGAATACAATAAAATACAGTGAAAAGCTTTCATTTGTCACCACGATACCACACCATTTTGAATAATTTAAGAATAAGGAAACAAAAAGAAAGATACAGCTGTGTCCTAACAACTACTTCCTCAAAATCTCATTCATACTTAAGTGCACTAGTGGTAACTAACATGCACATTTAGTTATTTTGTAAAGTTCTATTGCATCAAGAGCTGCCATTTCCAGGTATATAAATAATCAACTGGTAGTGCAGGACCTGAGCACTGATTGATTATTTGATTGATTTTATTGTCATGTGTACCGAAATACAGTGAAAAGCTTTGTTTACGAGTGGTACGGGCAGATCACAGCAAGCAAAGGACGTACAGATCAAAAAGATTCAGAGGCATACAGGTTACATTGCAGGTTACATTATTTGAGGCTAGAGTCCATTCATCAGCCTGATTACAGCCAGGAAGAAGCCGTTCCTGAACCTGCTTATGCGTATGTTCAGGTTTCTGTATCTTCTGCCTGATGGAAGAGGTTGTAGAAGATCATTACCAGGGTGCAATGGGTCTTTGATGATGTTGGCCACCTTTCCACAGCAGCAAGCCATGTAAATAGAGTCCATGGATGGAAGGTTGACTTCCGTGATGGTCTGGGCTGTGCACACCGCCTTCTGTAGTTTCTTCGGTTCTGGGCAGAGTAGTTGGCATACCAGGCCATTATGTACCCGGACAGTATGCTTTCAATGGTGCATCTGTAGAAATTGGTGAGGGACCTTATGGACATGCCAAATTTCCTGAGCCATCTGAGGAAGAAGAGTGCCGTCTTGACTGTCATAATTACATATGAAGTCCTGGACAGGTCGTCGGTTATCGTCCCTCTGAAGAACTTGATGCTGGTGCTGGTGAGGCTTTTCACCTTTTGCAATTAAACAAAGCATTTGGCCCCTAATTAATTTTCAATGGCAATCCCTCGACCAATGAGGGTTGAATGCCTTTTCTTAACTTAAACAATGTTTTGGGGGATAACTGTTCCCTGACAGCATCATTGCTTTACGTGAAGCTAATCATTGTAGTTCATCAGAGGCACTGCTATGGATCTCAGAAAAGAATTGAAAATTCCTGCACCAGATTGTAAAGTCCAGTGTTCAACCTAACAAACATAACAGAGCAACAGACATTTGGAGACTGTAGTTACGAACTGTTATTTTGTTTTCAGTCCTTTCAATGCCTGCTCCTCAGTGAAACTCAGAATACATACAGAAAAGAAGGAAATATTGAAGAACAACGTGATGCATTTCAGTGAAATAAATACACAAAAAATCTTGTTATTAACGTGCAAAAACAGAAATCTGCAGACACAATACAGATTCTGTATTAAGAGCATTTAACACAGTGTAAGCAGAAATATTTGTGCTGGAAATGACATTTATAGAGGCATTTTTTTTATGAGCTTGTATGGGAATCTGATCAGCAGCACTGTAAAACAATTATAAGAACACCAAGCTCGGGTGATAAAGTGGTGTGTCCAGCTGGCAATAAATTAGCTCACTGTTCCAACCAGTGCCACATCATAATGAAGCTACTAAAATCCTCTTCTGTGCAAATATGGCACTTACCATCGATGTTAAAAAAGCCCATAGTCCACAGACTGCCTTTAGGTCATTTTTTAAATATGCACAAGGTCTTCAAAAATCAGAAATTAATCTTTGAACTTTAACACTGGCTAATTATGTCTGTATTTTTTTTTAAATCACACACATGAATGAGATACTTTTGATCCATCAAGATTCAATATTAAAGCTATATTCTTGCCAGACTATAACCTATGCTCACATCTAGCAAGGCTGGTCTTACAACATCACCTCTTCTTTATTCTTCAGTTTCTAATTTTAAAGATGATTGTAGTTAACTTGTGTCTAACGTTTATAGGAAAAACAACTGTTCTGGCAAAAGTATGAGTAAGTGGGGAAAGCATAGTGCATTTCATTGTGGTTCCGGTGCATCATGTTTCATTCATTGGACTGAAGTTAACAGCTACTCGGCAGCCTTGACCACCGACCAGAAAGTTGGGGCAACCCACCACAGTCATTTCCTAGATTAACTGACAGAATCGCATGTCTATTACATGGCACTGGGGCTTCTGTCCCTTTGAGGACAGTGATCTTTTCAATAAGAGATGCCAGTCAATCAGTGAGCCCTAACACAAATGCAGCTCCTCATTCTCAGTAGTGTAAATGGGAGTGGGATATGACACTGCTAGGACTGCAAGCACCAGGCATATGAAAGAGGCCATAAAGTGGGAGTATGAGGATTGCTGAGACCTGAGGTTGGGGTGGTTGTTTAGAGAACAGGGCGGCAGACAGTCTTGAAAAGCCAGTCTTTGCCGTTGTTGGCTCTTCCGTGGACTCTAGGGTGCCTGACCAGGAGGGCCACCTAAAACCTCCAAGGAGTCTGCAAGCTTTGTACATAGGGGGTGCCCATTAATTGACCATGTAAAGACCTCAACTGATCTCCAGATGGAAAACCTTTCCTCCCGTTTCTCTGCTCCAGTCTGAATTGAAGGAAGTCTGGAAGACAATAGGTATTTCAGTCCCCCTTGATTCTCCAATACACAACACCCAACACTTCCATTTCTCAGCCTACTCCCAGTGGCACAGCTTTTTCCTACAAGTTCCCAATGTTATCCATGCTATGAAGAAAGCATGGCAAGTAGAAACCTTGCAGTTTCTTCAAATGGACAAAAATAGTGGGACAGCAGCTCTTTTTGTACACTATCCAGTGGCTGGTTACAGAATGGCACTGGCAAATGCCAGACAACCACATGATCTGCCCAATATGCAGGAAGCAGCCAGTCACATGGATACTGCAATGGACCTAATGTAAAGAACTGTAATTTAAGATAGAGAGAAGTGTTCTTTTCTCATTCTTGACAACCTTGAATAAACTGTTCAGACTTACTGCTGTGCTAAATGTTTGTTGCCACCTCCCATGAAGTGTAAATTTTCAAAATAATCTGCAGAAATAATGAAATACTGTCTGTACTCACTCATGATCTATTTCATATATTCTTTCAGAAATCAGTCATTGCTCAAAAATGAGAGCAGCCACAGTTCTGAACATGCTGACATTGAAAATGATTCATGAGAACATGCAAAGACATTTTCCAACAAACTGAGTTTAAGGAGGCTTCTCATTACCACAGTAAAGACCCATTTTATGCTACAGCTGCAAATTTACATCATATGTGATTATACAGCTGACTCATGAAATTCCATTTTAGAAAGGCCAGGAAGTAACAAAAAAAAACTACCTTATGAACATTTTGCAGTTTTTTTTGGTCTAAAACACTAATTAATTTCATTTCTCTCCCTTTCATCATTCCTCCACAAAGTGGCTTGGCAAGTATGGCAGCCTCTCCCAATACCATTCTGTTACTGGTTGCTTGATTCCTGTGCCAACATCTCGAACTGACTCACTCTTCCTTCCTTAAACCCTCCAACACATCAGCTGACCTATAAACACACAGTGTGGTTGACTGGATTCACTAGTGTTGACTCCACATATCTGAGCTTTGGTACAGACATCTCAATGCCATTGACATGCCCCTGTCTTCATGCTGTTTTGTTGATTTTAGACAATGTAAACAAACCATGCCAGCGCACAGAAATCAACCCGAATCTTCTATTTGGCAGCAGTGATGTTCACTGATTGAAATGTTTTGAATCATGTTACATTATCAAAGGTTTCAGACTTGTGCAAATTGCATTATAACTATTGAAACTGTATCCAAGTTTGACGATGACATCAAAACAGGTGGCATTGCAAACAATACGAATGGAAATGTAAACTGCAAGCAGATATTTAATTTAGTGAATGAACAAAAGTGTAAAATGAGGTCCAAACTAGGCAAACATGAGATCATCCACTTTGAACGTAAAAAGCATTTAACAGGGTACATTCCAATTGCTGAAAAACCGGAAACATTGAGGGCCTTAGTTCACAAGTCATTAACATGTCACAGGCAGTTGTAGCAAATAATCAAAAATTGAAATCAAGTTTTGTTACTTATATCTTGAGGACTAGAATACATGGGGTAGAAATCATACCAAACATCTAGACCACCACCAATAACTCTGAGTGCAGCACCTTAGGAAGGCCATTGTCCTTGCAGGCACAGCATTTTTGGAATACCAGAATTATAGCTGGACTACATCTGTTAAATTACTAGGCAACCAAAACAAACTATTCCATGAGATTTAGAAGGTTGAGGGAGTGATCTGATCAAAGTTCCCAAGGCATTAAGTGAAATAACTCCAGAGGTCGGTATCCTATCACCAAGCCATCCATTATTAACACACGGAAAATTTTTGTCACTGGTCCGGTTTCCTCAGAGCCAGCTCTCAGAGTGAACGGAACCTCTGGCAGTCCTGTTTATATCTGTCAGCCAGGGCTCCCTGATTGTACCAGATTAACAGTCCCAAACAGGGAACTCAGATTCTATGAGGTCCACCTGGCTGACATTGCTACATTAAGGAGAAGAGATTGGGTAGATCAGGAGAAACTACATCCCCTGGCTTAAGAGGTCTATGATTGAAGTGATAGAATGCAGCTTGATCATTTAGGATTCAATTAGGAAACACTTGCACACACAAAAAGTGATACAAGTTCGAAAGTATCTTTCACAAATCACAACTAATATGAGATCAACTATAAATTTTAAGTTTGAGTTGGTAACTTTTTGTTATCCAAAGGTATTACAGGATATGGAGCAATGTTGAGTATATGAAGTTAGACTGCAAATCAATAACAGTTGCAGTGAATGGCTGAACAAGTTCAGACAAGATCTATTCCTCTTCCAGCTTTCCTGTATACCATTTAAAAATTGTAAAGCAATGAAAACAATTAAATCAATCCTAACAGAAATAATCTACCTCTGAACATCAATGTGACATAAATCACAATGCAGTTTTGTTTCAAGATCCTTAAAGTCAGTTTTACTCATGTTTTTAATTTCAAAAACTGCACTGCAGCACATGCAAAGTAGTTTCATCATCACAACAATATTCATAGGAAAAGCACAAACAAAGTCCAAGACCACAAAGAGGTTTTTTTCTTTCTACACCAGTTAAGGAGAATTAGTTAGAATGGGGAAAGCACAAATATTGAATTTAGGCACAAATCCAAACCTCTGGCACCTTTCTGTTTTCCAGACTTCCAAAGGACGTTTAATAGTGTCTGAACTGCCTGACACATGCAAAGATTTAATCATACATTTTCCATTTCTTGTGCATTCTATTTACTTCGCATAGTAGGGAACATCAAAATTGTTTCTCAAACTGTATTTTCATGAACACTCTACTGTATCTAAGCAATTAACTGTCAAAGTAATATGTGCATATTTAACTCATTTTAAGTAATAAAGTATCCCAAGTAACCTCACAGGGGCAAAAAAAGCTGGGCATAGAATGGTGATGGGGAATCGCAGACAATTGCAGAAGGTTAGATCAACCAGATTTGACTCGGGAGAAAAAGCCAACAATTAACAAGGCATAGAATGTTTGGGAGAAAGTACGACACAACATAGCAGAGACCGGAAATGCAAAGGAGACTGGAAATGAGGAGTTGAGGGTGCAAAGAGGAAACAGAGTTAAGAAGGAGGAAGAACATGTAGATAGAGTCAGAGTCGTACAGCAAGGAAACAGACTCTTCAATTCAACTCATCCAAGATGTGTAGAAGCAGACTGAAACTGTTGCACAAAGCGATAGAGAGCTGTTGAGGTTTGAGAGGATAGAAACTGTGAGGAAGAACGATAAAATGGCAGAGGATGTAGACGGAGATTTTGATGAACTACGATTTGTGAAGGGCTAAAGTGAGGAAACTGGCATTCAGGTACTGGAGCATCACCAAACAGAGGAACAACTGAAGTCATCACGGAGCTTTGTGAAAATGGCATGTTTGATGATGTTACACTGGATGTTAGAAATAGCATGCTAGATGGTGAGAAGACTGATGCTGGCAGTCTAAGGTAGAAGGACAGATCATGTAAGAATTTGGCATTACTAATGTTGGAAAGTGATGGAGAGAGCAGACTGAATGTATCAGCAGGTGCATTCATCAGTAGACAAAAGAACAGAAGTATGCATCACAAGATGAGCTTGTGATGGTCTGTGAAGATACAGGAATAATTGTAAAGTATAACAGATACAAACAGGGACAGAAACTAAAAGGAGTAAAGAGTGATGAAAAAGGCAAAGTTATGGAGTCTCAATTTTTCAAATTGAGAATCCTTAAAGTCCTTACATTTAGTATTGACAGTGAAAATGGGTGGTCCAATTAATAAATGTTAGGATTGCCCTTATCCCCCAGAATAATATTGGATTGGTGGCTGAAGAATAGGTCTCACAAAATGCATTAAAGAACAGAGTTAGATCTGATAGTATAACTGGAACAGTATCATACTAAATATATTCCAGCCCCGAGCTCTGACAACACAAAAGTAAGAACTGTGTTTAGGAAATGATGCAGTTATAAGATATCTAGTGACTTGTTGGAAATAAAACATCAAGGAAGAAACAAGGGGACTATTACGAAGTTCAGTACCGCAGGTATGTGGAAATGGGTTAACTGATGCCAAAGAGTTATGTGGAATAGCTATCAACCTCTAATTGGTGCACTCTTTACCCTGCAGGTTCTCATAAAATGTTATGTATAATTACCGAGTTAGCAGTGCAATAGATCAAATGATCATCCATTGCAAATTAATTGCATATTGTGTTGACTAGAAGATTTAAGAAAGTAACTTCCTAAGCCTGTAATTGGCAATTAAATAGAGAAAACTCTGGTCTGGGAATTGCTATAAACTCTACTAGGTAATATGGATCCTTGTTTCACGCATTTCTCTTAGTTTGTTAATTAAAGAATATAAAGTTACTCTCCTTGTATTAATATGGCTCTAAGAAAACAAACATGGACAAAGGAACAATCTCATTAGAGTCTACAATAGTTAATGAATTAAACAAGCTAAATAGAGAATTCAAATTATGTTGTCATGTTACCATCTAACTTACAGCTCCATTACACAAAAGAATGAGATGGTTTAAAAATTTGGGGGATTAAATTGATTTTCATCATCAACGTGAAACAGGCTCATAGCAAATCCTGTCCAATTATCTTTTCTGAGGTTCACCGAATGATACTGTAAATGTTTTGAAGGATGTTTTTTGTCACCTCAGTGTCACTTTTACTTGGTTTGAAATGAAAAATTATTGAACTATATTTTCTGAACCATTGGAAAATAAAAACCAGCATGGTGAAAAATTTGCTGCTAAAGCACTGTAAGCCTATTCTGGATTCCTGGTGTGAATTAATTCATCTCCCTTGGATTTATTAAAACAATTTTTGTTTTACTACTGTCATACCAAACTGATGGTGGATAGGACGTGATTGTAATAAGGGTAAAAGGGTGGTCATTAACTAGATGGGGAAGTCACTAACATATGCTGACACAAAATAAAGAAAATTGGGCACCAAAGGAGTGACAGATCATCAGAGTGACAGGCGCTAGTCATTCTTATTCCTCTGGAACCTGACAGCAACCTTTGGAATCCACGTATTTTTCAGTTTGATGCCAAAATCCTAAAGTTACCAACAGTGATTTTATGCTCCCCAATAGGGTATACTCTTGAAGTCCCCATAACCTGTAATTTGTAAAAATTATTGAACTGATGAGAATTTGCCTTTTACACAAAGAGTCTCATTGTAAAAACCCTTGAAAAAAGTTATACCTTGGTGAATAAAATGTAACATTTTTTTTTAACAACATGCTGTATCCATAATTACTGCTTGAAAACCTCAACTGCTTTGGAAAAGTAATTTTATATTTGAAGACTATGACATCTCTCCAGTGAGAAAAAAAATCACTTTTTTTTTAAAATGAGTTTTCTATGATATTTTAACTTCTACTTTAAATCACATTAGTGTGCTGAATCTTTTTCTTCCTGATTTGCTGCCTGTGAGAATATTACAATGTGACTGGTTGCTTACTGTATTTGATTAAAGTTGCTGGATGCCTGGAGATCCTCTTGACCTTATGCCTGATTCAAGCTAATGTTGGGAAAGAGGAAATTTGTGCCACAATAAATTGCTGGATCTTTTCAGGCAGCTTTATCAAAGTCAATGACAAGTGCCATTACTTCACTACTAACCATGAAATCCAAGATATTCGGTATTTGGAATTCCAATTAAATAACTGACTAATTAATTCTGACCAGAAACTCTATTTCCCAAATATAAGCCTTAAGAAAGAACATTTGCTGTGATATCCTATTACTCAAATACCTGCATGCAAATATTCACTTTGTTCAGTGTTATTTTATTCAATGAGATACTGTGACATGATATGAATCTTTGCCTTTAATATAGTTCCATTTACAACACAGCTGCTGTAATGCCATTCCAAGGATCTCTTCAGAGATGTATGTGCTTCCTATGAATGCTTTCTTTAACTGTGGTAAAACCCAACAGAGCATTCCTAAATTTCTACAAGCACCAAAGAATCTGTACTTAACAGTACCAATCCAATTGTTAGCATTACACCAACAAACAAATGTTCAGCGTATCTAGCTCTGTTCTACCATAATAATCAAACATGCCTAACATTCGGCATTAAAAATGCAGAATAATGATGTTAGTCTATTGACATTAGAGACAATAGCTTTTTTATGTTATTTACCTAACTTGATGCTTGACGTGAACACATGTCAGAGATACGATTGCCATTATATATTCCTCAATCTCTGATCCACTACCAAAACTAAGAATTTCAGAAAGTTACCTCGTATTCCCAAAAATGTATCCAATAGCCATGTTGAACCTCAAGAAACTGACGTCAGAATTATTGTGAGGATGCACAATGAGTGAAACCTTGGCATTGTATTGAATTCTTCTCCTCTTCATTCTCCACTCAACAAACTCATCTTACACTCAGAGATAACAAGGTGCAGAGCTGGATGAACACAGCAGGCCAAGCAGCATCATA
>NC_063332.1:147467182-147534980 GCF_021869965.1 Rhincodon typus | reverse complement strand
CAGTGTGCTGCTTGGCCTGCTGTGTTCATCCAGCTCTACACCTTGTTATCTCAGATTTTCCAGCATCTACAGTTCCTACTATCTCATCTTATACTCATACAGTTTGTCTTTGTGTTACTTCTAACCCAAAGAGTGAGCAATAGCACTGTACTGATGAGTAGACCCCGTTACATGGTCTGACACTTGCAATCTTCAAGACAGATATTTGATACTGTATCTACTTTGGTGATGACTAACGTGGTGAGCCTTCTGGGTAGCCAGAGAGTGGCAGGCAGGCCTGTTTAAGGGATACTTCACTTGTTAAACTTCAAGAGGTGAGATTGCAGGTGCAAGCAGCTGCAGAAAATGCAAATGAGAAGCCTGATGAGGGGGCACATAGGATACTGCTGCATTGGTATGGACACCAAGCTGGTGGATACATTGGCTGGTCTTCCTGAAAGCCTCCTGTCATTGTCAAGAAACACAAATGGTCTGTTTCTAAGTTGATAATGGGCACTGTGCAAAGTTAACTCTCTCCGCAGCCTCTGCTCCATCTTATCCTGCTGACATTTGCAGATGGGGTTGGAGGTGGAAGGTGAGCCAGGAAAATAGACAGCTGCACTGGGATGGCTCACAATGCTTTATTGCTAATGGGAAACCTTAGTTGGCAAGAGAACTGGCAGTCCACTGCACAGGGAAGGGCAGCCATTCCAAGCAGTCGAGGCCCCAGTTAAGAGAAATTTTTGTTGTGTCGCTGGAACTTTGTTTTCAGCACAGTGATCTCTCTGCCTTGTGCAGAGACCACCAGCCCATGAGACACAAATGGAGGGGGTACTGTAACAGCTGAAGATCTCTTGCCCAAATGGGGACCCAGATAGACGGAAGACCACAACATCCCAATGTCAGTACTAGCTTCAGGGTTTCTTCACTACAGTCTTTCTGTGTTAGAAACAAAACAGCTGCAGATGCTTGAATCCAGGTAGGCAAACAGGAGGCTGGAAGAACACAGCAAGCCAGGCAGCATCAAGACTGAAGAAGGGTAATACCTGAAACATTGACTGCTCCTTTCTTCCAGATGCTGCCTGGCTTGCTGTGTTCTTCCAGCCTCCTGTTTGTCAGCCTTTCTGTTGGCCAGCATGATTTCTCTATATTGAGGCCCTCGTGGTGTCCAACATACCCTATATGTCTCTAGCCCTCCTTGTGATGGCTGCCAAAGACAGAGAACTGCCAGTCCTTGGCTGGACAGGAAGCACCAGGAGCCCACCAATTGTCTGTAATTGGACGGTGGGCACAGGAGCAGCCAATTAGAAGTTACCCTCCTACAATATTGTGCTGTGGGTCTCCAAAACTCCATCCTTCTACCATCACTGTTGTACCCCTTCCTTTTTACAGTCTTTATGTTAACAGATCCCTTACACCTCTGCTATCCCTGTGAGGATGTGGTATCACTCTTTTGCAAATGCACTAAAACAATACAGAATATTTTCAGACACTTAACAGAGGAAGGTGTTCAATTAATTTCATTTAGTTGGAGCCAGGATCTTTAACTAACACCAATGCTGGGCTCTCCTTGCTTCATCATGTTATATTTTAAGGGTGGAAAATTTAGCGATTTTTAGAACCCACCATTGTGATTTGGTTTCCTGATTTCACAGCAACAGGTTGGGCTATGTGATGTGAGGATAATGTTGTTTTCACATGCTTGGGCTTAAGCTGGTGATGTAGCAGCATGCGATTGTATGAGTGATGAACATTATGGGGACCACACAGCTAGCAGCACACAGTGCTGTCTGTTGCCAAAAGAGTAGAGGTAAGTGTGCACAGAAATGTGGCTATGTGATTCAATTTCTCCTTATGCTTGCTGACATCTGGTTTATCAGACCCCAGCGAAACTTCACAAGTTCCAAATGGCCACCTAATTGCCACACATAAACCCTGACAGGATGATAATCCAGTACCAAGATAGGAGATCATAGTCATGGCAAATTTTTCACTTCCTTATGGGGACATTCTCATCTCTGTGTAGAATCTACCAATAAGATTTTTCAACAATTCTTAATTTTGAGTGTGGCAAAGTAGCTATGATCCTGCAATATTGCCATTTTTTGGCATATACAAATTCACATATTCTAACCATTTCACACAGGGCTTATTTAAGTTATTTACTGTTGAATAAATTGCTGAGTTTAATGCAAAACATTTTGAAACAACCTCGATGCAGATTAAGCAAAAGAATATTGTATATATGGAGATTATATATTATGTTGTGTGTAATGCAGAAATTAGCCAGGGTGGATCTTTGGACTAGATTCAGCACAGCATACATCCAAATAGAGAGGCCTTAACTGTGGTACCCAAAACATGGCTGCTACCAAGATGCAAGTTGATGCCAATGTTTGCACGGATTGGGCACAGGCTGTCCCACTGCTAAACTGATTTAAACATGCACAATCAACCAGGTTAAAATAATTAAAGGAAAAATCTACATCTGTGATTTCTCCTAAACTGATTTGATTTGATTTTGATTCGATTTATTATTGTCACATGTACCAAGATATAGTGAAAAGTATTGTTCTGTGTGCCATCCAGGCAAATCATACCTTACATAAGTACATCAGGGTAATTGAGCAGAATGCAGAATATAATGTAACAGCTACAAAGATGCAAAGAAAGAGCAACTCTAATATGTGAGATGTCTGTTCATAAGTCTGTGAGGAGGAAACTGTTCTTGAATCTGGTGGTATGTGTTTTCAAACTTTTGTATCTTCTACCCAATGGAAGAGGATGGAAGAGAGTGTAACTGAGGTGGGAGGGGTCTTTGATTATGTTGGCTGCTTTCCCAAGGCAGCAGGAAGTATAGACGGAGCCAATTGAAGGAAGGTTGGTTTATGCGATGGACTGGTACATTCATAACTCTCTGTAATTTCTGGTTGTCTTGCGTAAAGCAGTTGCCATACCAAGCTGTCATGCATCTGAATAGGATACTTTTTATGGTGCCTCTATAAAAATTGGCAAGAGTCATTGTGGACATGCTGAATTTCCTCAGACCTCTGAGCAAGCTTTTGTGACTGTAGCATTACCATGGAAGGACCAGGACAGATTGTTGATGATATTTACTCCTAGGAACTTGAAGGTCTCCACCATCTCCACCTCAACAGTGTTGACACAGATGAGGGTGCGCCTTCCACTCCACTTCCTGAAGTCTATGACCAGCTCCTTCATTTTGCTGATGTTCAGAGAAAGATTGCTATCTTTGAGTGATGCTTCCCTACACGGTGTACATTCTATGCCAGAGGTTTACTTATGACACACTGCTGATCTTTGAGTTCTTTGAGAGTTTGAAATTAATGAAGGTTGTCTGGATTAGGACCAGCAAATTTAGGAGGAGGTCATAATTGTGAGTGTGCAGCTAGTCTGATGGATCAGTGGATGTGCTCTGTCACCAAACTGTCCTCTCTGCATTGGATCATGGATATGCAAAATATATAAAATGGTGTCCTTCAGCAGACTTTATCAAAACTGACTGAAATTGGAAACTTATTTGTTTTCTTGTAGTGTGTGGTATTAGCAGAGCAATAATATTTTTGTTGCTGCAAACCCTTATCAGATGTTGGCTTTGTTCTCCAGTGGAACTGCCTGACTATCAGGTTTTGCTGTCTTTGTAAATCTATTCACATTTTGTTCTTACTTTTTTTGAAATTGGATTGAACTGATCTTATTGTGGCTTTTGCTTGTCTTGGATTCAAACCATTTAATTTGCGTTTCTGGGTCTATAATTCAACCCAGTCTGCTGGACTTTGTAGGTGTCTCTGGCATGCAAGTTTCAAGCTGACTGCTGTGTGTTCGTGGCACCTTAAACAACTTGTTCTACTGCTCTCAAATCCACTGCTGGAACATCTTGTTGTTTATGTGCACCGCGGTCTTTTAGCTCTCTTTATGGCTTAATCTCAGGACAATGCTTAAAACGAGTAAACGTTCCAGGTGCAGGGTTGTTATCTGCAACTGATATTCAAACTGCTTTTCATTTCAAATTCAACTTGTTTATACTCAGCATTTGAGAGTATGGAAGTTTCTTTTTAATATTAGTTTCTGTTTGTCAGACTTTTTATTTATGCTGCGACTTGCTACTTTATTATTTATTGGAGTTCTCTCCTCTCAGGCAAGCAACTTATTTCCAATTATTGTATGCTATGACCATAACAACAGGAGAAACTAACACATATATGGCAGCCTACCTATAAATAACAATAACATATGGCTCAATATGACTTCTGCATTTATCAACCCTTAATTGTTAATGCAAAATTAACTCATTAAACAACCATTTGAGAAAAACAAGTGACAAAGAAATATTTTATATGCCATTTTTAAAAAAATAAATTTTCTCTGCCCTTTTAAGGCTCTCTGTCAAGAAGTACAGGCAGCCAAAAAGACTGAAGGAAAAAGCTAGATAAATATTCAACTGGTTCTCAGTAATGAAAAGATACTGCCCATACTACCACAGAAAGCGTTGAGAACCAAGGAAACTATGATTTTTGTAAGGGAGAAAAACATGGAAGCACACAAGGGGACTGAAAATCAGAAGGTTTGGCAAGAAAACAATGCTGTGCAATTCCTTTACGCTGGAGGGAAGTTTGTATTTTGCATTTGAAATCAGTACCGGATGAGTTCTGCTGTGTTCTTGGCCAATCATGACATCAGTGTTGCATCTCATCCCTCATAAAATTCAGCTTTTTCAGAATGACCGGTTTGGTAAGGCGAATACACTAATGCCACTGTGAGAGGTTTTCAAACTTGGAATACAGAAGGCACAAGCCAATTATAAAATAAAATTGCAAATACTTTTCCTCACATTTCTCACATACCCATATCCATATCTCAATTTAATTCTAAAGCCACAAGGCTTTTGTTATAATTTTGGTTGATATTAGTCACACTGATCACCCTGTTGTACACGAGTTGTAATTTGCACAAGACAGCAGTAACTGAGCGCAGTATACTGTTTAGGAAGACCCACTTTAGGAACATATCTATGTTGTCCACTTCCTCCTTTCATCTTGAACCATCAAATTCTTCCAAGTTACTTTATCTCTCCTACTGAAATGCTAAGCAGATTCTTTTTGAAAATGTAAATTTATTACGAGAAGAATCCCAACTCCCTTGTTAACAATGGTCAAAAGCTTTGCTCTGTATATAATTTTAGATGCCTTTAACTTCTCTGCGCCGAGATTAATTTTGCATTTCATTTTGGAATTGGCAGCTTGAGAGAAAATAAATCATTGCAGAAGTGTTACAGCACAAAAGGAGACAATTTGGATCTGGACCAGCTCGTTGAATAAGCATCAATACCTACTGCCAATATCCTGCTTATTCCCTACATCCCTGCTCACCATTTCTATCCAAATAATTATCCAATGGCCCCCTGAATGCCTCAGTTGAACCTGCCTCCACCATACTTCCAGCCACTGCATTCCATACCCTAACTGTTTGCTGTCTGAAAAAGCTTTCTCCTGTATCACATTTGCACCTTTTGCAAATCACTTTAACTCCATGCTGTCTACTTCTTGATCCTTTTACAAGTGGGAACAGTTTCTCCCTGCCTACTCTACCAAGCATGCTCATGGTTTTGAAATCCTCTATTAGATCTCCTCTTAGCCTTCTTCTCCCTATGGAAAACAGTCCCTAATTCTTCAATCAATCCTCATAACTTAAGATTCTCATTCCTGAAATCATTCTTGTGAATCACTTCTGCACTCTCTCCCATGCATTCAGATATTTCCTATAATGAGGCACCCAGAACTGTTCTAGATACGCCAGCTGAGGTCTCACAAGTGTCTTCTACATGTTTTAATATTTTCTTCTTGCTCTTGTGCTCTATGCCCCTGTTAATAAAGCTGAGGATACTGTATGCTTTATTAATTGCTCTCAGCCTGTCCTGCCAACTTCAGTGAACGGTACAGATAAACACCCAAGTTGCTCCGCTCCTGCAGCCCCTTTAGCACTATACCTACTATTTTATACTGTCTTTCAATGTTCTTCTCACCAAAATTACCTCACAATTCTCTGCATCGAAACCTGTCTGCCAACTCGGCCAACTTATCTATGCGCTTTTGAAGATTTACACTGTCTCCCTCAAAGTTTATAACTCTGACAAGTTTAAAGTCATCTGAAGACTTTGAAATTGTCCCCTATACACCAAGATCCAGATTATTTATATATATATTATATATATATGGGAAACTAAGGACCTCCACACAGATCCCTGGGGTGCTTCCCTACAAAGTTTCCTCCAGCCTGAAATCATTCCATTGACCATTACACTCTATTTCCTATCACTCAGTCAATTTTGTATCCAAATTTATACTGCCCCATTTATTCTATGACCTATAACTTTCCTGACAAATCTATCACAGCACTGTAATAAATGTCCTCTGGAAGTCAATCAATAGCACCAACATCATTAAGCTCTTCAAAAAACCACAGCAAGTTAGTTAAACACAATTTTCCCTTCAGAAATCCATGTGGACTCTTCCTAACCAACTCATCCTTTTCCATGTAACCACTAATGCTATCACCAATAATTGTTTCTGGAAGCTTCCACAACACTGCCGTTTAACTAACTGGTCTGTAATTTCTGGGTTTTATCCTTAAAACATTTCTTGATCAAGGTTTTAGTATTTGTAATCTTCGAGTCTTCTGGCATCTTGCACTAGTCTATGAAAATCTGAAAGATTATGGCCAATACCCCTGTACATTTCAATTCGCACTTCCTTCAAAATCCTCAGATGCAGCTCATCAACATACATCTCTCTTGGTTTGTACACCATTATCAACTCTGATTTTTATCCAGTTGTATAATTGCATTTGAAACAGGACTTGAAAGCAATTAAGGTGCCTTGCCAACGTTAAGTGCCAACAATTTATCCAACACTTCTTCCTTATCAATTCAGAACCCTTCTAGTGTCAGTTTTCTCCTCTGTCACCATAGCCTAGGTAGCAACTCCATCTTTGGTAAAGACAGGTGCACCTTATACGTTTAACACATCAGCCCTGCCCACTGCTTTTACATATAAATCCCCTTTCTACACTCTAATCAGTCCTAATAGTCATTTTACCATTCTTCCAGTATTGACATGTGTATAAAAGATTTTGAGACATCCCTTATGTTGGCTGCCAGTCTCTCTCATAATTCCCCCTGTTGGCTTTGTCATCTCCTCTCTTAATCTTTCTTCTGGTTCTCAATTGTATTTTCTACCTGACAGCTGTCAAAAGTATGCTTTATTCTTCTATATCTTAACTTCTATCTCCTCTATCATCCAGGGAGCTCTGAATTTGTTTGTCCTACCTTTCCCTGCTGAGGTAATAGATCTTGACTGCAAGCAAACCAGCACCTCTTTGAAGATAAGCCACTCTTCAGTTACAGATTTTCACACCAACCTCTCATTCGAGTCAATCTTGCCCCATACCTTCCTTGCCCCATTGAAGTCAGCTCTCCTCCAATAGCGGATATTTAACAACCAGACTTTCCTTTCCTTGAGCCAGGTCTCTGTGATTCCACATGACAATCTGCACTTGTATTTCACCGATCTTTCTTACTATACTCTGTGCATTCATATATACGCACAGTAATGTTGACAGACTCTTTTTCCTCCCTTACTCTGACTTCACCTATTAACTTGCTATCTCTATCCTTGTGCCAGCTGTATCTCCAACCCCGATACTTTCATCTACTATTCTCTCTTAGTTTCCATACCTCTACCAACTCTGAAATTTATCCAGTTCTTTAATCGTTTTTGAAACCGGACTTGAAAGCATTTTGGGCCAATTAGAAATGGTAAATTAATTTTAATTTTAACTCTGCAGTACATGCTGCATAAACGTGATCAAGACTGTCCATCAAGAAATAGGAATTTGCAACTGAATGCTGATTTGTCCATGCAAAGAATAGTACTCAGACAGTGAAGGTGTTGTCAGATACCACTATGGAGATAATAATGATCTTCAGGTAGCTTACCCAAATGTCTAGTTTTCATTTGGTCTCAGACAATGATTTGTCAGTCCATAGTTTCACTATTAAGCCTGGTTCTGGTCTCACCTGAAGTCTGCCCAAGCAGACCTGCATTTGCAAAGGTGGACCCTGGCTAATTCTGTTTCATCCTCTTCTGGCAGCTACTGTGAACAGTTTTTGAGCCCTTCACCGTGGGGCTAACAGAATTGAGTAACTGCATAAAGACAGATTGAGAATCAAACCTATCACTTCCTGGTCTCTGAGACTAAGGACCTGACATGCCATCACGAAACCTATCTACCAATTCAGGCATGAGGAGGATCTAATAATTATTTTGTTGGTTTTGAATGATGCTGTGATATTTTGGTTTCCGGGAAACACTTGATGCAACTGACATCCACATGTCCAGAAGTATGAGTGGGCTGAATTTTTGCCAGTAATTATGGTCATTTGATTCATGATTTAGCAAGTGTGCGCATGTTAATTCAGACTCATATGGTTGCATTTTGTGATTCCTTAATAAAAAGCCTCAGTTATTCATTTACAAAAGCATTGTGGAAGGGTACACAAGGCATGTCCCAAATTGATCCCAGCCAATGATCTCAGCCAGAACAACAGTAATTACACCACAATTAGCTTTTGTGCATCTTCGGTCTGAAAGGGAGAACTCAGCTGGGTTCCAGTAAATGCTGCTGGAAAATTCATGGGTGCCCAAATCAAATAGGACATGACTGAGTTCTACTGTAATTGAACAGCTTGCTGAAAATCACAATTTACTCACGAAGGGCTCTTCTATTAGCCAAGTTACGACATTGCAGCGTACACCCATGCAACTGTGTCTCTGAAAGAAACTGGTTAACTCAAGATGGAAGGTTGGGGGAGATAAATTATTGAAATTCAGAATAAAGCACAATTGAAAATAGTTAGAAAAATAAAGGATGCTGAAGATCAGCAGAATTAAATGGATCAAAATTAAACTGGGTCACTAATGGTGAGGCCTCTCTTCAAGGCCAACAAGTGTTTTCAATTTTAAAATCAAAAACAGAAAATGAAGGAAACATGTAGCAGGTCTAAGAGCACGTGAATAAATAATAGAGATTAATTAAAATATTATTTTCCCTACATTTATCTGCTGCTGGGCCTGCTGTGCATTTCTAGCATTTTGTTTTCATTTATTTTCTCAATTTCTGATCCTCTTTTTATCTTTAAAGTTTGCATGCAGATGAGGTTTCTTTATTAGTTAATTAAAAGCAAAATAAATTTAAAACAGGAACAGCATTGTTGGATGGTAATGATTACTGCCTCATTGTCATAAATGAATAAAAGATGGTTCTTTAACAAGAACGAAAAAGCAAAATCGTACAGTCCCAGAGCCAAGCACACAAATGTTGTTATGATCCATCACTATGGAGCTTTTAAATACGGCTAATAAAAACCTGATCATCAAAAAGTGACATAATTCCTGTTTTGCCACAAAATCTACTCAGGGTTAGGTAGCAGGGAATAGAGATAAGCAGGAAGATCTGACAGGTAAACAAAAAAAGAGATGTTGGTATATTTGGGTTCAGATGTGGCTACATTCAATAAATTTATTCCTGCGACTTATGACTGCTATTTTCATTCTCTGGCTTTGAATTTCAGTAATACAATATTAACAACAATACACTTCAGCATGCAAGATTATCATGTTACAATTATATATATACACACCATTAAACTGTATGACTAGTCTGCCAATATCACTGGCAGAGAGTTCATGCTGTTACGTTACAATGTGTGTTTTATCAACATTCTTCTCTTCAAACACTTTCTCTTAAAATCTTTTCAATAGCCAGCAAGATTCCACCAGTTAAACACTAGCTGTATGACTATGTACAGGTCCCTAAATTTTGCCTTTTGCCCACTGACCTAGGGAGAGAATGTGAACTACATATGAGGCAAACAAAAGTCCATGTAGATTTTTCAATATTTTGATTTGGAAAACTTTAACGGTAGTAAAAAATGTTTGCAGGTATTGAGAATGAAAACTCTGTTAACATTTGTACAGAATCAGCAATTTGAATCTTCTATAGAAAGTTCTCCCACTTGGGAATTTGAATGAGTGGAACGAAATTCTTGATGTCAATAAAAGAGAATTTCGGAGAGAAAACATCTATCTGCATGCAGCCTTCAAGTGCCTGAATTAATACATTCTACAAGTTGCTGATATTCTCCAGAATAAGGTTAGCAGAATCTCACTAAGCACATCATTTTGTTTTAAAATGTTATGTATTTTAGAATCTTTTTCTCCACATAATTTGCATAACTAAAACATCTTGTTCTGCAAGATGTAATCAATAGATTAAAAGTGGATGAAGTATCAACCCTGATAAAATGTTCATTATTTTACTACTCATTTCCAGGAGGTGTTTCTCCAGTACCATTTCCCAGTTTTTACTCAGATTTATTGTCAACTTATATCCATGGAAAGGAAGGAAATAATGATCAAGAATACCAAGTGCTTCTTTATAAATAGAAACAGGATTTTGCACAGCATTGTTTTTTTTAAAAAATCAAACCTATTAACTCTTCAGGTACTGCCTGCATTTTGCTGTTTTAAAAGACATGCACTTCAAAGAGTAATACAGATAAATAGAACTTTCATACATTTTTAATATTCGATACTTTAAACACAATAATTTGGAAGCATGCAGTAAATCAAAGAAAAAACTAATGATACTGATAAGATTATGTACTTTCAAATGAGAGAAAGTGTGCATGAGAACAGAAGGAAGATGAATCAGGAGGTTCGAGAGGCAGTCTGCCCTCTCCCATTAAGATGGCAGAGTCAGTGCATGCAGCGAGGGCTAACATGATATTGAGGGGAACATCGCTATTCCTGCCATTCTAGCTCACCTGAAGTTAGGGATAGGAAGGTTGCCCAGTCCAGGATGGAGGGTACCAAATTAAGTTATTAACAGTGACATGATCAGGTTGCAAACCTCATTTTAGAAGTGAAGCATGTTATATAATGTCACAAGTGAAAGCTGGCAACAGGCAGCATCCTAGACACTAAAGACCAGCTAGGTTTATTGGGCAGTGAGTCAATATGGAATATGTGAATAATAGAGAGAAAAACCAACAAACAGTAATTGAGTTAGAGAAGGTTGGAAAATAAGTGCAGGTAGGAAGAAAGAGAATACACACCGTTGGTGCAAAATACTAGATGCAGACAACTGGCATAAACTTAAGACTGATTATAGTGCTATCAAAGTGTCAGAAAGATACACACAGGGAGTCTGAGAAATGGTTTGAGGATATACATGGTAAAAGCTATGGCAATATGTAGCATTGGTGGTTGACTACAGAATGACACTGTGAGATGCACCTGATGGTGTTTGGTTCACAGAACAAGCAAACGGAATTCTTTTGATGCCTTGTATGTGAGAAGCAGGTCTGAAAGTTCATGAGGGAGAGATAGTTGAGGTGGATTTCCAATTGCCTTTTAAGAAAGAGCTGAAGTCATAAATTTCCGTGCATCAATGGATCTGGATGGATCCTGAGATTATTAATTTATCCCTCCAACTTACAGTCATGATGTACAGGACTGAAATCACTAATGATGCTGTCAGTCTGTTGCAATTTGTTTGGTGATTGGAGAAGCAGGTTAGGACAAGAATCTCATTAGCCTTGCTGAGACAATGTTGGAAATGGGAAGACAGAGAATTTCTGAAAGTTGTGTGTTGAATAAATGGCCCACTGTGTTACTGAGCGATTGTTTTGGAAGGAGGGTCAGATCAGAAGCAGCTAGCTACATGACCACCACAGATAGCCAATTAAAACCGATTAACTGCTATTGATAGGGAGGGGGTGTTGGTGGTAGGAAGCAGAATCCATGTGGCAATTTGAAGGAAACCGAAAACCTTCAATATTCTTTTTGAACCCCACTGGAGCTTTAATGTTCTGAAGACCACAATACATCATGTGAAGAGGCTCCCTCTGCAATGAAGCCGTACTGTATCAACAAACTATTCAAGGCTCTTCAGAGTGTCCTTCCACCTACATCAGCACTGATCACCTCACCAGCCCATAGCCTCCAGCACCTTGACTGATTCTCCCAACTATGCAGCCCATCCATCATGGACAACAAATTTGGGGCCAGCCTGTTAATTGGGCACCTCTCAGCAGATCACATGGGTCAGTTGACCTCAGAGACCATTGATATCAGAACCCAGAAACGTGTTATGTTAGTGTAACGATGATGTTGACCTTTAAGTCTTTTACTTAGGATGGCCACTGATAGACATCAAGCATACCTGGCACTCATGCCAACCTCCATGCATAAACAAATTTGTGCAGCTTTATATTTAAATAAATTAATAATAACTACTGATTGAACCTTTGAGTCAAATAAAAAAGAATACCTTACATGACAAATTTGGCATCTTTCACAAGTTAAACGCACGGAGCCAGTACATTTACAGCTTATAATAAGCCTGGGAAGAACTGAACCAGTTAATAACAAAATAAAATGATGCTTTTAATTAGGAACTGTGCATAGAAATGTTGCAACTGCCTAGTCACCTGTCCCAGTTTATAGGTAGCAATATCCAGGTTCAGAATAAGTGGAAGACACGGGCAGGAAGACTTTTTAACTGGATTGCTGTTTTTGTCTCCTCACAGCACCTACTTGAGAGCAGCAAATATTCAGTGAATTTCGATGTCTACGTTAACTGCACAATAAACAATATAGTGATGTTGTGTGAAGGCCTCACAAGGACACACACAAAAAAGGCCAGCCCGTCTTTACAGCTATAGACAGGGCAAATCATTTTGTTTAAATGCTTCCTGAGAGACTGGGCTCTCCAAAATAAAAATAGACTACAACAGGACGTCTGGTACAAATTGACTCTGACACAGGATACAGATCATCTCAAAACTGGACTGTCCAGTATAAAATCAAATGATGGGTTACCATAGCTTTACTCAGCCACAGAAACTTTAACCAGATAAAGCAGAGATTCTTAACAGCACCATAAAATTACTAACAACATTTTATTTTCACAAATTAGTGAGACAAAGCAATGAGACATGTGATACATATCATTTACCTTTATCAGAATTAGTATTTATAAGAAAATATGATATTTAACTTACAAGAATCTGTGAACAATCAATTCAAATTTGTATGTCAAAATACTTCGGCTGGATTGGACAATGTGCATAAGAACACAGCACTTAGGAGTAGGAAAGGCTATTTGGCCCATTCAACTTGCTTCACCATTCAATAAAATCATGGCGACTCTACTTGTTGTTCCAGTTGCACTTTCCTGTCTGCACTATCACCACAACACTCCCCCCAACCCTTGACTCGCTTGTCTATCAAAAATCTCAGAGAAAACAAAATCTCATTTGGCTTAAATGAGACACCTCTTATTCGTAAACAATATCCTCTAGTTTTAGTCTCCCCAATGAAAGCAAAATCTTCTAGCTATCCAGTCCCCTCAAGATCTTGTATGTTTCAGTTAGATCACCTCTTTTTCAAAACTCCAATTGATACAGGCCTAACCTGTTCAACCTATCTTCATAAGACAAGCCTTTCATCCCAGAATGAGTGAAGTGAGCCTTCTTTGAGCTGCTTCTAAAGCAATGTGTTTTTTTTTCAAAGAACAAAATTGTGCACAATACATAAAAGTTAATCTCACCAATTCATTGTAGAGCTATAGTAAAACTTCCCTACTTCCCCTTACAATAAACATCACTCCATTTGCCTTCTTAATCATTTGTCATGCCTGCATACTAGCTTTGAATGTTTCAGGTACCATGAAACCTAGATCCAACTGTACCTCCTTGTACTATCTCTATTTAAATAGTACATTGATTTTCTACTCTTCCTGTGCTCAAGCTCATATTTACCCATGTTATACTTCATCTGCCAAATTTTTACCCTTTCACTACATCCCCTTTCAGACTCTACTTCCTCCTGGATACTTCCCTACTATTTTGGTGTCGACAGTAAATTTCACTAGCATACAGTTGGTTCCTTCATTGAAATTATTCATATAGGCTTTAAATACTGAGGAGTTATTGCTGATCCCGTAACACTCCACCAGTGACAGCTTGCCAATCGGAGAAAGACCAATTTATTCCTACTATCCGGTTCCTTTTACCTAGTCAATCCTTTAGCCATGCTAATATGTCACCCTGCACGAGGTAATTGCAATACTCTTAGTGGACTGTCCGGCTGACAGTCAACACATGCCAAGCGAAGGATGAGATTGAGAAGGGGGGACCTTCATCATGATCTCAGCTGGTGTGGGAATTTGAATATGCGCTGTTGGCATTGTAAACTAACCAGCCACGCAAGGGGTCAGTTGGCTGGATGGCTGGTTGGTAATACGAAGTAACACTAACAGTGTTGGTTTAAATCCTACACTGGTTGAGATTACCATGAAAGACTCTCATTCTCAACTTCTCCCCTTGCCTGAGATGTGGTGGCTCGTAGGTTTAACTAGCACCAGTCATCCCTCTCTAATGACAGCTCGGTCCTATGGTCTGGTAGGACTATAGTGGCTTCACCTTTATATTACGTGTTCTTGTGAAGCAACCTTTGATGTGGCACTTTACCACTTTGAAAGTCAAAGTACACCCATATCTACTAGTTCTCCTCTATCTGCCAGGGATATTACTTTGTCAAAAACTCCAGTTGATTAGTTAAATGCAATTTCCCTTTCACAAAACCATGTTTGCTCTGCCTAATCAAATAGTGATATTCCAAGTATTCTGCCATAACCTCCTTAAAAACGGATTATTGCACCTTTCCTGTGACAGTTGTCAGGCTAACTGGTCTGTAGCTTCTGGGTTTCTGTCTCCCTCCTTCGCTCAAAAAAGGTGTTATATTTGCATTTTCCAATCTGTTGTGAACATCCTAATGAATTTTGTAAGATTGTAACTGTTACGAAGTTATGTAGAGTAATCATGAATTGGAAGGCAGGAAGCTATAACTTGTTTGCAAAAATATGATAAGAGAGAAGAGTGTGTGGCTCCTTTAAGAGGTAAAGTGCTTTTCTAAGCTTAGAAATTTATACAGAAAATGTGTCTAAGCTGCTGAAGGAGTACAGACAGTTCTGAAATTGAAACGTATCAATTGGCTGTGTGACTGGAAACCTTAGGCTTGTTTTGATGTCTAGGCAACCAGCTGAAATCAGCCAATTAATTTAAACCAAACACTTAGTGATTGAAAGCCAATTGAACTTGAATCTATTGGTTTTGACAACCTCGGACCAGTGGTATTATAAGAAAATTGATATGTCATCCAAGGTATAGAAGGAGAGGGTTTTTGAAAATCGGTGTGAGAGCGAACTGCCATCTGAGAAATAAGCACTTAGCTCTCACAAGAAATTGTTAAGCTCTCTAAGAAACCACCACCTATTCAGAAAAGGTACCATGGCACTTCTAGCTAATAGTCCTCACAGAAGATTTCACAGAGAAAACATCCCTGACAGTCAGATCAGCAGCAGAAAGATGTTTATGACTTGAGAACTGCAGAAGAAAGGTGTGTAGACTTTGAGAGACTAAGTTTTAATTTATTTTCTTATTAATTGGGTTTATACAGGTGGGACATGTGTTTATTGGAATAGCATACCAGCAGAACTTAGTCCAGTTAGGGAATAGTTAACAGTTAAGGGGGAATTGAACAGTTTATTAGCAATTCTGTTAATATGTTCACTGTTAGAATTAAGTAAATAAATTGTTACTTGTTATTTATAAATTGAATATCAGGGATTTTCTTTCATTTAACCTCCCCTTCTCCATAACAGTTTAACAGATTAGGCAAGGTGAGGCAATCTTCTGTGTGTTTTGGGTTTAATTATTAAAAGGCAACCTCTACTCCCACTGTAACAAACCGGGAACTTGTGTTTCGATTTTAATTATCAGAAGAGTTCAACCTCCCGTTCCTAATAATAACCAATGCACCTACTATCTGTGCTGCCACTTCTTTTACAACCTTAGGGTGAAGGCCATGTAGTCCTGGGGATTTGTCACCCTTATTGTCTGAAAGTTTTCTCAGTATCATTTCTATGGTGATTGTTTCAAGTTCATCTCTCCTTTCCACCTCTTGATTTTCAAACATCTTTGGGATCTGAGGTTCAATGGGTTCGACATGATTTTTCTACACCTGGCACGTGGAATTAAATCTAGACCAAGCTGATGGGTTCAAAATCTTTTCACTGTCTGAACTGTTCCTTCCTCTGACTTGGCTTCCTCGACAACCTTGGATTTTTCATCCCACCATCAATGGCAGTGGCTTCAGCTGCCTAATTTTACAGTCTTGAATTACCTCTCTAAATCCTTTTGCATTTGTACCTGTTTCTCCCCATTAATGTTCTCATTCACACAGACACCTCTGAGCAAGGTTTTGTTCTCCACATCGCAACTCACCTGCTTTTACCCAGCATGCATTTTTCTCCTTGTGAAGCATCTTGGACATTTCTCTGAGACATATTAAGTAACTACAAATTTGTCTTAAAGGTAATGATGACAATCACGATGAAGATGACAAAGTAGAGGAAGTTTCATACAATATGAGATCAAAATAACTAACACTAAGAGCAGAAGAAAGCCACCAAATCCCTTGAGCCTGTTGTGTCATTTGATAAGACAATGGCTGTTCTTTAATTTACCTTTGCAAATCATCCCCATTTCCTTGCATTCACAAGACAATCAAAAACTTACTGATCTGTGGATTGAATATATTGAATGTCTGACCATCCACAGCTTTCAGGGTAAAAATTCAATGCCTCAATTTGAATGAAGAAATTAATCCACATCTCAGTCCTAAATGCTTTCAATCCTTTGTTGGTTTTAGGGGTTCTTGAGCACAATGATTTATAAATAAATTCTGGCAAGTACTGTGGTAACCATTGTTAAATGAAATTTCATGCTATACAATCAAAACTAAAAATTCGGTTTTTAAGTGACTCCAACATTTAACAACTACTAGTTCTAAGCCCAGCAAAGGGAAACATACTCCCAGCAGATAATCCATTTAGCCCCTTGAGAATACTTTTCTATGAGGTCACATCTCATTGTTTCAAACTGTAGAAAACACTGGCATTCCCTACTCCATTTTTCCTGAAAGGACAATCTGCTTATCAGAGGAATCAGTCTAAAGAACATTTGTGCACTTCCTAAATGGCAAATATATTCTTCCTTATGTAAGGAGATCAAAACTGCACACAGTACTGACGGTGCAGTCTCAATAAAATATTATGTAATTGTAATAAGACATCACTGCTCAATTTGAATCCCTTCTTCGTAAACGTGCACTTATCATTTTGTGATTCATGTACAAGGACTTTCAAGTCTTTTTGAATAGCAACATTTCCCAATCTCTCAACATCTTAATAAATTCTGCTTTTGTATATTTCCCAAAGTGGATAATTTTACCTACTCTATGATACATTCCATCTGCCAAGTTCTTGCCTATTCTCTTAAAGTGTTCAAATCATTTGTAGCCTCTTTGCCTCCTCCTCAGTTTCTTTTCTACCTTATCCACGTCACTCAGTCTTAGCTAACCTTGTCTAAAGAATGTTTTCTCATCTGTAATTCTGAGTTGAGATCAAAACCAATGCACAGACTACACGCAAAGCCTTCGGCACTTAAAACCTATAGTTTTAATTATTCACAAATGTAAACATTAGCTTTGAAAACATTAATATCATATCTGGCTAAAACTGGAGTCTATTAGCCATATAGTTGATCAAAAAAAAATTACAGAAAAATTTGCTTCGGTAAATTCCTTGTTATTTTGTTTCTCTATTGTAATGTATTTTGTAAAGACTGTAAATGGGAAAAAGAACTGATCGAAAAGTGAAGGATTACTGCACTTTTTAAAAGTAAATTATCTGACACTCATTGTAAGTTCTGTTTACACAGCAGCTAGTTAAAACAGTGGGCGAAGTCTAGTTACAGATGAGCTGGAGCCGAGAGACAGCGTGTGAATGGAGATTTTTGTGGCAACAAGTAACTAATGGGTCTGTGACATTGTGACCAATTATCGGTGACAAAGGCCTCCTGCCTGCTAACAACTAAATGAGTGGCTCCCAAGTTGCTGATTAGCTTGAAGGTGTGAATGTTTGGGACAGAAACCATTGGACCTCTGGAATGGATGCTGTATTTACTCTGCAGTAAGAAGTATCTCAAGTCTGAAGATAGTCAATTATTTCCCCTCATCAGTTAGTCATAGAGCTGTACAGAAGGGAAAAGACCTTCAGTCCTACCCGTCCATGCTGACCAGATTTCCAAAACATATCTAGTCCCATTTGCCAGCTTTTGGCCCATATTCCTCTAAACCCTTCCTATTCTTACATCAATCTCGATGCCTTTTAAATAGTCATAATTGTACCAGCCTCTACGACCTCCTCTGGCAGCTCGTTACATACACACACACCACCCTCTGCAAGAAAAGGTATCCCCTTAGGTTCCTTTTAAATCTTTCCCTTCTCACCTTAAACCTATGCCCTCTAGTTTTAGACTCCCCAACCCCAGAGAAAAGACCTTGGTTATTTACACTATCCATGTCCTTGATTTTATAACCCTCTATAAGGTCACCTCTCAGCCTGTGACACTCCAAGAAAAATAGCCCCAGTCTGTTCAAACTCTCCCTATTGCTCAAACCCTCCAATCCTACCAACATCCTTGTAAATCTTTTCTGATCCTTTTCAAGTTTCACAACATCCTTCCTATAGCAGGAAGACCAGAATTGCATGCAATGTTCCAAAAGAGGCCTAACCAATGTCACGTACAGCGCAATATGTCCTCCCAACTCAAAGCACTGACCAATAAAGGCAAGCATATCAAACGCCTTCTTCACCAACCTGTCAACCTGGAACTCCACTTTCAAGGAACTATGAACCTGCACTCCAAGGTCTCATTGTTCAGCAATACTCCCCAGGACCATACCGTTAAATGTATAAGTCCTGCCCTGATTTGCCTTTCCAAAACGCAGCACCTCACATTTTTATCTAAAACTTCATCTGTAACTCCTCAGCCCATCGGCCCATCTGATCAAAATCCCATTGTACTGAGGTAACCTTCTTCGCTGTCCACTACACCTCCAATTTTGTTGTCATCTGCGAACTTACTAACCATACCTCCTATCTTCACATCCAAGTCATTTATATAAATGATGAAAAGCAGTGGACCCAATACCATTCCTTGTGGTACACCACTGGTCACAGGCTTCCAGTCTGAAAAGCAACCCTCCACCACCACCACCCCCTGTCTACTACCTTGAACCAGTTCTGTATCCAAGTAGCTAGTTCTCCCTGTATTCCATGTGATCTAACCTTGTTAACCAGTCTACCATGTGGAACCTTGTCAAGCACCTTACTAAAGTCCATGTAGATCACATCCAAGGTTCTGTGTGCTGGAACTTTTTATTAATAATTCAGAAGCCATTATAAGTGTGAACTAGTCACTGTGTGTCTCCTGCATGCAAATGAAAGTACCTGGAAAAGGAATATTGCGAAGCAGCATTCTGGTCACCAAAAGGATCATGTTTGCAAACCAAGTGGATAAGAACCACTGAACTGCCTTCCGAGTCTTCCCCTCTACCCATAACACCCATTCTTTTGCATTTGTGTGAGATTGGATGCGTGTACAGAGGGAGAGCTTATAAGTGGGTTCAAATTTTAATCATTTATTTAACGGGTCATAATTACTCATCCATAGTTAGAATCTATTCTCCAGTACCCTCTCAAAAGAAATTAAGGATGAGCAATAAGCGCCACTCTTCTTAGTAATGCCCATATACATGAATTAAAAAACACAATTTTTCCAATTTTAATCTCATATTTCTAGACTCTCTTTTGGCACTTCTGGCCATTTTGTATTCAGCAATGTTGCTCTATCCACCAGGGAATCTATTCTAGAACTCAGAAGTAGTTGTCTTTCAATTCTTTTTCTTTTTTTTTAAAAATCTTTCAATTTCAAAATAAGAAACATAACAACATTCTATTCTAAAAGGTGTGAGTAGCCTGGAAAAACTTAAGAAAAGATATAAATTAAAAATGTACCAGATGGGGGCTGGATTTGTATCGAATATGTGGTGGTGACTGGTTTTGTGGCATCAGACTGTCATAGCCCAGTCCAAATGTACTCACACGATTTTCTACTTTTCATCTCTTTAAAATATACAACCAGGCTAACGAGCACATTTATAAAGGAATCACATGGCCAGAGAGGTGGAAGTGTTCACCACTGCTGGGACCTTTGGGCTCACATACCTCTGGTGTCATATCTAAAGGCCAGCTGCACACCACTTCAGACAATGCAAGGCGGAAACCACCCCTCAAAGTATAGTGTGTAACCTTGAAAACGTCTTAAAGGAATGCAAGCTAGTTCCCAGCTTCCAGGAGAGGGATTTGGCAGTACAGTTGGAAAGGGTGGTGGACAGGAGGGCTGTCCTTTTTCCTGCTGACTGCTAAAGGAGAACACTCCACCAGACACAACCAGCCTAGACAGAAACTGCAGAACAGGTCACTGCTGTCCCCCAAGTCATATGGGATGCCCAGTCAATGCCATAGGAATGTCATCGAACATCTGTGCTCTGTAAGGATAAATGCCAACGTAAAAATAAAATCTTCTCTCTTGTTATCTCACACTCACATGGGCACCATGCTGCCATTGACAGTGCATGCCTGCCCCAGTGAGCAGAGACCTGGCAGAAGCTAACAAGTCATAGATGCCTGTAAGTTCCAAAGCACTGAATGCTAGAAATTGAGTCTTCTGTTGGTCCAAAAGCAGGTATGATGATTTGCCAATGTGGATCGAAGAGGATGAAGAGTTGAGAAAGATAGTGGCCATGGAGCAGAAACAATGTTCAAAAGAAGCAGTGGCCTCATGATCAGAATAGGCACTCCATGACCTGCAGCTATTTTTACTTGTTGGGAATTTGCGAGGAGATGAGAATTAGAAGTGGGATGTAAACAAGGTGACCTGGAACTTGAATAAGATTTAATGCACAAAAAAAGCATAGTTGCCCCTCAGAGCAAAATTCTGAAGTTGCCACTAAAGGTTTGAGGGGAAAATCGGGAAAATGTTTCTGAATGCTGAGAATCTGGTTTTTTTCATTCTCACCCTGTCACCATATTCACCACCATTGTCACCATACTATGGAAGGAAAACATTTCACGAAGCCAAGAAGAATTACAATGACCACAATCCAATTTACACAATCACAAGTAGGTAAGCTTTTTAAAAGCCAAGTGTTTCTTCTGAGAATACCTTGCTATTTAAAAAAAATCAGCTTGAACTCAAAACAGTTCACTTAAGCATGCAGAACAGCATTTGTTTCTGTATAAGCAGATAAACATTTGCTTGCTTCTTTTCTGCTATGTAATAGATTATATCGGAGAAGTCATGATTTACCAAGCAGTAACAAGTTGGAATCAGTAAGTGATAGGACACAGAACCCAGTGTTTCCATTCACAGCTTTGTTTCAGACCATCTCTTGTTTTTTCTCAACAAACCATATCACAATGCTACACACTCCCCTCCCAAAACTGCAGCTGTCAATACTGTGCTGCTCACACTCTGAAAGCTCCCAGTCCTTAGTCAGTATTCCCATGAAAATCAAGTCAATGACCTGACTCCGCATCTCCTGTGAAACAACTCCCAGCAGTTATTTTTTTACCGAGTTCTCACGTGTTTCAAATGTTGAGTCGGCTCGTTATCCAATACATAATGCATTAATCCCTTCTATCTGAGATAGCCATGAATGATTTGATTGTGACTGATTAGCCATAGTATTTTTTCTGCTTAGAAAAATTCAGGGAATGTTAAGATATATCTCGCCCCCAAACTCTATCCTCGCCTTCCTATTAAATCAAGTGGAAGAGAAACGTCTTTGTTTCCTTTGGCCCTCATGAAACTTTCGGCAATAAAAAGTGTAAAGATTTCCTGAATCTTTTGTCAACTAAAAAGGCCCTGTTTCGTCAATCTCTGTCACTTTAAGAAAACTGAAGAAGAAGGGGGAAAACACTGTTGTTGCATTGTTTATAAATACACATTTTGAGGCCAAGTGAGAAATCGTATGCACAGAATTACACAAAACTTTTAAACGAGCTGCATTTAAAAAGACTGCATAAAAGCCTGAATACAGGTCGTTTCACAGTGACCATAGAAACTGGAGAAAAGGTAGAAAATTCAGTCCAAGGAACTTCAGATGACTTTATCAAAGTGTCACTAATCAGGGTCTGAAGACACAGGGTTTTAGTGTTTCCACTAACTATCAGAATAACTCTGAAAAGGCTAATGACCCTCTAAGAGCATTAGTTTAAATACCTTGTCAACAGCTCGCTAAATGAAAAATGCTCATTACTCGCTCTCAAGATTAGTCCCATACAAATCACAAGCATCCAGTTGAACTACTGACTTTAAACACAAGGAGATGTTAGGGCTCAAAAGAGAAAAAGAAAGAATGCCTTACAGAGCACTGTAACACAGAAAAAAAACAGACTTTTTGCTCTTTTTTGTTTAGATGATCATTCACAATAAAGATTATGAGACTGTAAGAGAATGAGGCGTTGTCTTCCAGTGTTTTTATATTGTCTATTCACATTAGCTGTGCATAATTTATATGCAATGGGTACAAGTTTGTACCAGCATGTAAATATAGTTATCTCGCAGGCAGATACAGTAAATCCTCTGATATAACCCTATACAAATTTTGGTGATAGAACAAAATGAGACATATTGATGGACCACTAATTAAATACCTCTCCCAGTTTTCTTCTCCATGGACGACAATGGAAATGAAAATCTGAAAAAGATGTATAATCAGCATTCCATCAAGCGTCTCCCACCTATTGAATGGCTTGCCTGCAACAGCTCTTTTTAATACTCTTATTTAGCAGGGCACTCCAAAAACAGCTTCACAGAATTATTGTGAATCTGTCTTTATGACAACAAGTACACACACTACAAGTTCAGCTCATATTATATGACATGGCCAACATCACCTGAAAACAGTGAAGCAGCTAGCCAAAAACTGGGTAGGATGAGAAAGTTTGCTGCCACATAAATTCTTTTGCCCATTATTTTAATTGAGAAGTTAATCCCCTTAATTATTAACTTCTTCACTAAAACAGTGGATAAAAGCATTTAGCATCCAATCATATTAACACTAAAATTATTCAAGTAATTGTATTGCAGTTGCGTTAACAGTTAGGAACTGACTCCAACTGTTGTAAAATAAATAGTTATAACGTAATAATTGACCATTGTACAGTGATTCAGTACCAGGCAGGCCTGATACTGCACGACTGACAATGAAGCAATGTTTCAGGTGCTTAATATAAAATCGCATGAGAATTAATAGTTTAAATGAGATGCCAAATCCCATCACCAACAGGTAAGGTGTGCTAAAGCACTTGCAGCAAAATGATTATTTATAGACTCCTAATGAAACCTTTATAAAGATCTCTTCAGTCCATGAAAGGACTACTTCACTCTCGTGGCAAAGCATTCATGGAAGCAGAGGTTGATTTACATCAGACAATTCCACACATTACCAATCCAATAAACAAAATAGGCCTTTCACAAATCATCAGATTGGATCACTCATGAGGGAAAAAACACCGTCACAACAACAGAGATAACACTTTACACTGATGTGACAAAGTATTATTGCAAATCTATGACAAACTTTTCCCAAATAATTTTGAGTCCGAATTGAAAGGAAGGAGAAACCAAAGATTTAAGTCAATCAAAGCTTGACCATGGAGTTGGTGGAAGGGTTGGAGGGGGAAGAAGCTGGAAGTTGTGAGCAGAGATCAAGCAGAAAGTGATAGTGCGCATACAAAAGGTTTGCAATTCAACATGAGTTTAATTTTCTACTCGACAAAGATGTAAGTAAATTTGCAAGAAAATAACTACATGCTCATTCAATCCAGTGTTTCTGCTTTAAAAAGTAAAGGGCTGCAAATACTTTCTTGTCCTTCCAAAAAAACAATAATCGCTTTAATAGCTTTAAGTAGTTGCAGTATCAATAGCGGTAAGTCATTCTAGCCATTTTAACAGCCTGTGTACTGTTGGCTTCCACTGGGTGGAAGATTTAAATTACCTCCTAAACTTTAGCATTGTGTTTTGGCCATCTAATGCCAATTACTACTTGAATGCCATGGTACTGTTCACTATCATTTTAAGGCTTTGGTTGCCATTGGCTGTGTCTCTATGCATTTCAGTTCCATGAATTAAGAAGTTCTAATGTAAGTGCTTGCAAACCTCATCCTGTTTGACAGCTTTACCAGTCAGATTATACCTGCGTGAAGGATTTGCAGAATTGCAGTTTGACAGCAACAGAATTGCCCATCTGGTTCAACTTTAGGCTCCTTGCCAGCAACTGAATACAAATGATTACAGTAATTTAACATCCAAAATACTTTGAACATAATTTAACCACCAGCATCAAAGTAAATTGTTCTAATCACCTTCTATATGTTGCTATAAGGCTATATACACAATCTGCTCAAAAAAAATCTCTCTTTAATCTTAGGAATTTTCAATCAAAACACTTTTGTGAATGGGCAACAATGATTCTGACAATAAAAGCAAAATATTGTGGAACTTGAGATCTGAAATTAAAACAGAAAGTTCAAAAGAGCAATCATTAAACTTGAAACATAACTCCGTTTCTCTCTTCACAGATGTTGGCAGACCTGCTGAGTTTACCCATCACTTTCTGTTTGTGTTATAGTTGATTCTAACCCTTGTCTTATACTGTGCACACAACCATCTTTGAGCAAGCATTGCTTATGTTTATAGATTTATCACCGAGAATCCTAAAATTTAGACGTTGAAAATTGGAAAAGTCTTACAAATAGAATGGACAATTTTCAGAGACATTGAAACTGATCAAACTTAGTTTTCAGAGTGAGAAGAAAATCTCCATTCATTTAACAAGTTGGGTTACATTTACTGTAGACAAACAGGAGGCTGGAAGAACACAGCAAGCGACAATGCTGACTGCTCCTTTCCTCCAGATGCTGCCTGGTTTGCTGTGTTCTTCCAGCCTCCTGTTTGCCTACCTTGGATTCCAGAAGCTGCAGTTTTCTTGTCTCTAACCAAGTGTTCCATTTACTGTTTTGTTTTACTAACTGAAATTGAATCTTGTCTAATTGAATAGATAAATAGTTTTCTTTTTAATCATTTCACTAATTCATTACAAAACGGCCCTACGCCAACATGTTTAAGGTCATCCTTGCAGCTATATCAAGTGCAATTACGTGACTATCTGGCTCGTAGACCTCAGGTAGCCTTCATACAGGCAAATTAAAAACATTTTGCATTGCATTTTCTGTGCTACATTCTCTTATCGCTTCTCTTCTTTTGCAGTGACGAACTTGACACACTGTATTAGAACAGCTAATGTCTAATCCTTCTCACCTATGTGAAACATCAGTGTCTTTTTGAAAAATATTTAGTGGCTCAGGATTAAAATTTTCTACCTATTAGTGGATATTTATGATTAAAGCTAGATTAAATAGGCCACAGACATTGAAACGTATGGTGCCCTTTTTCGGTGCTACAAGAGTTGTTTGGCTTTAAAATAGCATCTGTGATGTATGAGAACACATTTGGGGCTGGCCTTGCTGAGTGCAGTTTTAAGAGCACATTAGCCTGTTCCCTGCAAGCCATCTCGGAAGTACGCAGAATAGGCAGATTGTGATATCAATCAGGATGTAACGCAGATTTGACAACGTGCTGCAATGCAACAGCTAATGACCTCTCTTAACCTTGCACAGCTGAACACATGTTCAGCAGCATGAAGGTCTCCTCAACGGTCCTATCTACAGGGATCACAAACTATTTTCAGTTTGGTTGTTGATTGATTTCTCCTGGTCGTAGCTGTAATTGCAGACGTTTGTGCTTTCCAGAATTGCATAAATTTGTTGAAGTCTACAGGGAGTGGTACAGCATGTACTGAAGAACTGTATACTTCCAGACTTTTGTGGAGTGCTTTCCACCAGACCTGTGTGTTCCCTTGCCTCCAGCGTGACAAGAAGAATGACAGATGACAAGAAGCAAAAGTGAGAGGAGAGTGAGGGAGGAGCTTTCATCATGAAGCCACATCCCCCAAGGCTCTCTGGTGAGCATTTCCCCCACCACACCTTGCTGCAGTGTGGGTGGGGGAAAGTCAGATTTCTGCACTTCAGTAGGAAGGCACTCATTGAAACCTAGCACCTACTTCTGCCATAACTGAGCCTCGGTGGAGGGCGAGGAAAGCATTACCAATGGCTGTGAAAGTGACTACTGCCATAATTTTTATGTATCTTATTTCATCCAGACTGAAGCTAGTGATATTTTCGACATCGCCCAGTCTGCCATCCGTTGTTGCTGCTCTCCATTCTATTACAGCTGAAATATATCTCACTCTCTCACTTCAGAAAGAAGCAGAAAGGGAGCACATGCCCTTACATGAATTGCAGGTTTCTGCATAGTGTAGGGTCCCTCTGACAGTACACTTATTGCTGTATGGGTACTGCATTTCAATGTATTTCCTCTGAAAGTGTACAGTTGGCATGTGATTACATGCAGCCTATCATGCAGCATATTATGCCCAGTATTCTGGCAGTAGTCGTGATACTCTAATTGAGATACCACAACAAACCAGAGGGTGGTTAGATGTGGGAAGGGCCCACTGATGTCCGTGTGACTCATAAATCCAATGTGCAATCCATACTATATAGAAACCCATTGCGCTGAGTAGAAGAATTGTTATCACAAGATATGTGATGAATCCAATCGCTGGAGTGCTTAGGCAATGGCTCCACTGACTGAAGCCTTCTGCAGGAGCCTTGTACAGGAGCCATGCAGTACCAACAGAGCAAGAAGTCAAAGTTTATCATGGTCCACTACACACTGCACAACCTCACCATCATTCCAAAACAGGTCCTGCCATTAGCTGTCAGAAACACAGAAACATAGAAGACAGGAGCAGGAGGCGGCCATTCGGCCCTTCAAGTCTGCTCCGCCATTCTTCACGATCATGGCTGATCATCCAACTCAATAGCCTAATCCTGCTTTCTCCGCATAACCTTTGATCCCGTTCGCCCCAAGTACTCTATCTAGTCGCTTCTTGAATACATTCAATATTTGGGCATTAACTACTTCCTGTGGTAATGAATTCCAAAGGTCCACCACTCTTTGGGTGAAGAAATGTCTCCTCAGCTCCATCCTAAATGGTCTAGCCCGAATCCTCATACCGTTATCCCTTGTTCTGGACACTCCCACTATCGGGAACATCCTTCCTGCATCTACCCGGTCTAGTCCTGTTGGAATTTTAGAAGTATCTACGAGATCCCCCCTGATTTGTCTGAACTCTAGCAAAAACAATCCCAACCTCGTCAATCTCTCCTCATACATCAATCCCGCCATCCCCGGAACCAGCCTGGTAAACCTTTGCTGCACTCCCTTGAGAGCAAGAGCATCCTTCCTCAGAAAAGAGTACCAACACTGAACATAATATTCCATGTGTGATCTCACCAAGATCCTGTATAACTGCATTCCTGCTCCTGTACTCGAAACCTCTCGTAATGAAGGCCAACATACTATTTGCCGTCTTTACTGCCTGCTGCATCTACACACTTATCTTTAGTGACTGGTGCACAAGGACACCAGGTCCCACTGCACACTCCTCTTTCCCAACTTACAGCCATTCAGGTAGTAATCTGCCTTCTTATTTTTGCTTCCGAAGTGAATAACCTAACATTTATCCAAATTATAGTGCATCTGCCATTAATTTGCCCACTCACCCAAGCTGTCGAAATCATGCTGAAGGATTCCTATTCTTTGTTTCCTATCCATCTCAATACACCTCCCCCAATCCCATGTGGTTTAATCTTGTCAGGTAATGAAGGAGCAGTGTCCTAAAGCTTGTGATTTCAAATAAAACTGTTGGACTATAACCTGTTGTGTAACTTCTGACAAATAACACACCGTCATAATGCATACAGACATCAACTAAACACATTTGCAAACTCCCTTGATGCTTATCTTCTTATTTTTTCCTGCCTTCGTGTTCTTCTCCTTGATTCTATGCAATGTTATCCTACGATGCAGCATGGCTGGCAGAAGGCTACTCACGTTCAGTGGTGGAGACTGTGAACAGTATTGCAGAATAGCCCAGACCAACCCCAGATAGAAATGGCCAACTTCAAGCTGCACACATCCCAGCATGGGCAGCAGCAATCTTAAACTGGCTGCCTCACAGGATGTAGCCAGAGTGGCAGAGGTGGGGGATGAATTCTGTCAAACTGAAAGGACATAGAGGTTTGTGTTCTAAAGTGACATATTCCCTTCCCCATGGCAATATCTCAGTAAGTCCAGCAATGTGCTACAGGAAAGATTTCTGGGTTGGTGGGACACATTATAAGCATATGGTATCCACTGCTCTGTTGGTAGCAGACTGAGTCATCATGGCAACTAGCACAGCTTGCATGAGTGCTAAACTCAGGGGGCAGCACCCGGCATCTGAAGTATTCTCATGAAGGTTGCCACCATTTCCATGTAGGGAAGCTCTCTACAAACTCCTATGCCAAGTTAGTGCAAGACTCCTTCACATTATTTGTCTTGACGATCCACCAAGTATTTTAGTGTGCTAAGTCTTCAGTCCTCTTTGATATTCAACTTAATTATGTCTTAACCTGAGTCCTGGCTCTAATTTTTAAAAATTTTATTCATGGGATTTGGGCATCTCTAGCCATGTCAGCATTTATTGCGCAATGTAATTACCCTCGAGAAGGTGGTGGTGACTGTCTTCTTGAGTCATTGGAGTCCATCTAGCGTAGGTACACCACAATCCTGTTAGAAAGGGGGAACCAGGATATTCAACCAGTAACAGGAGAAGGAACAGCAATGCAGTTCCAAGTAAGGATAATATTTGGCTTTGACAGAGACTCATTGGTAGTGGTGTTTCCATGTATCTGTACCTCTTATTCTTTTAAATGGTAGGGGTTGTGGGTTTTTTTCTTTATTCTTTCACTTGATATGCATGTCCACAGATTCTTGAAGGTAGAAGAATAGATTGATAAGGTGATTAAGAAGGCATGGAAGATACTTTCCTTTCTTGGCCAAAGTACAGAATATAAAAGCAGGAAGATTATACTACAACTGTATAAAACAATACCTAGATCTCAGCTAAAGTACTGTATGCATCTCTGGTTATCATCTTACAGGAACCTTGTGATCACTCAAGGCAGGATATTTACGAGGTTTACAAGGGTTTTGCTAGGACTGGAAAACTATGGGAAATTTATTTGGAACAGCAGTGAGATTTAGTTTCAGTATAAAACCATGAGATATCTTCGTAGAGTGGATAGAAATAGTCACAGAGATATCAATAATCAGGAGATGCATACTGAAAATAACTGGCAGATGAATTAGAGATGAATTGAGGAGAAATCATTTCACCAAAAGAGTAGTGAGAGTCTGAAATTCACAGCTTAAAAGGTTAGTAGACAAAAGAAATCCTCAACGCATTTAAAACATACTTAAATACACACTCAGAAGCTCTGAAACCTACATGGCTAGGGACCAAAAGAAATAATTTGGCAGAAGGATCTGACTGTAAAATTCCATCTCAACTGACACAAACATGATGAACGAAATGATGTTCTCCTGTTGGGGGTGCATACAGGAGGAAGACAACTTTCTTGCCCAGTCATCAGCCTGAACAGTGAAAACTGCTGGGTTGCACAATTGCCGCCAGTCTCCCCTCACCACACAGGATGCTTTTAAGTGAGCATTAATTGGCCATTTAAGGACCTCAATTCAACTATGGGTGAGTGGGCCACCCAAAATCTCTCCTATCTCCACTAAAATTATTACAGGGAGGGCAGGTTGGTGAGGGTTCAGAACTGTGCTCGTGACAGAGTGCCCAATTCTACAGCCTTCCACCCTCTCTGCTTTTCAGTTTTCACCTGGGGCACTACAATCCCAGCCTTTGTTTCAGTCTCACTTTTAGCAAGGTCTGTGCCAACAGTAATGTCATTTTCCCAAAATGCTAAGTGCTGTAGCACAAATCTACCATTCTATCCAAGAAGATGGTCTAGCATCAGTTCCAGGCCTTGATGTGATAATAGCAGTTCCCTCCTCCTCTCACTTTTGAATGAAAATATTTCAATAGCTCACATAATGTAACAAAAAAGGGTTAATGAAACTTTAGCTGTTCAAAAAAATAAAGTGACTGACTAATTGGATTTTGAAGTTCTTTGGAAAGAAGCAAGGCACTCAATGCACTCGTTTCCAAACCACAAGAAACCCTATGCACTGTTTCAGATTCTCAGCAGGCAGCTAGTTCTTGGCCTCTTATAATTTTCAGAGCTGAAAGCCAACATAAATCTGCTAAGCACATTTGAAATGCTCTTGAAAACTTATATTCCTAATGGTGAGTACTGGGACCAAATAACATTCCACAAATTGTTTTTTATATTCCATTTGGAATATCTATAATTTTGCACACTGTGTTTGGTCACTAGGCAGGCCTCGTGTGAAAATATATGATAAAAAAAAGGTAGGTCTCTGCCTACTAATGAACTGGCAATCTCCAACCCCCAGCGCTACCATGTAGGTATCATACCAGTTTTGCATGTAGCTTGATTCTGCTAAGCTGAAAGAAACCACCTCACTGCACCTACCGAGTTTGAGAACCTACATAATTAGAGTTAGCAATTACGGTGGTTGTTTCTTCAAGTGAAGGGCCACCTGGAATCTGTTTTCATTGAGGACACCTCAGTTGCCAGAGGGTCTGGTAGTGCAATGGTAGTGTCCCTACCTCTAAGCTACAAGACTCAGGTTCAAGTCCTGTCTGCTCCACAGGCATGTAATAAAATCTCTGAATAGACGGATTGGAAAATACTTACCTCAGTTGCTGTCTGGGTACCCAGCTAATGGTAAAGCCCAATACAAAAACTTATCAACACATGGATAAATGTGTTACTTTCACAGCAAGCAAATATTTAAAAACTGAGTTCAGCTCCAAAAGCTCCACTGCAGTAGATTTTTCATAATGCTGCCATTAATGTAATAGTTGTACAAGCAGAGAAATTGAAATTGAATTTGATGGTCAATTCATCAACACAAAGAATATTTTGATTTGAAAGAGTGAACAGCCATGTAAGATGCAATGCATTGACACAACAGCCAACCTTAAAAAAGGGTAGCTATGACACCATTAACGTGCAAATTCAGAAATACCATTACCTCAATTTACCACAATGTTTCAAGTTGTTCCTAGGTTTCACATCAATAGTGGCCAGGTATTTTCCAGGCTTCAATATCCATTCTAGCTTATGAGGTGGCATGAGATTTTGCTGCACCAGTGATACAAATATCAATCTTCTATGTATTTTGATCTGAGCAGGTCTGAGGGAACAAATGCATTTTCCTATTATTGGTCTACAAGCACCATTATTTCCTGATCTAAATGAACTGCATTAATCACCACCTGTAAAATTCATTGTTACTGTTTTAAGAAAAGGTCAGCTCAGGGGTCCTTGGTTAAGAGTTACATAATCTGATGCAGTGGCAGTAATTAGTTTCACATCCCATTGGCAGTTGTCTTAGCTGTCGTGCAGGGAGGTAATGAGGACATACAATTAGGGTTGATTTTCCAAACATGTGCTATTGCACAGGCCTTTGGCATGTACAAAGAAACTGTGGCTGTGCTCCACATGATTTTCCATTGTGGGGATCACAGTCACAATCTCTCAATATGTGCTTCTGGCAAGTGTGGCTCCCTGTCTATAGCACTTCATGGGGAATATCCAGTCTTTGATTTCAATGAACCAGTACGAGGAAGGGTTATTTGCTCCTTGGCCCTACTCAATATCCACTGTTGGAAACACATATAATGTGTATGAGGTGAAGACTAGATTGGACTCAGCTCTGGTATTGTCTGTGGTACATTGCCTGTCAAAACTCACTTACTGGATGAATAGTCTCTTGGACAAGAACATGTGATACTTGTGGTTGTGTCACTGTGTGCTTGCAGAAGATTCTGGAAAACAAAGCCTTTTAATATGGAGGAGATTTTCTGAGACTACACCATGGATGCCAGAAACTTGCATTCCTTGGAATATTTTTATTCTAAACTCATGCAATTCCATAAAAGGAAATATTTCCATTCTCTTGAAGCCTGGTTGACCAGTATTTTCCAGTTTAGTTTCCACTGAAGTCACATGTAAATGGCTTTTTATACATGTAAACATCTAAAATAAGTAAATATTTGCTAGAAGTTAGTCAGCATTCTGAGGGTCACATAATTAATTATGTAAATGGAGTCCAACAGACAGTGAATTTCTACTCCTGTGGTCATGTTAACTCACAAGGTATAGTCCAAATGTTTTCTTTTATCCTGCAGTACCCATATCCTTCCATCCCTTCTAAACTCAAATCCCTACAAATTGTTTTCCTGATAAAACTCATATCCCCATGTAAATTACAACATTTTTTTCAGAACCAGAACTCACATCAGGGAGTCACTGCAACATCTCTGCAGCCAAGAATTTGCTCATCTATTCCCTCTGCTAAACTATTAATTCCCTCATACCGAATAAAACCAACAGTGACTCAAACCTTGATCATTCAATCCAGTTTTTATCATAGTTAGAAAGCTGTAGAAGGAACATGCTCACTGGAATTTTACGTAATTGTTTTGAAAGCCAATGTGCATATTTTAGCATTAATTTATGCCCCAGTTTGAGTTGGACTTTGCCCAGTATTGAATTTCTAGTGAAATAATGTGTACATGTGTAAAATAAGTACATTCAGTGTAAAATCAGTATAATTGAACTGAATGTAAGACCACTAGGAATAGGAACAGAATTAGTCTATTTGGCCCTCGAGTCTGCTCTGCCATTGGATCATTTCTGATGCATTTCTCAATCCCATTCTCCTGCCTTCTCCCTGTAGCTTTGATCTCCTTACTAATCAAGAACTATCTATTTCTGTCTTAAATAAATTCAGTGACTTAGCCTTCACAGCCTTTGTGGCAATGAGTTCCACAGATTCCCCACCCACTGGCCACAGAAATTCCTCCTCATATCAATTCTAAAGGGTCACTTTTCACTCTGAGGCTGTATCTTCGGGTCCTAGTCTCTCTTCCAAGTGGAAGCATCTACTCCATGTCCACTCTATCCAGGCATCTCAGTATTCTGTAAGTTTCAATGAGATCCGCCTCTTCCTTCTAAATTCCATTCAGTACAGAACCAGAGCAGTCAATCACTCATCATATGACAAGCCTGTCATCTCTGGGATCAGTCTTGTAAATCATCTCTGGACTCCTTCCTACACCAGCACACCCTTCCTTAGACACAAGGCCCAAAACTGCTCAGTTATTTTAAATCTGACCAGATCTTTAGACAGTCTCAGCTGTACATCTCTGCCCTTGTATTCTAGCCCCCTCAAAATGAATGTTAACACTGCATTTACCTTCCCACTGTCAACTGAACCTATATGTTTACCTTACGAAAATCCTGAAACAGAACTCGAGTCCCTTTATGTTTCAGATTTCCGAAATCTTTCTCCATTTAGAAAACAGTCTTTGTCTTTATTCTTCCTACCAAAGTGTATAACTTCACACTTTCCCACATCATATTCCATCTGTCAATTCTTCGCCAACTCTCCTAGTCTGTCCAAGTTCTTCTACAGCTTCTCCACTTCCTTAAGACTACTTGCCCCTCCAACTACCTTTGTGCCATCTGCACACTTAGCAACAATGCCCTCAGTTCCTTTGTCCAGATAATTAACGTATAATGTGAATAGTTTTGGTCCCAACACTGACCCTTGTAGAACTCCACTAGTCATTGGCTCCCATTCTGAAAAAACCTCCTTTATCCCTACTCCCTGTCTTCTGTTAGTCAGCTAATCTGCTGTCCATGCCACTCTGTACACATTTTCTGATGTCAGCTTTTCCTGTGACTGCCTGGTTTTATTTTCAAGAGGTGTCTGATTCCAGAGTTAGTACTATGGAGCATTTGCAGATATTTTCTTAAAAGCAAACACTGCACTTTTAAGTCAACAGAGATAACAAGGTGTACAGCTGGATGAACACAGCAGGCCAAGCAGCATCAGAGGAGCAGGAAGGCTGAAGTTTTGGGCCTAGACCCTTCTTCAGAAGACCTTCATTTTGCTTGGCCTGCTGTGTTCATCTAGCTCTACACCTCATTATCTCACTTTTAAGTCAGGTGGGGTTCTAATCAAAATATCTTCATGGATGGCATATCTTTTCATGAATGAAACAGAGTAAACCTGAATTAAAGTGAGGTTGAATTACAGGATAGAATCTTCTGTGCCTCTGAACAATGAAGGCGTCAGAAAGAAAGTTTATAAAATAGGGTGAAATCAGCAATAATGAAATCCTGAATGTCAAGCACAGCTAGTCTAATTCTCCAACTAAGTGTTAAATAGTGAGATAAGAATCTTGCTAATGATTTGCATCTATTTACAATTATTAGCATATCATTATTATCTGTTCCCACCTCATTGAAATGCAGTTCCTCATTCTCCCACACACCAGATAAAAGCTAGACAGTGACAATGGAAGTCAATGCAGGTACTTAGTGACTCTAACTCACCACCTACTCCTCTGGATCTCCGTTATGGACACTAACTCAGGACACACTTCATGGGCAAAGACTGCTGGCACCCGCATCCACACACATTGATATCGGACAAGTATCAACATAACTGTCATCCCTGCAGAAATTACGTTTCTGTACTTCAACGTTTCACTTTGGAGTGCACCTGTGTCTTACATTGGAATGCTGCTACCAGGCCACTTTATGCACAAGGACAGGCACCCAGCTTACGGATTTGACCAGGGTGCTCCTCAGGGGTTCTTGTTTGCTTTCTTTGCACTCAATCACTTTGTGCCTAGCTGGATGTTCACAGTATCTCTGCTTTGCTTTGCTTTTTTGTATTTCGCCTCCTTAACCAGTGCTTAAAGGCCCATTGTCTTGCCTTGTTGTTGAGCACAGACACAAAGCCAGACAGCTTGTCAATGTTGCCAGCAGTCATCGTCAAGGGAGCGCATATCTTACTGTACAGCAGTGTGCTATGTTAATCTGTCACCTGCAACACGTGCCCAGCAGCTTATGTTGCAAACACACTGGGTACACTTTAACCAAATTGTTGTATCTCGAAGTCCAAGGGCAGTAGTCCTCAGTGAAGGGAAACAGCCTTCAGTCAAGGCGTGCCAGCAGTGTAAGTCAAGCACATCATCAGATCTCAGTCCAGGGACTTAGACACGGTCAGTCGGCTGCTTGGGCCGGTCAGAGTCAAGGATTCATAAGCTCTACAGTCTGGAGAGTGGACTACAGTCAGTGCTGCAGGTACAGTGCAACCAGTCTGAAAAGTCACAATTAGTCAGCTGGCAAGCTGCACATAGATCAGTCAGGGATCTGGTTAGTCATCAGTCAGGGGCAGTTCAATAAAAGTCAAGGGTACAATGTGGTAGTAGGTCAGCTGGGCAAGTCAACTGTCATAATTGGAGGCTACATGGTGAGATGCCAAGAACAATGATAGTAAAGAGGATCAATTGTGAATTATAGGATACAGTTGATGCGAACAACCACCCTGGCTTTGATGGGGGAGACAAGGATTTTTCATTTGATTTTATTTATTATTGTCACATACTGAGATGTAGTGAGAAGTATTGTATTACATGCTAACCAGACAAATTACACCTTACCTAAGTACATCAGGGTAATGCAACAGATGCAGAATGCAGCGTTACAGCTAAAGAGAAAGATCAACTCTAATATACAAGCGGTTTGTTCATAAGTCTGATAACAGCGGGGATGAAGCTACTCTTAAATCAGTTGGTATGGGTTTTCAAACTTTCGATTGGCAAAGACTAAGCTGTGCAGCAGGGGAGAGTAGCTCTTCATTAAATCAGGCTTTAAGATTGGATGAGGCTAAGGACAGATAACCTTTCTTCCTTAATCATTCTTTCACAGGTTGTGGGTGTCACTGGCCAGGCCAGCATTTATTGCCAGAGGGCAGTTAAGTACCAATTACGTTATTCTAGGTCTGGAGTTACACACAGGCCAGACCAGGTGAGTATGGCTATTTCCTTGGCTAATAGACAGTAGTGAACTGGATGCAATTGGCAATGGTTTCACAATCATCATTAGACTCTTAATTCCAGACTTTTATTGACTTCAAATTCCACTATCTGCAGGATTCAAACCCAGGTCCCCAGAACATTACTTGGGTCTCAGGATTAATAGTCCAACATTATACCACTAGGATATTGCCCACCCTAGTACAGATTAGTTCTCAAATAGCAATACCTTTGTGAATATGCACGTGTACCTTCAATGAAGCACCAGGTGTGACATCGCGTCCAAAGTATTTCTTTTTGGTGGCCCTCTCACTATATACAGTGAAGGGCTTGCAGCCCCGACCAGATGCACGGCTGGCATCCCAGGAGGCCCTGGTAGTGGCAAGTACTACTGTCTCCGGTGAGGGGGGTAGATAGGACAAGAGCACATCCTAGAGGAATATTACATAACATCCGAGACAAGTTTTAGAGAGCAGTGTAAGAAAAACTGCTAGGCCTCATGAAGAGATACCCTCTCTGAAACTTGCCAAAATTGACACTGAGCCAACTTCTGGTAAAATTCATCCCAACAGTGACAGATTAATGCTTGCAAACTAAAACAATTAATTATGAATCTCCCAAAATGATATTCTCATGGTGACTTAACCACTCATTAAAGGATCTACCATTGTTACAAAAGGTTAACTTTGATTCCCTGCTTCATGATCTGATGGAATACAAAAACTTCAACCTTTACAATCAATCAAACCAATATCAGGATACAGCTTTATTTTCAAACTGAACTGGTGGAGGATCATCAGCATGAAAAAAATTACTTCTACTGTTACCTTCTTATAAACATTTAAATTTGAGGAGTTCACACCACTGATACCCACAAATGATGTACACCATCTCAAACCATTTGTCATTGGCATAATGTGGGAAAACATGAGATTATGCACTTTGGCAAGAAGAGTAGAGGAGTTGAATACTATTTAAATTGAGAAAGACGGCAGAAAGATGCAGCATGAAAGGAATTAGAGTCCTTATGCGTGAATCACAAATAGCTAGCACACAAGTTCAGCAGGTAATTGGGAACACAAATGGACTGTTGGCCTATAATTCAAAGGGAATGGAACATAAGGAAAGGTAAGTCTTCCTAAAACTATACAAGCTACCAGTTCTAAGGAAGGGTCACTCGACCCAAAACATTAACTCTGATTTCTCTCCATAGATGCTGCCCTACCTGCTGAGCTTTTCCAGCAATTTCTGTTTTTGTTTCTAATTTACTGCATCTGCAGTTCTTTCGGTTTTTATACAAGGCACTAGTCAGACCACATCTGGAATATTATTAAGAGTTCTGGTCCACTTCCTTAAGCAAAGATATACTAGCATTGGAGACAGTACAAAGAAACATCACTAAGTTGATTCCATGTATGGAGGAATTTTCTTATGAGGAGAGATTGAATAGGATGGGCTTATACTCATTGTTGTTTAGAAGAATGAGGAAACCTTATGGAAAGACATATGATACTTAGACGGTTTGACAGATAGGTGCCAAGACGTCATTTCCCTTGTGGTAGAGTCTAGGACTACAGGACACAATTTCAGAATAAGGGGTTTCCCTCTTAAAACAAAGATGAGGAATTTCTTCTCTCAATGTGTAGTGAATCTGTGGAATTCTTTACCAGTCCCAATCAAAACTCAGTCATTCGGTGTTTTCAAGGCTGAGGCAGACGGTATTTTAATCAGTAAGGAGATCAAGGCTTGTGGAGATAAGGTAGGAAAGTGGAGTTGAGGATTATCAGATCAGCCCCAATCTCATTGTAAGGCACAGCAGACTTAATGGGCTGACTGGCTTTCTTATGTTCCTATGTTTTATGGTCTTATAGACAGACAGCTTAAAATTCCAAAACATTGTTAGGAGCCATTTAAAACTGTCATAATCAGTTGAGTAGACAGCAAGTGCCGTATGGGTTCATTATATCTGCTTATATTTGCTGGCCCCAAATCACTTTGAAAAAAATACTGGTTTCAGACTGTCAACTCAGGCTGAATGTAACAGGGCTCCAAGGTCCTCTACCCAGCTAAAAAAAGTCAGGGATGGAAATACCAAGTGATGAAGGTTGAAGGATGGTATGTACTAGGCGGAAAATGCTCCAGAAGAATGACTCTAATTATCACAAGAGGGCTGTTATTCCCCTTGCCTGGCATGGACTGCACTGCCAAAGCTACTGTGTTTCCTAATGGGCACAGATTCCCCACCCCCACTGCTTTCTGTGGTTTCAATATGAGCAACACAATGACAATCTGAAGAGTATTCAGTTGGCCAGTTAAGAGCCCCAAAATGCCCAAAGGAGGGGAGGCCACCCAACAACTTGTCAACATAATGTCTATTAAATTATCATGTTTAAGGATAAAATAGTGGAGGCTAATGAATTATTGATTGCCTTTACTATAAGGTGTTGCGTGTAACAGTGCTGCGCAACAAAGTTAAGACGGTTCATGGACTTCTAAGATGCCTGTATATACTGCAGCCTTCACAAGTCTATTCACCATGTATACACAGGGTGTGCAATACCAGGGCCTCTTTTTTTACCTGAAGGAACTGCTTCCCAAATATCTGGCTGCACTTCAGACCCATGCACTTGAACTATGGCCATGCAGTGAGGAGGGGATCAAGCAAGACACAGGCGTTCCTTGTGGGTCTGCTCCTCAGCATGGCAAAGGTGACAATTAATCGGTCAGGGCAGCAGCCCATGACAGGCACCATTAGACACTACGTCCTGCACACTACCCTGGTGACATCCACATCCAGGTGTCCATGGAGAGGGAGGATTCAGAATGGCAGAGATATTGTATGGCCAGTGGGCACCACAGGGGTTGGACTGAAACATCTACACCTCAAAAATAATATGTTGATTTAAATTTGTTAAGCTTCCTTTGAAATTCATTTTTTTTTAGGGCTGGTTCACATGTTAGACAGTTAATTGGGTTAATTTGATTTTATCAGCTTTTCAGCAGAGTTTATTTTAGAGGAGAATGCTGGGATCCTGGAATGGTTGTTATGCAGGAAGCAAAGATATATATTAACGAATTCTGTGAAAAAAACTGACCATCAAGAAAAGGATTTGCTTACAGACTAATTCTGCCTCATCTAGTTTAGGATGTGTTCTAGCATGCCTCCCCAATCCTCTGTTTAATTGCAGTGGTGGCACAAGCTGGCAGCGAGGTGGCAGAAATGGCACTGACTAAATTTTACCTGTCACTCCTGACATCAAATCTGTCAGTGAGGGAGCATAAGATCCAGCCCAAGAATGTAATAATGTACAAGGTGCTGGCAAATTCACACTGTGGGTGAAGAGCAACATTTTCTAACTAGATGACTGCAAGAAGGAAAGCTTCAGCAAAGTGTCTTTCTTTTCAATAATACAAAAGAAATGTGCTCTTTATTTATTGTTAGAGATTACTACAGTGTTTTTTTAAAATCTTACACACTTTATAGAGTGCAGAAACTTGAACAGATTATTTATAACCATATTCATTAGACACATGTTGAACAAATTAAAGCTGCAATGGCCCAAAAAGAAATGCTGATTAAAAAGTAATATGATTTAAGAGTGTTTAGACTTTCTTGGCAGTACGCCAACCATTGCAATGTTTTCCCAAATCATTTTGGGTATCATTATAAAAGTAGCTTTACTTATATGAAGCAAGAACAATATAATACACATTTTGATACCATTCTCAACTAGAGGCCCCATTCCCCAAGAGACACCATTTGGTAGAGTGCATTCAGTGGGTCAGTTCGATAGTCAAGAAAACAGATAATTGTATTTTCTTTAGTAGGTGACACTGATTATAAAAGACCATTCACACCTCCCTCAATAAACACATAAAATAAACCAGTCACAACTAACACACAGTTTGGGATTGTAAATCACAGCTAGGTGTCATCCAAAACAGTTGTAATTCACATCAGTACAGAAAGCATGTATTCACTTAATCCCCAATTCCGTACAGAGCAAAGAAGTAGTGGAAAGAATATATTTATGCAAGCGTAAACAGAATGTAAACACAGACCCTCTCTAGAAGCTTCTCTTTGTACTTTAGAAATTATGCATATAATCTGTAGGACTTGATGAACATAAGAAATAAGAAAGAGATGCAAAAGAAGGCCATTTAACCTATCTAGATGACTCTGTCATTCAACAAATCATGACTGATCTTCTACCTCAACTCCATTTTCCCCCACTAATCCCAAAATGCTTCATTCCCTAAGTATCCACAGTTCTATCAAACTCTGCCAGAAATTGCTGGGAAAACTCAGCAGATCTCACAGCAACTGTGGAGAGAAAGCAGTGTTCCTCAGTTCTGAATAAGGGTCACTGCACCTAAAACGTTAACTCTGCTTTTTCTTCTTTGATGCTGTCAGGCCTGCTGAGCTTTCCCAGCAATTTCTGCTCTTGTTTCTGACTACCAGCATCTGCAATTCTTTGGAGTTTTTTTTCCAATCTTGAATATACTTAATAACTGGACACTTGCAGCTCTCCAGAGTAGAGAATTCCAGAGCTCAACAACCTTTGAGATCAAAATCTCTCCTCATCTCAGCCCTAAATGGCTTACCCTTTATTCCGAAACAGTGACCTCAGGTTCTAGATTTCCTAGCCAAGGGAAACGTTCTCAGCATCTAATCTGTCAGCCCCTGAAGAATGTTATGTTTTCATTAGATCACCTTTCAATCTTCTAAGCTCCAGAAGATATAGGCCTAGTTTATTCAATCTCTCCTCATCAGACAAGTCCTGCATCCTAGGAAGCTGTCTAGTGAACCTTTGTTGCGTTCTTTCTTTGGAAAATACATCCTTTCTTTGGTAAAAGGAGATTAAAACTGCACATAGTAGTCCAGGTTTGGCTATCAATGCCCTGCATAATTGCACTAAGACTTCTTTATACTTATACTCTATCCTCTTTGAAAGGAGGAAGTCACACAGTGGTTTTGTGTCACTGGATTAACAGTCCAGAGGCCCAAGTTCATATTCTGGGGACAAGGGTGAAAATCTTACCACAGCAGTTGGTAGAATTTAAATTTGATTAACGTAGTTCAATTAATAAAACTTTGGATTTGCACTTCTCACTAAGCATCACTGCAGTAACTTGTGAAATTATGTCTATTGTTATAAAAAACCAACTCATTTATTAATGATATTTAGACAGAAATGTGCTAACCTGACCTGGGCTAAGCATTCATATAACTCCAGACCCAAAGCAATATGGTTGCCTCCTAAATGCCCTCGCAAGCAGCCTAACAAGCCACTTTCTGCAAATGGGAATGGGCAACACTGATGCTCCATAGAGAATAATAAAAACTTACTACTTGTTTTCCAAATTCCTTGCTGGACCTAAATGTTCACATTCTGTGATTCAAGTCCAAGGAAACAGGTCTACCTGAATGCAGACATTTCCCAACAGCTCATCATTCAATTTTATTTTCCAATCAAAGTGAATAACTTCACACTTTCCCACATTGTATTTCATCTGTCATGTTCTTGTCCACTCCCCAGACTTGCCTGTGTCCCTATTTGCATCCTGCTCACCACTCACTCGTTCACCTAATTTTGCACGATCAGCAAAAGTGGTCACATTACACTCTGTCTCTTCACTAAATCATTCACACAGATTGTAAACAGCTGAGATCTGAGTCTTGGTCCTTGGGCTACCACGAGTTGCAGTCAGCAATTTTTAAAAAAAAATTCAATCACAGAATGTGACAGCCGGCTTTTATTGCCCGTCCTTAGTTGCCCTTGAGGTGATAGCTTGTTTCTTAAACAGCTGCAGTCCACATGTTCAGGCAAACCCACTATACAATTAGGTAGGGAATTCCAGAATGTTGACCCAACAACAGTGAAGGAACAGTGATACATTTCCAAGTCAGGATGGTGAGTGGCTTAATACAGAATCTTGGAGGTAGTGATGTTCCCATGTTTCTGCTGGCTTTGTCCTTCTAGATGGAAGGTGCTACCTCAGAAGTCTTGGTGAATTTCTGCAATGCATTTAATAGATGGTACATAATGGTCTCCTGAGTGTCTGTGCTGGAATGAATGGATGTTTTTGGATTTGGTGCCAATCAAGTGTCTGCTTTGTCCTGAACAGTTTCAAAATGCTGCACCCATCCAGCAAAGTTGGAGTATTCCATCACATTCTTGATTTGTGCCTTGAAGGCGGTGGGCAGGCTTTGGGGACTTAGGAGGTGAATTAATCATTGTTGTATTACTAGCACCTGACCTGTTCTTGTCACCACTGAATTTATATGGTTAATTCAGTTAAGTTTCTGGTCAATGGCAACCCCTAAGATGTTGATTGTAGCAATTCAGTGATAGGAAAACCACTGAATGCTACGGGACAACGGTTAGATTCTCTTGTGTTGAGTATGGTCATTGTAGTGATTGTAATGAGGTTTGCCAGGTGGACATCATAGAATGAGTTCCCAGATTAGAACAGATTACAGCCCCAATCAGGAAACCCTGGTTGACAGATAAGAACAGGAGTGTCAGAACTCCTGTTCACTCTGAGAGTTGGCTCTAACAAAACTGGATCAGTGTCAAGGGCTCTTCATAGGTAAATAAAGGGTTTCTTGGTGACAGGATACCAGCCTCTGTGGTGTCATTTCAGTGATGATGAGAAAACAGCATGCTACTGAAGAAATTCACTCGCAACAATCTTCTTTAAGTAGGAGTAAGCATTTCGGGCATCATGCTGTTATTTGGGAAGCTTGACTCATTCAATCCTGCTGAAGAATGGATCCAGCATGTGGAAAGAATACATTATTTTTTCCCAGTCAAATAACATTGTGGCAGATGAAAAGCAATGAGTAACTCTCCTGACAGCTTGTGGGCCCACAGCTTTTTCAGTTATTAGGAGCCTCACTTTCACTGAGGCACCAGATACTAAAACCTTTTGAGGGTTGATGGATTTAGTTAAGGAATATTATGACCCCAAGCCTCCACTAATTCTGAGACACTATTGGTTTTATTTGGCAACTCGAGAATCAGGAGAATATATATCAGGATTTTTGCCTAGATTAAAATGACTGGTAGAGGCATGTGATTTTGGTTTAACCTTTAATGAGATGCTGAGAGACCGAGTGATATGTGGAATTAATGATGTAACCATGCAAAAGTGCCTAATAGTTGAAGCACAACTGGACTTCAAACTGGCACTACAAATGGCTTTATCATTGGAAAATGCAACAAGTGGAGTATAAGAGTTGCAAGGTATTCCAATGAAAGTGAACACCCTTGCTAGTCTGCCTGAGCCTGGGAACACCGCTTGAGCGAAGGCAATTTGCACAGCCTCACTCAGGACATATCCTGAACGGAGGAACTTTAGGTCAACCCACAGCAAAACAAAGGCATGCCTCAGCCAAATGGTTAAATTTTTCTTCAGGATCCGGGCCAGTGAGCCCTTGTAGTTGCTGCCAATATGCAGACTCCAGACAGCAAAAGAGTCTCACTAGACCTAAACTGAGTAAGAGAACTCATAGGTCGGTATCCAGGAGAGTGCACACCCTGGAAAGTCCACCTACATCTGTTTTGGAAAAGTTAAATTGCTTAACAACATCCAAATCAGAACCAATCAAAATAAACGTCTGGTTAAATGGTTCTAATGGAAGTCGACACTGGCATAGCCGTTTCAGTGATCGCAGATACAGTCTTGAACAAAATTCACTCTGGAGTCCAACCCTTACATTTGCTTTCGACCTCGGCTAGACTGAGAACCCATACTGGGGAACCTTTAGAGATTAAGGGTACAACTTCAGTTCCGATCTCTTATCAGAAGCAGCCGGTTCAGTTACCATTGATTGTAGTAAAAGGTTCAGGCCCAAGGTTGGTCGGACAAAATTGGTCAAGAGAGACACACATAGATTGGCTCAACATTTTTTGATGAGAAAATGGCTGCCCGAGTGATGTCCTAAATAAAGACCTGGACTTTTTTTTAGGAAAGTCTAGTGACTACCAAAGGAGCCAAGGCCACCTTGCATACTGACCAGGAAACAATTCTACGATTCTGCAAGGTCCAAAGTGCTGGTTGCCTTATGGCCAAAAGTAGAGGCAGAAATCAGAAGGCTGGAAAGCGAAGGAATCATCAAACTAGTCCAGTTTGGGGAATGGGCAATACTGATCATATCAGTTGTGTAACCCAATGGGTCTGTTCACCTTTGTGGGGATTTCAGTCAAACAGTAAACCTCTTTTTTTGCAGGTGGATAACCAGCCAATCCCTCACGTAGAGGATTTATATGCAAAGTTGGCAGGCAGACAGTCCTTCATGAAACTGGACATGAGCCATGCATACTTGCAATTGTGGTTGGATGAGGATACCCATAAGGGTTTATATCAATATATGAGACTGTCATTTAAGGTATTATCAGCCTGTGCAATTTTTCAGAAGACCATGGAGAACATTTTACAACGTCTACCCAAGGTCGCCATTTATCTGGGCGATGTGCTAATAACAGGGAAGATCAATGAGAACTTGGTCCTTAGACGCTTCTCCAAGGCAGAAGCATGCCTTAGAAGGAAAGAGTGTGAGTTCCAGGCAGCTGAGTGACATACTTTGGCTACAGAGTTAACAAGATCATCAGGGCAGGCTGCGCTGGATCATCCACTTAGCACTTCTGGCTGACAATTGCTGCAAATGCTTCAGCCACACCTTTTGCAATGATGTTCACTGAGGCTCTCCCTCATCACGGAGGCTGGGGATATTTGTGGAGCCTTAGTGGAGTTCAGTGAGTTAAATGTCAACCACAATTCATGACTGGATATGGCAGGGCTGCAAACGTTAGATCTGATCCATTGGGTGTGGAATTGCTTACTTATGCTGTTTGGCAAACTACCAGCCCTGTTTTTTTTTTCAAGTTTCACCAGGTTGACACCTCATTTTCAGGTATTCCCAGTGCTGCTCTTGGCATGCCTTCCTGCACTTTTCATTGAACCAGAGTTGATCCCCTGGCTTGATGGTAATGGTAGAATGAGGGATAAGCCTGACCATGAGGTTGCAGATTGTTAAGAGTACGATTTGAATGGCGCTGATGGCCATCAGTGCCTCACGGATGTCCTTTCTCGAGTTGCGAGATCTGTATGAGGTCTGCCCCATTTAGCACTGTGATAGCGTCATACAACACAATGTAAGGTATTCATAATGTGAAGGCTGGACCTTGTCTCCACAAGGACTCAGGAACAGTGCAGTGGTTACTCTAACCCATACTGTCATGGACAGGTGTGTCTGCAGCCGCAACACTGGGGAGCATGAAGTCAGTTATGTTTTCCCCTCTTCTTGTTTCCCTCACTACCTTTCACAGATCAGTCAAGCAGCTCTGCCTTTAGGACTTGATCAGTAGTGATGCTGATAAACCATCCTTGGTAGTGGACATTGAAATCCTACACCCAGAGTACATTCTGCACCCCTGCCACCCTCAGTGTGTCCTCCAAATGTTATTCAACATGGAAGACTACTAATCTGTCAGCCAAGAGAGGACGGTACATGGTAACGAGCATGAGGTTTCCTTGTCCATGTTTGACCTGTTGCCATTTTGAGAACTCCCAGGGCATCTCCCTCTCGGCTATGGTATACCACTGTGCCGCCACCTCAGTGTAGGTCTGTTCTGCGGATGGGACGGTACAGGCTTTTGCCTGACTAGTGTGTTGTACAGCTCTCTCAGTTTTGACATCAGCCCCAGATGTTAGTGAGGAAGACTTTGCAGGGTCAACAGGGTTGTGTTTGCCATTGTCATTTCTAGTGCCTAGGTCGATGCTAAGTGCTCCATATGATTTCAGATCTTTGTTGAGACAGCTTAGTGGTTGTTACAACCGAGTGGCCTGCTCAGCCATTTCAGAGCAGTGAGAGACACCACATTATTATGGATCTGGAGCCAAATGAAACCACATCTAGAGCAGACCAGATAAAGATGGCAGTTTCCTTTCCTAAATGATAATAGTGAAATAAATTAGATTTTTTTGTTGAGAATCGTCATCATTGGTCATCATTCCAGATTTTTACTGAATTCAAATTCTACCATCTGCCATGGTGGGATTCAAACTCTGGATCCAAGATCATTTCCTACACCACTGGATTAATAGACTAGCAATAATACCACCGGGCCATCACTTCCTCAAATACCAGTCCTACCCCCAAAATGTCCCAAGGTGCATATACACTGTGCGTTCTGCTCATTATCTAATTTTCAATCTATACAATCATATCCTGATTCCCAGGAGTCCGAAAGTTGCATAACCACTTGTTTAGTACCTAATTCAAATGTTTTTTTGAAAATCCAAACACACTACACCCATTGTTTTCTTGCTATCCATCTTATCAGTTACATCTTCCTTTCGTAATCATGACTCCACTGAATCATACTACAATTTTCTAAATTCCTCTTTACACATGTGCCTAATAATGGATTATTGCACTTTGCATATCCTTGATATTAGTCTAACTTGCTCCCCATTTTCTTTTTCATTCCATTCTGAAATAGAATATATATGTTTTCCACCTTCCAATTCTTGGGAACCACTCAAGAATTAAAGGAACCCTGGAAGATTAAAACTAATGCAGTGATGGCTTTATTCACCATGCTTTATAATGGATAGTCTGGTATTTACAATGAACGCTATAGTAGTTGATATATTACCAAGAGACACTAAATGAAGTAACTTTTGCATTGCACAAGATCCATGTGAGTCCTGCCATCTCTAAGAAACATTTGTCTCATGCTGTTGGCTGCAAGTTGAGTTTAAAAATACCAACTGCTGGGAACACCTTCCTACTAAATCTAGTCAGTGTCTTATTCAACTTGCAGCTGACTGCATAAGGTCCCTGCTTCTTGGAACTGGCAGTGATACATAGTGTAAAAGCATACTGCAGAAAGAATTTCTCTTTGCCCACTGCATAAGAAAATCATTAACCTGTTCTTTATAAATATGCTTGCGATTTCATTATGCAAATTATATCAACTTAGTAGACGGGTACAAAAATAAAGGAATGGTGACATTAATTTCAAAGGAGATGAATTACGAAGTGCCAGAAGTTCTACTTCAATTATGTAAAGGCTTGGCCAGATCTAATCCAGAATACTTTGTTCAATTTTGGACTCCCACTTTAGGAAGGATATGCTGCTCTTGGATAGGTTGCAGAACAAATTTTCCAAGACAAGAAGAATTAATATGAGTGGTCAAGAGTCCAACTTCTGTACTGAAATCAGGAGGCATGCCAACTGACCGAGTCTCCAGGAACCCCAACAGAATAACGTGTTTAATTGGTAGCAGGAACACTGATGTGAGGGATATTAAATTGTGAACTGTCAGATCGGAGGTAGATAACACTAGCATCTCCCACGAGACCTACTGACCAGTACGTCCACAACCATTGAGAGTAATGGTAACTGCTGGAATCTCGCTGGAGCTTTCATTGAGATTGTTGTTAGATCCTCTGGAGTGGAGGTAGACTCTGGCAAGGAGTTGCCATCAAAGGCAATTGGGTGGCTTGCTGCAGAGCACCCCACTTTTGCAATGCTAGCTCCCTTAATTGCACATCCCTCCAACAAAGTTAGAATTCAGCTCTGGACTGGTGGCATTAGGTTCCAGCTCTCAGAACACAACTGCCCTACAACTCAAGTTGGGGTTGCCATGAGGAACAGCAGTTTCAGCAACAGCAAGTGCCTACTCTCCCATGTTGGATTGAAGCAAGAGAGAGGTAGAGCGAGAAAAAGAGAGATGAAAGGGCAAAGAGAGGAGAGAGAGAGAAAAAGAGAGCGCGCGAGAGACTGCGTGTGCGCGGGGGCAATACAGAGGTGTGAGAGTGTAGAAAGAAGACAGTATAGACGCACCTGACAAGGAGAGATGCAGAGCTTGTACATGTATGTGCAAGCTATGACAGAGTGTGAGGTGAGCACCCACCCACCCTTCCCTCCTAATCGTCTCTCACCACAAACCAATCCATAAAGCTGGCTGGTGGGACGTAAAAGCACCACCTAAAGTACAACTGGTTTCCAACCATAAACTTTGTGTGAATTCCTCTAAGAACAACTCAAAGTGCTCACCAATGGAGGCAAATCAAGGCAAGTTAAACCCAAGTCTTTAGCTCAGTTTCATCCCCATCTCCTTCCCTCATGAACAGGATCCCAGGGCATAATCCATCTTTCGCTAGCTCTGCTTCTTAACTTAAGTGGCAGGAACAATTTTATTAATTAGTAATGCTGCTTGGCACTTTTTAATGGCCATTTGTATTAATTACTCATGCTAATTATCAATTTCACTGTGTTTGGAATTCTCTTTTCTGAAATTCATCTTTACTGTTGCAACAAACCTTATCTTCACAAAATTTTGTCACTGGGCTACCCAAGTGCAAAAAAAATTGAAATATGTATGTGTAAAAGTTGGACAACCCTGAAGAGCTAAATTAGACATTAAATTATGAAGGCACGTCGCATAAATGCGACTTTTACATTATATTCCCTTGAGCACGGAACATCAAGGGGCAGTTGGATCGGGATTGTTAAAGTGTTAAAAAATAAATTGATAAATAGACAGGGACAAACTATTTTGATTGTAGGAAAATCAAGAACCTGGAGAAATAATCTAAAGAATACAGCCCAGCCATTTAGAAGAGGAGAAGTCAGGAGGAACTCTCTCACTCAAAAAGGATCCAGAAGCTCTGGATGCTGTGGACAATGGAAATAATCAAGGCTGAGACTGTGAGATTGTGTTGGTTTATGATCTCGAGTTAATGCCAGTGAATGGAGTCAAGGATCAGAGTGGCCATTTTCTAATTGAATGGAGGAGCACATAACACACAGAAACATAACCTTTATTTTAAGAGAAAAACATTTAATCATTGAATTACAAAGGTTTGATAACAACTGGGTCATAAGCACCTTACATATAACTTTTGGAAGCTGCACATTGAATATAACGGGACAGGAATATCAAACCATGTGTAAACTTAGGGGGTGGGTGGGATAGTCAGTTTCATAGTGTTGCTTGATGCAGTTCTACACAGACTACATCAACTTCGAGGGAGGAAACATCACAGATCACAACTTGCATGGTTCATGCATCTTTCTTCAATTAAATCAATGAGAAAATTGTGTAGGGTACACAGGTAACAGTCCACAGTGGTCTGCTCCTCCACAATTGATGTGAAATTAACATTTGAAGTGTTGTTATGTGAATTTCCCCCTTAGTGTAATAACATGAGGCCTGTTTACATCATCTTTGGCAGAATACAGCAAAACTTCCAGTAACTATCCATTTGGATAATCGCCTGAGGTAATTTTAAAAAATCACAGGCAAACATGCTGTATTTTTCACATTGCTAAGGTAAATTGAGGTGTTTGCAGCTAACACTTAAAAGGGTCTGGATGTTAGAACCATAAGCAGCAACTGTACAATCTTATTTATTGCATAGGGGCCCAAGAAAATCTCTTCACTTGTACCTTATATTTTACCAAAGGTATGTTCTTTCATTAATCAAAAGTACTTTTTAATTCTTTTGGCAGCAAGCAAAGTTGCATAGAATCCAGGAAAGAAAAGTATGGAAGAAGAAACAATTTAGCATTAAGACAGAACAATTTATATTCAGTATAGGCAGCAACATGTAAAGTCACCAACTTAAAATGACTTAGGATGTAGCAGCTGCTTCTGTCACTAATGATGCCATGAACATGTTTTACTAGCTTGGCTCTAAAAGGATCCCATGTTGGTTTGCAATGGTTAAGACAATGATTTAATGGTATATCACGTGTTCTGTTTCACCAGAGATCTTTTATCTGTGTCAAGTCTTATTCTGAAAGGGAACACAGGATAGTCTCCAGATGAACTAAATTATTTCAAAAAAAATGTTTTGGAAGGAGACCAACTTGATACCAACTCCAGATCACTGACATTCTCCATGGGGATATCCCTGACTTGACATCAGCAAGCCTGCTTCCCTTTTTAAACACCAAAGATAAACCCGTACAGATTCTGCAAAGAAAATATTGCTTTTAAATTAATTGTAAGCTAGATTAATGCATATGCTTAATGTTCAAGTTCCTTCGCCCATAAAGATCCTCGCTACTATTTCTGAATAATCTTCTTTATTTAGATGATGCATATTCACCAGTAGGTTTTTCCACAAAACAATTTCTTCCAAATTCATGATTGCTACACTGTCAAACCTCAAAATGCTTATATGCATTGCTCTTTAAACTATTTTGTTCTTTTTGAAACTTGTAACTAATTTAAAAATACAAAGTATTTTGCTTTAAAACATATATACCTGTCTGACAAGTTGAGTTAATATTTTTAGACTCATTTTTCATTTCAATTCCCTAAAGGGAACATAAATGCATTTTGACCATATCTTTCTGAAGAAAGATAGCAAACAATGTTGTAACTCTATCCCACATTGCAAACCCTCACTTTTGCTGCTGCTGGATGTAGCACTAAAGATGTGAGCAATCAGTTCAGCCCAGGAAAACAGACAAGTAGCACTGTTGCAATTCTGCCAGTTACCACTATAAATTAACATCTAATGGATGGCAAGGGACTTCTGGCAAAGCGGCAGCCATTTTTCAAGACTGCTGCTAGCAGCATGGAATGGGGGAAAAAAAATATTTTGCAATATCACCAAGAGGGAAGACTAGCCATAAAAATTGTAAAGGATGTTTTCATTGAGACCATGCAAAAAAATCCATCTGCCATCACCATTTTTCTAAACACATTTTTCTAATATTATTTTTCAAAGTGTGTCTAGGACATGACAGAAATAACTTTATTTGTCAATGTAGGAATTCAGAATCAGAGATCTTATCTACTGATATCATGAATCAGGCACCAATATTTCCATGGCCACCCTGTCACTTAAACAATGTATCATGGTGGTTCACCTTTAAAGACAAATGAGCAGCTAGCAGCAGCCAGGTACAATTATGTGTTCACGTTTTCTCCCTCTCCACAAAATCATAAAACTTCTCTTTTGGCCCACCTTTAGTTATTTAGTTGAGATGCAATTTTATATTTATACTTTTACTACATATATTAATCATAATTATAACAGTTTGTTGGAGATAGGTTTACAGTTATTTGATGCTCACTCCACGAGGATCATTGGAACTATTCAACTATTCATCTCTTTTTCAGGTTTGAAAAGTATTGATGGCCTTAAAGTTTGTTCTGGTCAGTCCTGAGCCAAAGTACAATAATTTTCAGACAGCTAAGTTTAGGTGCTGTTCAAATCAAGCACTGCAAATATATCTTCTCTTTATTGGCTGCTGAGCTTCACTTGATAAACTGGTGCCAATAAAAATAATTATCAGTGTTTTTATTTAATTGCATCTGTGCTAAATCAGAGCCAAGTTATTAATTAGAAGAGGACTAGATTCTAACTTATGATGGCAACTTATTACTTTTATTTCTTAAGTATACTTGTTTATGTTCATCCCATATATTGTATTTGCATATTACCTCCTTCTTTTAAATATTACCTTCTACTAACATACACAGTTCCACTTTCCATCACAAGTTGCGTCTAATTCATTTTAAGTGTAATTTTATTCCAAGGTTTGTGATGATCCATAAGTACACAGGACTAGCACACTTTTCAAGCATAATTAACTCAATCAGTTCCTGGTTACATTTTCACATGTAATGCGCACTGCATTTTATAATACGTTACAAATCTCAACTGATAGCGTGGCACCAAGGGTAACCTCCTCTTACTCCTGCTTCAGTGGATTTTCTTCATTACTTTAAAACTGAACACAACTGATATCAAGTTGTTTCAACATAGTTTATTTTTGTGTGTTTTTTTGTCAAAGACAAAGATTTGTGGATTTGTCCAGAAAGGAACTGGGGAGGAAGTGAACAATAAGGTTTCCCAGCCGTGCATAAACAAAGATTTATAGTTGGAACTATGAAGAATATAAATCTATAGGCAACATATTTTCTCAAAGGAGAAGTGACCCAAAAGGAAGGAAAAATAAAAAACAGCAGACAGGAAGCTGCTTTGGAGGGGGCAGAAACATAAGCCTGAAATTTTCAACCAGAATTTACAGGTTAGATGCAAGTTACTCCTTTGCCAAGTACAATTAATTTGACTGAACTAGACTTGTCACTATACATAGACATTAAACCACACGAATGTCTTCAATCACATTTACACCTACTGTAGCTTCTACACGCATTTGCTTAGGTACATTACATAACTGCTGCCACACACTGTTACTAATTTCAGTGTTATTAACCTTGCAAAGACATCTCTTTTTTTTAGCTCAGGCTTCATAAAAAAATGATATTTCAATTTACAGGCACAAAATCTCTGATTGGATTTTTAGAAGGACTAAAGTCACACTCCAATGACTTGGGACCACAATCAAAGATAGCTGTGTATTTACATCACTATACCAACTACATTTCAGTTATGTTCAAATGGAGACAACTTGTTTGCTCCTATGATGCTGCTTGGCCTGCTGTGTTCATCCAGCCCTGCACCTTGTTGTCCCACATCAAGAACCATTGCCTTGCAGGGGTATGAATGGAAATAATCTCCATCATTACCAAACCATTAAGGAATTATCTAAACTCCCAACTGTGAGGAAGCAAAACATCAGACAAAACCACTTGGACAACAGGACACTGGCTATGAACATAATATGCTCAAGAAGAGCAGATTTTTTTTTAATCCTGCTATGTCTTTAAACCACCTCAATGCCAAAGGCAGCAGACCATCTGGTTCAGCCAGAAATCAGCCAAGTTACCAACACTCATGAGCCATGAGAGCCCTTTAGTTTTAGTAATTTTGTATTATTTAGTATTATTTTAATAGGCTAGGATAAGTACAATAAAACTTCCATTTTTTCTGTATAAAAAAACTCAAAGTCTGATTGTGTCTTTTATTATCACAGCATATAATCAGTTATGCACTCCCTGAAATGCAAACTCATCCCTTTCAAAAACATGGTTATGGTCAAATGAGGAATGGGAAAAGAGTGGAGCACCCCAGCCCTTCTCACCTGAAGGTTACAAAACAACATCTGCCTATTTCCTTCTCTTCTTTTCAAGGACTGGCCCAGCCATATACATCTTGCTGAATTGGGGCTTGCAGTGAGAAAAAAAACAGTTGAATAATCTCTCTAATCATTTATGCTCACAATGAGGAACCTGGCCCCTTCTTGAAAAGCATTATTCAGATAGGTGTTGGAATGGTCAAATCTCTATCCCGAAGTTTCATCAGTCACATGTTGGCACTCCATTGGGTTGTGCCCCATATATTATCTTTTAATAAAATTAACACAATCAGGTTAGTTGTTAAGCAAGATCAATTGTGCAATGCTTAAGCTTAATAGTTCAAATCATACTTCAAAAGCATATTGACCTGAATAGGTATACTGCTTAGTCAGCATAGAATTATGTGACATGTAAACATGGCTAAGAATGACACCTTTGAGGTTTGGCCTTCCTTGTTCTCGCCAACAGCATTATCATCTAGATTTCACTTCGGTGTTTTGACCAGGTTTTCTGGATGAAAAAACAGACCCAGATAAAAGACATGTGGGTCAGATGTGAAGCAGCACTCCCTCTACACTTTTCCAATGATATCTCAAATTCAACAGCCAGAGAGCACCCCCCACCACATTTCCCCTTCCAAAACCAGTTGCCTTTGTGATTTCATGAGCATGCTTCAACTCTGTTTAGGCCCAAATTCGAACAGTTCTATGTGCCTAGGAGTAACTAAGGTGAAACTGCCCAATGCACTTCATGTGAGAATTTCACAGAAGGATCCTTCATCACATCACTTCAGCCTAGATATGAACATTTTTCCTTAGGAGGAAGCACTTTTACAAAACCTCTATGTTAGTCACTTCCATCGCACCCCAAAAGATTAAATTCTAAAATTCACAATGGACATTTAAACTCAACAATGAAATCAAAGGGAAACAGTTCAGTAAAAGAAATTATGAGCAGTTCTAGGCTGATTTTCCCCACAGGTCTTATTTTAATGTTCACACATACCAATGGCTGATAGACGGGTAACCAACAGAGAAGTAAATATGCACCAAGCAGTAATAACGCACACTAACCACGTGTGCACTCAGAGATTGCTAATGAGGCTTGACAGTCAGAAACACATTAGATAGTGAAGTTGCCCATAATTTCAAAATAAACTTCTCAAAATGAATTTAGAATGTGACTTTGCTGAATGGCCATTATGCACCTTTTTTATTTAGGTAACAAAATATGAAAAGTAAATCAGCACAGCCCTGTATTTTTCTGAATAGAAAATAGGAGAAACTTTGTAAATATATTTCAACAGGTTGAGTGAATGCAACAACAGCATTTATGATACTAGCTGCTAAAATACTTAAGCAATGAATACTGACAATTTGGTCAAAAATTCTCAATATCTTATGAATACATGATTAAATTCTTCACTGGTCCTGATTTTTATTCAGCATTGAATTGATTGACGCTGCTTTCACCTTCATTCTGGATATTTAGTTTGCTGCCTTCACTACTACATATATCTTTATGTTGTATTTGTTCTCTATATTTTGCACTTGAAAGTTTTTTTTTCTTTGTGGTACTACTTCTTGTGTTGGACTTATTGTCCTTTCAGTTCAGTCTAGTCTTATTCCTGTTGATCAATGTCGCTAACTCCCTCCTGTTGTTGCACATAATCATGGTTTGTTTTCTTCGGAGAACAAGGGGATAGTTACATAGCTCTGGCAACTTGAGAGATTAAGCAGCCAAACATCCCCCATCGCACCTCATTCAAAGATGAGCCTTCCAAATTAAAAAAAGTATTATCATCGCCATTTGTGGAAAATTGGTTTAAGTGGAATAGATTGGACTCTCTGAGATATAATGAGGAAAATGTGTGAGAAGACAGTCAGATCAGTTTCAACTGAAACAGGTTAATTAAAAATGTGGCATTGAAAACCATGACGGTGACCATGCCATTATTTCTGCTACACTTACGTAAGCCAAAACTGAGATATTGATCTTTTAGCAGGAAAGTTCATTGAACACAGAGCTCCATAAATCTCTCCATACCCTGCATTACACAAAACTTCATTCCTTGATATGATTCTCAGGACAGAAGCTGGGTCTGTTTCCTAACTGTTTAGCATATAATACTTAAAAGAGCTGGTGGTATGGGTTTATTCTCAAGCAAAAAGATGAGTGAGATGCCTTCTGTAAGGGAGGTGGTATTAGCTTACTAGGCCTGAAACGTCAGCCTTTCTGCTCCTATGATGCTGCTTGGCCTGCTGCGTTTATCCAGCCCTGCACCTTGTTGTCTTAGCTTACACCCATACTGGTTAGCTCTACCATCATTTGGATTTTTGTCAAATTCTTTTTTTAAGTTGTAATTTTATTAAAGTGAAATGGTAAATCTGCATTGGAAGGCAAATGAAAATCTAGTAACTAAAAGATGTGGAAATACATATCTTAGCCAGTTCTGAACTGAACCTTAATTTAGAAAATGCAACATTAGCTGGTTTTCCTTGTAGAAATAGTGATTAATTATGTCTTCCAACCTTAGAATTCTGAGCCACAGATATAACTACTTCTTCAGAACAGTCAAGAGAGAAATCAGTCACTGTTTCTCAATTCATTAACAATATTAATCTCATTTTAGTACACAAAAATTTTGTTCTGCATTCTTATTTTTTTTCCAACATTCACTGGATCTTGTAAAACAAAGTTTATGCATTTCTTGGCAATAACAAACTAACAGGGCATTATTCTCTCTTCAATGAACACATTGTTTACAATTTATGTATGATATAAATCAAAAAACATACCTTTTAGATTCCTGAAATACATAAGTAAATAATAGAGGCAAGACCCATGAAACACCAAAACAACCTATGAATTATTTGTGTTGCACGTTTAACTGAGCTGCAACTTGAGATCCGATGCAAAAGGAAACACAACAAAACAATTAACTCATGAAGACTATTACTAAGATTTTACTGAACACAGAAATATAAAGTCTTAGTGGAGTTCAGAAGATCTCACAACAGATATTTTAGAGGCATGTTTAAGGGGATGTGATTACTTTACAAAATGTGAGCAGCTCTCAGGTTAATTGAGAATTTCACTGTCAACTTTCCTCCACTGAAACCCAGACCTACTGAATTACCTACACATCAATTCTACACAAGAAATATAATCTCAACCAGTTGAGCGAGTACAGCTTTAGCTTCATACCCTCAGGCCTGAAATCCAGTTCCAGGTTCCACAAAATTCCAACAGTCTTTATTTCTGCTACTTTTGGGAGTTCTTGCCTAAGCAGTTAAATAGAATGCTTTTATACTCGTGAAGTGATTTACCTTGGGGCAGAGGAAGGAAAAACTAACAAGATCATGAAATGGCATTGATGGTGGCCATGATGAAGTACGTGGCACAAAAAGTCCCACCCTGAAGAAGGAAATGTGGCGGCAGGAGGCAACAGTGGAGGAAACTAAGGAGGATAAAGAAACCTAAAACAAATGTAAAAGTCAACCAGAAAGATTAATGTACTGTGAATTGCTGTGGAACAAAAACAAACAGTAGAAACAGCAGTAAGTTTTGTTTCATTAGCCATCCCAAAAGGACTTTGTTGAGTTAGAAAATAAATAGAAAATGATGTGCAACTTTGTTTTTCCAAATAATTTCAAACAATCCAAGTTATTCTCTTCTTCCTTGTGAAAGCTGGCATGGTTATCCACTTATTGGAGGTGGGAAGGAAGGGGTTGAAAAAGGCAAATAATTGGACCTGGAGAGATGCTCACTTTTTCTCCACCTCAGCAAATGATTACTGGATAAGAAAATCCATGGGAAATATTCTCGACTCACCACCAATTATTTCCTTTCCAGCAGGTGAGTAAAGTGGCTGGATTTCCAACTGGGTCTGCCAGCTTGGTCCTTTCAGAGGCCTCCAATTGCCCCAATCTGGGGCCAATCAGAGGTATAGATGGAGGGCAAAGGGTTGGCTTTGAAAGCCACCCTCCTGTCCTTGCCTCATTCATCCTAAACCCCTTCTCCCCTCACCTCCCATTCTGCAAAATCTGAATGACAAACACTTTTTTTCTCAGTAATAAGCCAACCACTTCTGGTGGATCAGGGCTTCAATATTGAAGCTTATGATCCAGCGAGAAGCCATGCATAGAATCGGTCATCCTTGAAGACACTTTTCCCACACTTAGTACGTGGAACTAAATCTCAGTCATAGTCGTTTCATTACTTTTTATAACATTTCTCATTGTATGTTTCCTTTATTCGGTTAAAGTAAACAAAGTAGTGAAAAGCATAAAACGTCTACATCTTCTCCACAAAAGCAATGTTGCTATTTTCTTCAAAGGCACTAACTGAAGGCAACACATCAAGTTGGAAGAGTGTTATGACACACTAATACATGAAGACTGTGTGCCTATACTCAGAGGACAAAGCTAATAAAAAGAACAGCAAATGGAAATGAACATACTGGTCATACTGGATCTCCATTTTGGAGTATAAAGAGAGAACATTAAAACAAAGTCCACCATCCAATAAGATCATTGATGAGTTTATTTGAGCCTCAACTCTACATTCCTGTATATCCCTGAAAATCTTTCATCCCTTTGGTAATCAAGAATCTATCTCTGCCTTGAAAATATTTGAAGATTCTGCATCCACTATCTTTTGAAGAAGGGAATCCTAAAGACTCGCAACCTTCTGAAAGCAACAAAAATCTCTCATCTCTGTTTTAAATGGATGCCCCCTTATTTTTAAGCTATGACCCTTAGTTTACAACCAGAATTTGAGGTTGGATCTGTGTGTGTCATTCACAAGTTGTTTTCTCCTTCTTAGTAAGTGGTAAGGTTCAATCTTCACCTCTGTCAAGATTACCCAGTACAAGATCGCAATCTCAGCCATGTCGTTATTGAACAAATTAAATAGAAACCAGATTTCAAAACACAAACTTAGTGTCAACTATCAGTTACCATCTTTACTTCATCTCTTTCATTAGTATTGTTCTTAAACAATATACCGTAAGGCCAACTTTCAATTCAAAAATATTTTCATATCTGAAAGGAGATCAAAGTTGAGAAATGAAACAAAAAACCCTTTAGTTAAATTGGCAAAATGTAGAAAAAGTACCACCCCCTTCTCTGTCTATAAATGTATGTGGAACTTAACATTTTGACTTGACAACCTTAACAAAGCCGTAAGTAACCTACATTCCTATCTCACTTTGACCTTGGCCTTAAAACATGACTTAAAATATTACAAGATTAACAGATTTTTCCCACATCAGTAGGTGTTTGGCTACTGAAAGAGATTCTGTAAAGCATGGGGCAAGATTGTTTCATGTTTTAGTTTCTGGCCAATTACTACAAAATGATGATTTACCTAGCTCCTATTCCCAGAACCAAGAAGTTACTCTACTACTGATTGGTATTTACTCTCTATTAAATAATGACTGTTTTATACATACTTGATATTAGTTTACTTAACGTTAGTCGCACATGTAAATGTTAAGTTGCATTGCTACCCATTGTCATTTGGCCTTGAGACATATTTTCCAGGGAAATTTATATGCATATCTATTTCAGCACAAAGAACTTTCTTTCTTACAGTGTTTCTAATGATAACAGGAAGAACACCACTGCGAGAAGTGGTTTCTGTGAAGACTATTATGTCTCAGCGTTTTTATAAGTGTTTTCTTTGCTTGGGAGATGGCTGTTGGGCAAATACAGATGCCCAATGAGTTAGATCCTACCTTTGTCAGTACCTTTGACATTTGTATTCTTCAGATTTGACACGATTGTTCTAGAAGCCAGTCTGTTTAATCCAAAAGAAAGGATGCCAATACTTCTTTAAATTCATTAGTCTACAATAATGCTATATATTTAATCGAATATTAACCCATTTTGCACATACAAGTCAAAAAGTGAATAGGAGACTTTGTTCAGAACACTAAAGAAGCTTAGTTTTCCACCTGCATTGCAGGTTATTTCCACTGAAATGATTTCTTGGCACTTCTTTCTGACCACAAAGCCATTAAAATTATCACAGCTATCAAAGAAAGCTGTTGCAATTTATTATTCATTGAGGTCCTGTTTATGTTACTGAGTGACTAAGACTGAGGGAGGAGGAGCCGTAGTGTATGCAAAACAGAGCTAAGATAACAATAGCAGTTTGATTATTTTTATCGGCTTTGACCATCCGTGTCCTTTCAGTCTGGCCATGGCAGCCTTCACTATTTGGTGTACACAGCTCTGTCAAGCTGGAACATAAGCCTACCCTTCAATGTCAAGTCAACTGTACTTCCTTGCATTCTGCCCTGAAATAATCACTTTGTTCCCAAAAAGCCAAACAGTGGGAATATCAGTAAAATAACTTTTGCCTTAATTATGCTGAACAAACTGAAAATGATTAAAGGGAGGAACTTTATTCTCTCCACTCAATGGGAAACAACTGGGCATGAAGTTAAATTGGAGCAGTTCCATTTTCCACTCCATTCCCACCAATTTCTGATTATAATGAGGTGGTTTTAGTGGCAGAACAGCTTGTCTGATTAACTCAGGTGGGAACTTCATGTGTAAATACTAATTGGGTTCTTATCACTTCAACTGAACCCCAATGACATTTCTGCTGTTGCCCATGGCCTTCCTGCTTGGAAGTCACACAGAGAAGCCTTTTGGGAAAATATAAAACTATCCCGCATGGAGCTCTACTCTTCCCAAGTCCACAACAAAAGTCTTAGCTTCCCTTACCCTGGACTTATCCCTTTCCTTCACGTACCACCCTCCAAAACTCTCGCTATGCTATTGAGTGGGACATGGTACATAGCTAAGGGGCATACAATCTTCACTTGTTGGTAAATAATCTGCAGCCTCTTCAGGTCCATTTCAGGCAGGAAATGAATTGGTGGCATTTCAGTGAGATTTGTCAGTTCAAATTGTTGTGGTGCCCTGTTGATTCTGTTGAGTGAGAAATAAGCTCGACTAATTAGTTTTCTATCAGAAATACACATCAATTTAAATTGATCTCTAGATCTCCTACATTACTTTACAAAACCAAGTTAATCAGGTAGCATTTTTCATCTTTGATTACACTAATTACAAAAATAGGAAGTACAGCAACTTTAACAATTGGGAAACTGCTTGCCTGAAAATGGGAAGACTTTGCTTTGGTTGAAAATTGAAACACATTTATCTAGGTACATCTGGCTACAACACATGGGAACCTTACTTTTAAAAAGTCTCTCAAGATCCAAGAGTCCACAATAAATTTGAAAAGGTTTAAAGGCTAAAATGTGTGTCTAGGCTTTAGTCATTATCACATGTCTGCTTAAAGTCAGTTGATCTTTAAATCACTGTGCTCTCCCCTCCTTGATTCTTTTGTTATTATAATTACAATGTTAATAACAACCTCATTTGTGCTGATGGCTACAAGCAAATGTTGAACATAAATCTTTCGTAATTGCTGTGAAAATACATCACAATGCCAGATGTATACGTTACTTTCAGGAAATGTCATAAAAACAAAAAGGTGCTTTAAAATTCAAAAGTTACCATCTTGTTTTTCATACTGCGCAATTCATTATTTTATTCTTACTTTTAACTGTAATCTTATAGTACATTAGTCAAGGTTAAAGAATAACTTTGTATTCCAGAGGCGACATCGAAATCATAAAGTCAGACTAACCTACAAAGTTAGTTATGCAACTATAAAATCATATTCTTGAGAATTGCTTTGCAGTTAGAATCCATTACATATTCCTATTTTGCTGATTTTAATTTTCATTATAGTGCAGGAGTCCATTGTGCAGCAAATGAATCCTTATCACATTTTTTTGAAGTTGTCAAATGTTCCAAAAATAATGTGACTGTATAACAGATTCCAGCCAGAAGTCCAAATGAGTCCACAATTTTCAAATAGATCCAAAGTAATATATTAACAGATGATTTCAAATTTGAATTACAGAGTTTAATAACAGTGTACAAAACAACTCAACATGCAGTATTGCAGGTTCGTATGATAACTGAGTTCCCCTGAAAACCTGTTTTGCTGGTCATCCTTCACAAAAATCTGGAGAACCCATTAACCTACGAGAACTTTGGAGTTATAATTTGACCTCAGAAACATGACAGTCTTTGAAGGTATTGGAGTTTTTGGACACATTACACTCCATCTGAGAGAACACAAGTCAACACTAAATCTTCAGATTGACTGATGACAAATGATCTATACCCTACCCACCCAGACAGAAGAGAAAGAAGGGGAGAACGGAATTTGCAACATCCTGAGCAGCTGTCTCTTTGAATGTCTAAAGAAATGAATATACTTGCCAGACATCCAGAACAATACATCAGTCACCGGCTGACTATGGGTGAAGTCAGTTTTCTGACAAACATCGACATAACCAGTCACCAAAGCCTGAAATGACCCATCATTCACCCAAAAATGTAATGACCTCTGTTTAATCTTATTGTCATCATGTTACCAAAGATCACTTCCAAAAACCTGACATTCATCTGTACTTGAATCAGAGATAGTAGGAACTGCAGATGCTGGAGAATCCGAGACAACAAGGTGCAGGGCTGGATGAACACAGCAGGGCTGGATGAACACAGCAGGCCAAGCAGCATCATAGGAGCAGAAAGGCTGACGTTTCGGGCCTAGACCCTTCAGCTGTACTTTTCTGCCAATGCGACTGTTCTGGAATCAGGCAACCCGATTGTGGATAGTAGACTACCAGGTACTAGGTAGCGCATAAGCCATACTAATCTTGTAAGGACCTCCCAGGAAGCTATGCATTGAATGGTTTCATCATCTCCACCAACTTCATAACAACTGCTTGTAAACTCGCCCCATTTACACAACTTCTCTCTGTGGACATTAGACAACACAGTCTCACGTTTGACTGATGCGCTTCTTTCAAAGCTACCACTGGCATTGGTGCAACCATAACCAGAGTGTGTATACTACAGATGACAGACGCCCTCTTTCAGAGAACAGTTGACTCCATCTATCTTAACTTCTCCCGAGGTGGCAGATGTATACAGGTAGGGAGCTCATATGACAGCACAATTCCCCAGGCTGCAAACTCTCAACAGACATGCAAATGCTTCCGAAGGCATCACCAAACAGTATATGAATAGCAAGATATATCCAGTGTGTTTCTCACTGAAACAACATTTCTCCTCACTCATCTCTGAAAGGGATATCTGAGGAGCAGAGCTTTTATGTTCATTCATGGTATGTGGTATTAATGGCATAGCCAGCACTTGTTGACCATTCCTAACTGCCCTTCTGAAAGTAGTGATGAACCATTTTCTTGAGTCAGTCCAGTCCATGGTGCAGGTACACACACAATGCTTTTAGAAAAGGGACTGCCATGATTTTGACCCAGCAATATTGTTCCAAATTAGGATGGTCTGTGACTTGAAGGAGAATAAGATATCCTCACTGACTAACCAATATGATTGATACAGTCACAGGACTTCAATCTTACCTTATCCTACACATTTTTTTCTGATGACACTGAAGCTGGCATTGCCAAAAAGTCTGAATCTATTGAATGTTGATCTACTTACTAACATGTTCATTAGTAACAGATCAAGTTTCCAGTAGATTTCAAAGGAAACAATAAGTTTGGTGTAATTCAGGTGAAGCGCAAGAAGTAGAAGGTTCTCTGTGTGAGTGTAAGTTACTCACAGATAGTGCAGTCATTATAAATGGGAGGGATAAAGTGTAAGGTATTAGGAGTTGAGGAAGATTTTTTTCGGTTTATGGAAGGATTGTGTTAGGCCAGTTATAGGGACTCTTACACAAATTGTAGTGTAAACACTTAAAAGGGTGAACATTGCTTTTCTCAAAACCACAAGGTTCTACATTCTCTTAAAACAATCTGGTGACAAGACAATTTGACCAACCCTGTGAAGTGATTTCATGAGTGAGAATGAGTAGAGTGATATTGTCAACAACAACTCTTTGCAGTCAGCACAACTTAGTGAAGGGTAGATCTAGGAATGTGAATTTCCTGTCTCGTACCACATGCCAGGGTTTCTTTTGCCTGGTGCCCTCGCATGGTGTCAAAGCGAAAATATGGTTAAAGACCAGCATTACCTGGAAATGAAAGCACTGGTAGTATTGGACCTTCATTTTGAAATGTACAAGGCAAGTCAGGCCATTATGTGTCATTCACAAACTTTACTGATTTTTCCTTCCAGCATGTGGGTACATCTGGCACCTAAGTAGGTATGAACCATGTTGTTAAAGAATTATGTTGTTGTTCAGCAGGTTCTTGGTTAGCTTGCATTGTGTGTGTGCGTGTGTGTGTGTGTTGGAGGGGGTAAGAACTAGGTAGTTGCGGAGGCTGACGAAAGCAAAACCTCATACAGTTACTCACATTTATTATGCTAGATCAAATTATTTAAATTAATTTACACACAGAAACTTGTGTGCAACTCCCTCTGCTGGAGAACAGCATAAATCTCCAGCTGAACTTCCATGCAGCCAGGGTATGGATAAAATCAATTCAGGGTCATAGTTCAAGATACTTTCTTTAAAGAGAAAGGAAATATATTGTCATTACTGCATGCTTCCTTTTAAAGTATGTTTTATTCCATCTTCAACTTATAGTGCTGCCTATTTTTCAGAAGACAGAAACACATGTTGGCTGTCCTCCCTTGCTTAACCAAATTCACCATTCATCTTCTGTGTCCACAAACTGTGGGGCAGCTGGCTCTTTCACTCTATACTGCTTCACAGTCATAGCCTATGTAATGTTCACATATGCAGGTTTTCCAGTCTGGATCACTGGATGTGATTGCTAAGAGGAAAGATATAAATCTGACCACTCGCAACCTTTCTGGATTTCTTACCTTATCCCGACTTCAGTAAAAACAGCAAATGCCAATGCTTTCAAATATTGATTGTTTTTGGAATTTTTTTGATGACTGTTGTACATACTAAGTCAAATAAATCCTAATGACTAATGGCTGCTTGGAAGAAATTTTGACCATATAAACAGAAGCAGCTGACAAATTGGAAAATGCTCAGTGTAATTATTGTTTCTCATGATCATTTTACAAATTATCCAGCATAATCAAAATTACCCCGCACCCTCTGTGTTGAATTTAGGAATCACTGCATCCTCGTTTACTTTAACTGGTCAAAATGTTGAAGACCCAGTTCAATGGAAGAGCATTGACGTATTGATTTCCAGGTATCTCAAATTACAGAGGCAGAGGGCATTGCCAAGATTGGAGGTGATATGCATCTGTGAGTAGCCCATGTTCCAAATGATGAAATGTCCCCATCTCCGAATTGCACAGTACAAGAAACCCAGATAGAAAAGAGGCATAAGTACTTTTTTTAACCTCAGGCCACTTCTAGGCTCCACTGGTCTAAAGAATACTGAATTGAACAAACCTTATTGAGGCGTCAAGCAACTCCTTCAGACACACCACCTTTCGGTCTGAGAAGCAAACAGATTATTTCGCTCTTCTCCTCCCACACTCAACCAGAGTTCCCTGATCCCGTCTTTATAGGTGCTTCTTCTATCCATTTCAGCTCAGAAGCTACACAAGAAGTGTATCCAGATCTGTGGTAAAATCTTGAGTCCTGGCTCATTAATTACTGGTACCTGAAAATGTTAGGATTCCTTAACAGTCACAATCTCCAATTCATTCTGTGTTAAAAATTAACAACGATCAACCAAACCACAATACGCTACAGATGAAAGGTCATCAATCTGAAACATGAACTGTGCTTCTTTCTCTATAGCTGTTGCCAGATCTGTGCAATATTTCCAGCATTTTCTGATTTTAATTCCAAATGCTTCTTGACTATTTTATCATCTCTGCCTTTTATGTTGTTGGTGGCATCCTACACTTGGTCCTTCACCCATGTTTCTCAAATCCCCTCAAAGTGCAAACAATGAATACCTCCTCTTGCTGCTATTCCATTGCATTATTGAATTAAGCATCCTTTAAAGCAAACAGATTTTCAGGATGATATTGTTCTTATGAATACAATCATTACTTATTGTGTATAGCGATGTAAAATATTATTTCCTTTTTCACTGCTCGTAATTGTGCATGCATTGAAGCACTAACTAACGATACCACTTTACATTAACCTACTAAAAAGCAATAAATGTAGTTGGGTATACGCCCCAAGGTTTCTAATCCAGGGGACGCAGTTCTCTCTCAACGTAAAGTACTCTCTTACAACTAAAAAGTTGATGAAACTGGATTTTTTGTAGACAATACAGTAATGTCTGTAAATTACAACTTCTAGCACATCACCATAATTTTTTTTTGAAGGCACATATTGAGCAATTTAATCTTGGTGTACAAAAACAATTTTCAGAACACACCAAAAACTCTTACTATAATTTGTCTCTAACTATGGGGGTTCTTTGCTAAAGCTTACTTGAGATACACTTTCAAATAACATATGAGGAGACATTTCTCACCATTTTAACTAGGACTTTCCAAAGATAACCTTACACTGTAGTGACAATGACAGCTAGCACATGGTCTCTCAGTCAACGGCAGTCTGTAAGGAACCTTCCTTCTCAATACCCACAAACCAAGGAAACTCAAGAATTTGTACTACAAGCGACAGTTTGGTTTCCATTTCAAACTACAAAGGAGAGAGTTAGCTTTTAGCATTGGGATTGGTGGGTCCTCCTAATTCTTGATTAAGGGAGGATTTCGGGAAACAGATTGAATGCAACTGCAATGTAAAGAGATTGTGGGTCTCTACTTAAGCGATGTTCCTCAAGAGGTTTCTTAAGAATGCAAAAGTGCCACTAGAATATTACTCAACAGAAAAGTAAAGACTCATTTCATTCCTCTACGCTGTGACTTCCCATTTCAATGGAAGTGAACGTCTTTAAAAAAATGGCAGCCTCGTGTTGCTTCTAGTTGTCAGCTGCTCTCCATCAACATGAACCCTGTGTTTTTGTACAATCCCTATTGTATCTTTTCCCTGATACTTAGAAATTCTCAGGTAAATTAATTCCCACTTACACACCATCTAAATGCATGTTAAAAGCACATTTAGGATTAGTGCCAGATATAGCTAATAGTATGTTCTAAAAATGAAAAGTTCTAACAACCAAAATCTCTTAGGCAATGTACTTCTTAAAACTCACAATAAGAGCCTCCTACAGCATACAGTTTCAAAACTTTTCTCAACGGATTTTCCTCTATATTAAGTGATTTGAAATACAAATATTTCAAGAGGATAGGAGTATATGAATATTGAAATGTGTTCCACCAGAAACCACTTACATCATTTCTCTGAGTTGCCTTGAATCCTTTGCCAAAGTTAAGACAAATAACTGGGGAAGAAAAGAGCTTGCAGAAATTAATGGCATTAATCCTTGTTAAGCCTGTTTAATGTCCCATTACCATGCTCCCAGGTAAATTGGGAGTTGCTGTTTTTAAAAGATATTGCAGGTCTGCTACAGTTTGAATATGTCAGTAATTCAACTATTACAGTCACACAATAAATTGAACAAAGTAATCCATTCTGTGATTGACACAAGATATAGATATCGTAAACTTCACTGTTACTGAAAACTACATAGGAGTAAAAGTGAGGTTAATTTTAACCTAACCGACTCAGTGGGAAGCTGACAGAATTGGAATGGCTATTCAATTTGCATCCTATCCACTAAATTCATAGAAAATAATGTTGGATACAATGCAATTCATACAACCGATAAAACCCATGATTTTCTAGCCAAATTAGTTACCTTAACCCAATAGTCACTATTTACACAAAACTTTCTGAAGTAATTATGTTTGTTCTTCAAACTCAAACTCACTGCTTGGCCTCTGAAGATGCATTTGCAGTGTTTCAAAAGATGCAAGTATTTACTTTGCTGTTATCTTTTTATTTTCTTTCACCTTGAATATTTATTATGATCATGATTATTGGGATGTGTTAGTTCCTCCCCTTTACTTTCCATGATGAGTCCATAGGTGCTGCTAGCATTGTTATTGGTGTAGCATAGCCTAAAGAGATTTTCCCACTGTCTGGTTTCTACCGACCCACTACTGAACAGATGATCATTCATGACGATACAAGACTGGATGGCTGACCGATTCTATTTGAAATGTTTAAACCTTCAAAATTTTTCGTTTTAGACCTCAGAAAAATATCAGCCTGCTTTAATAAGATAATATGTACTCCGTAAAACAAAGCAATTCATTCAGAATTTCTATGAAGCCATTTAAATTGTATTCAAATGCTGATCAAAATATAACCTTCTTGCTAGTGATAAGTCCAGATGGTCTTGTGTGGTTGCTGTTATTTGCAACTGTCTTACTTGATTGACCCACTGTGGTCTGCCAGTTCAGTATAATAGATTTAAAACTACAATTCTAAAAATGAAACTTTGTCATGTACTCATATTTTGTCCATGGTAGCTGAAAAACTAGCGAATTAGAGTGGGGAGCAGGATGGGAAACATACAGAGCATAAAGAGATTAAGTAAATCTAGGGGCAATTATTAGACTGGCCCAACAAACTACAAAACTGGAGGTATAGTTGTCAGGAACAAAAACAAAGTTGTTGGAAAAACTCAGCAGGTCTGGCAGCATCTGTGAAGAGAAAATCAGAGATAACGTTTTGGGTCCGGTGACCCTTCCTCAGAAGTTCTGAGGAAGGGTCACCGGACCAAAAACGTT
>NC_063332.1:147450577-147462182 GCF_021869965.1 Rhincodon typus | reverse complement strand
TATTAGGTATAGTTGTCATTGAGTGCTGGTTAGGAGTTAATAAGTAGCAAAGATATGTACTACGAATGGTGTTCCCCCAACATTAATTGCAGTGCAGTGTTGAATGCAGTGGGGCTGCCACACAATATTACGTACGTTTTACTGTACTTATAGAATTATAGAGTTTTACAGCACAGAAAAAGACCCTTCAGTCCAACTCGTCCATGCTGATCAGATATCCTAAATTAATCCAGTACCATTTGCCAGAATTTGGCTCATATCACTCTAAACCCTTCCTATTCATATATACCCATTCAGATGCCTTTTCAATTTTGTAACTGTACCAGCCTCCACCACTTCCTCTGACAGCTTATTCCATGCGTGCACCACCCTCTGTGTGAACAAGTTGCCCCTTAGGTCCCTTTTAAATCTTTCCCCTCTTTTCTTAAACCTATGCCCTCTATTTTTGGACTACCCTGCCCCAGGGAAAAGACCTTAGCTATTCTGCCTATCCATGTCCCTCATGATTATGTAAACCTCCATAAGGTTACCCCTCAGCCTCCGAAACTCCAACGAAAATAGCCTGAGCCTATTAGCCTCTCCCTTCAGTTCAAACTCTCCAACCCCAGTAACATCCTTGAAAGGATTCAGAATAGATTTACAAGTTTAACAACATATTTCCTATAGCAGGGATACTAGATTTGAATGCAGTGCTCCAAAACTGGCCTAACCTATGTCCTGTACAGCTGCAACATGACATCCCAACTCCTATATTCAGTGCAGCGACCAATAAAGGCAAGCATACCAAATTCCTTTTTTACTACCGTGTTTACCTGCGACTTCACTTTCAAGGAACTATGAACCTGCACACTAAGGTCTCTTTGTTGAGCAACACTTCCCAGGACCTTACCATTAAGTGTATAAGTCCTGCCATGATTTGCCTTTCTAAAATGCAACACCTCACATTTATCTAAATTAAACTCCATCTGTCACCCCTCAGGACATCGGCCCATCTGATCAAGATTCCAGTTTATCTGAGGTAACCTTCTTCACTGTCTACTACACCACCAATTTTGGTGTCATTTGCAAATTTACTAACCATACCTCCTATATTCACATCCAAACTATTTCTATAAATGACAAAAAGCAGTGGACCCAGCACCAATCCTTGAGGCACACCGCTGGTCAAAAGGCCGGCAGTCTGAAAAACAACCCTCCACCACCACAGTGTGTCCCCTACCTTCAAGCCAATTTTTTATTTAAATAGCAAGCTCTCCCTGGATTCCTTGCTAAACCAGTCTACCATGTCAAATGCTTTGTTGAAGTCCAAATAGATAATGTCCACTGTTCTGCCTTCAATCTTCTTTCTAAGTTCTTCAAAAAAATCAATCAAGTTAGTGAGACACAATTTCCCATGTACCAAGCCATGTTGACTATCCCAAATTTGTCCTTGCCTTTCAAATACATTTAAATCCTGTCCCTCAGAATCCCCTCCCACAACTTAACCACCAATGACATCGGGCTCACAAGTCTATAGTTCCCTGGCTTTTCCTTACTACATTTCTTAAATAATGGCATCATATTAGCACCTTACCTGTGGCTATCCATGATAATAAATATCTCAACAACGGATGCAGCAATCACTTCCCTAGCTTCCCACAAAGCTCTGGGATATACTTAATCAGGACCTGGGGATTTATCCACCTTTATGCATTTTAAGATGTCCAGCACCTCCTCCTCTGTAATATGGACACTTTTCAAGATATTACTATTTATTTCTCTAGGACTGGAGGGTTGCAAATGTTGTGCCCTTAATTCAAGAAGGGCTGTAGAATAAAACCTGGGAATTATACGCCTGTGAGATTAACATCTGTAGGTATCTTACTTGAGAAGATTCCGAGGGATAAGATATATATGCATTTAGAAAGACAGGGTTTGATTAGGAGTAGTCAGCCTGGCTTCGTGCATGGGAGATCATGCCTCACAAATCTGTTAGAGTCTTTGATGAAGTGACCAGGAAGGTTGATGAGAGCAGGGTGGTAGACATAGTCTATATGGATTTCAGTAAGGCCTTTGATAAGGTTCTACATGGTAGGCTATTCTGGAAGGTTAGATCGCATGGAATCCAGGAAGAGTTGGCAAATTGGATATACAATTAGCTTGATGATAGGAAGCAGAGAGTAATAGTGTCAGGATGCTTGCTGAACTGGAAGCCTGTGACTAGGGGTGCTGGGCCCATTGCTGTTCGTTATCTATATCAATCATTTGGATGAAAATGTAGAAGGCATGATTAGTAAGTTTGTGGATGACACTAAAATAGGTGGTATTGTGGACAGTAAGGAAGGTTATGAGAAATTGCAGCAGGATCTTGATCAGCTGGGGAAGTGGGCTGAGAAATGGCAAATGGGGTTTAATATAGATAAGTGTGAGGTGTTGCATTTTGGAAGGTCAAATCAAGGTAGGAAATTCATGGTGAATGGTATGGCCTTAAGGAGTATAGTGGAACAGAGGGATCTTGGAGTTCAGGTGCACGGTTCTCTGAAAGTGGAGTCACAGGTAGACAGGGCAGTGAAAAAGGCTTTTGCTACACTGACCTTTATCATTCAGGGCATTGAGTATAGAAGTTGGGAACTTATGTTGCCGTTGTACAGGATGTTGGTGAGACCGCACTTGGAGTATTATGTTCAGTTCTGGTCATCTTTCTATAGGAAGAATGTTATTAAACTGGAAAGAGTGCCAAAGAAATTTAAAAGGATGTTGCCAGGACTCAAGGGACTGAATTATAGGGAGAGGTTGGACAAGATAGGACTTTTTTTCTTTGGAGCGTAGGAGACTGAGGGGGGAATCTTATGCAAGTGTATAAGATCATGAGAGGCATGGATAGGGTGAATGTACTCAGTCTTTTTCCCAGGGTTGGGGACTCGAGGACTAGAGGGCAACAGTTTAAGGTAAGAGGGGAAAGAATACGTAAGGGCAACTTTTTTTTAAACACAGAAGGTGGTACGCATATGAAATGAGCTGCCAGCAGAAGTGTTGAAGCGGATACATTAACGACATTTAAAAGGCATTTTGGACGAACACATGAATAGGAAAGGTTTAGAAGGATATGGGCCAAATGCAGGGAAATAGGGTTAGTGTAGACGGACATTTTGGTTGGCACGGACCAGTTTGGGCTGAGAGGCCTGTCTCCATGCTGTAGGACTGTATGACTCTAAATTCTCTTACTTCCATACCCTTCTCCCCAATACTGTGCAAAATATTTGTTTGGTATCTCAATCATCTCCTACGGTTCCACACAAAGATGGCCTTGTTGATCTTTAAGGGGCCCTATTCCCTCCGTAGCTACCTTTTTGCCCTGAATGTAGTTGTAGAATCTCTTGTGATTCTCCTTAACCTTACTTGCCAAAGCTATCTCATGACCCCTTTTTGCCCTTCTGATATCCATCTTCAGTATACTCCTACCGTCCTTATACTTACTGGGTCATATGACATGTCCTTTCCAACCTCACTTACAAGCCCAACTTCACATTGTGGTAGCCACCCGTCATGTTTACAGGATCCTTATTCTGCATATACTTTTATCACTACTCTTCACTCTCAACCCAATAGTTACTGTGAAGGAGTCACAGGTTTATGACAGAAATCATTTCTCAGGAAGAAGCAAGATCTAACTTTGTGGCAGTATAATAACACTATGTTACAAGACATGGCATGAGACAATCTTTGGAAAATTTACTCGCTTTTCACAGTTTACACTGCACATCAGAAAGTTCTTGTAAACATTTCCTTGACGTTTTTTTGAAGTCGTTATTATGTACATGATATGCAAGATTATTACATCAGTAAAATTCCTTACCTTAATATTCTACTTCTAATTTTTTTTTAAAATTCCTGCTCTGATGTGGAACCCAATAGGAAAGAGTAGCAATCATAATGTCAACCAATTAAATTTGTGTTCAACTCAGAGGAGAATCAGGATTCATGTGCTTAATTTGCAGTTACATGTTATAATGCCATTCACACCTTACATGTAAGACATTTTGCCTATAAAGTACAAAATAAATTCACAGGCTGTGATGGAAGCTTCAGGCCTCTTCCTATCAAATGCCTGGCAGGAATGCTGCTATCCTAGTGCATGGTTCTATCGCCAGACATCTGTTTCTCTACATTGCATCATTTGTATAAAAGTTCACAAACATTTCATAAACGTACATCCATTTCTAACTTCACACTGTTTGTTCTGATTTAAGTTATAAAGCTACTCCATTGACTTCATTCAGTGTTCAACAGACCTGAAAGCAATCTAGGAATGTACTTAAGATTAGGTTGTTCTATTTTTCATATAGTGATGGATAGTAAGGGATTAATTTATCTTGTATGGTGTGAAGTGAGACACCAATGACTCACTTGTGGATTTGCCTTTTGTAGATTATAGGGTTAACTTGATTCACAAGATAAAATTACATTTGTATTCTACATCATGTCATACGTTGGCATTCCTAGTTACCAGTTATTTATATCACTATTTCCAGTTTTTAGAAGTAGGGGACCACATGCAAAACATTTAGAACCCTCCGCTGCTAAAGTACTTGCATCAATAAAGAAGATAGAAACTGGATGGAGTGAATGAGAATGTTTACTGATTAACAAAATTTTCTATCATGCAGACAGTTAGATTATCCATGGATATTACTTCATTGCAAGTTTGCCAAAGTATTAAACTATAGCTTTGCTCTGGATAATTTCATGACTTTTAAAGGAGATGGAAGACAGAAATCAGTTTTACGAAAACTTTGTTCAGCGAGGAGTGTGGATACCAAAAAGAAAATTAATTGTAGCATTTTATTACTATAAACCTTTGTTGTAACATTCTCCCACACAGTAACAGTCAGTGTGCTCCTCCCATTGTTAAAAGGCAAGCTTACAAAAATATATGCTGTTGAAGAAACAAATTGCCTCTGTTATGATGGTTAAAAATGGTACTTATTAGTCCACTTACTTCAAAACTCAGCAAACTCATGTAATCTTTAAGGCAGCCGAACAGAATAATAGAAATTCTAACACAGATTGGCCCATTATGCCTGTAGATTATAATTTAAATAAAATCCACTTACCTCTGCTTTCTGTGTTCTAGGAAAGCTAGAAGATTTTTCTACAGCGTAAACATCCACAAGGTACAGATTTGGACCTCGCTCTCGATCCAACACAGCAGCAGTTTGAACGACACCACTTCGGTGCCCTATTGTGAAAAGCCGTCCAACCGATTTTCCCCCACAGCGAACTGAAACTATGTAATACTCCAGTAATGCTGAAGAATCTTTTGGGTTTGCTGCCTCTAAAGAGATCACACTGGTACCCACAGGCTCTCCTTCACGTAAAATGGTGATGTATTTTGGCTGAGTAAAGACAGGTCCATCTACACCCTGAAGAATAACAGTCAGCTCAGTGCTGGTTGTTCTTTTCTCTGGTCCAAAGTCTGAAGCTGACACAACAAGATGGTATGTGAGTCTAGAAGGAAGTAATGGCGCTATTACTCTAATATCTCCATTATATCGATCCATCATAAAGGTGTCACTATCACCACTAACTAGTTCATACTCAACCTCTCCATTTGGCCCTTCATCTAGGTCTACAGCCGTGATGGTCGTGAGAATTGAACCCATTACGAGAGCACTATCAGCAACTAGAGCATTTTGTGATACAAATACAGGGGCATTATCATTCTGGTCTGTCACTAAAATAGTGATATTCTTTAAAGCAAAACGTCTGAAATCTAATGGAACTGCCTGATCAATGGCTTTAATGGTAAGTTCAAATAGATTGGAAAATTCACGGTCAATCTCTGCGTTGGTCCGCAATGTCCCATCAGAAGCACTGATTACAAAATGGTTTCCCCTCGGTATTTGCTGGGCTATACAATATTGTAACTCTCCATTAATGTCAGCATCAGGGTCTTGAGCAGTTATAGTCAATACAGATGTACCAATAGGAATATTTTCCACAATAGACTTAAAAATATCACCAGGCGGAAACCTCGGTGGATTATCATTAAAATCTCTAACTTGGATCACGACAGACATTGTTGAGGACCTTGGTGGCCTTCCATTATCTTTAGCTGTTATGTTCAAATGGTAGACAGATTGGGTTTCAAAGTCCATTTTTTTTGCAAGGAAGATACTACCAGTATTATGACTAATGCTAAATGTTCCATGATTGTTACTTCCTGTAATGCTATAATGGATCTCAGCATTGTCCCCTGAATCTGAATCAGTAGCAGTTGCAGATTCTATGAGCTCTCCAACTCGCATATTTTCTAATGCATCAATATACATCACAGATTTAGGAAATGAAGGAGTGTTGTCATTTTCATCTAGCACCGTGATAACTAAGGCACATGTGGAACTCAAAGGTGTAGTGCCCAAGTCCACCGCAAGGAGAGTCAAAGAGTAGGAAGCTGTAGCTTCATGGTCCAGCTTTCCTACCAATGTCACCTGTCCTGTGGTACTTTGAATTGTAAATTGTTCTTCTTCATTCCCTTCAATGATATAGAAATTGACCAAAGCATTACTTCCCTCATCAACATCTGAAGCACTGACACGAAGTACTTGCGTTAGATTTCCGGCTGATTCCGATATTGTGGCCTGATATATGTCTTTAGTGAATCTGGGTACATTATCGTTCATATCTTTGATGTATATCTGAACAGTAGCATGGTCCTGGAGAGGGTTTGGTAATCCTTGGTCTGATGCAATTACTGTAAAGGTGAAGACTGCAGCCCCTCTTTGTCTCATTAAAGCCTCCCTGTCAAATTTGTGTATACTTGTAATTTCCCCAGTGACTGCATTAAGGTCAAAGTCAAGTTGGGCTGTTTCAAGAGTATATTTCACTTCGCCATTAAATCCAAAATCATTGTCTACAGCATTGACAAAACCAACCGTTGAGCCAGCTTTCTGCTCCTCCTCAAAATGGAAGACATAATTTGTGCTGTTGAATAAAGGTCTATTATCATTTACATCTTCTAGTATTATTGTTACATTCACAGTTGCACTCAGAGGCTCCACTGCTCTGTCTGTAGCAACAACCATCAAGACATAATGGCTTTGAGATTCACGATCCAATTCCGTCTTAATATACAATTGTCCATCGGGAAAAATGCCAAACTTCTTTTCTCGGTTTCCTTGCATAATATCATAGGTGATCTCCCCATTCACTCCAGAATCTTTGTCAGAAGCCTGGACTTTGAAGAACCTAGAGTTCACAGGTTCTGCCTCTGAAATTGTGACCTCGTATGAAAGCTGGTCAAATACAGGTGAATTATCATTCACATCATGCACATAGACAGTCAAAATCAAGCTAGACGAACGCTGAGGGACACCCATGTCAGTTGCTATTGCCTCCACTTGATATGAGCCTGCATTGATGTCAAGTGGTCCATTTAAAGTCACTATTCCAGTTTTCTCATCAATGTGAAAGAGGTCTTTAGGATTCTGCCGCAACGAATATGAAACCATGCCATTAATACCTTCATCAGGATCTTCTACTTCAGCCTGGAAAATAACATGTCCCGAATTCCAGTTTTCAACTGCATTAATATTTTCAACAGCATGAGGGAATCGTGGAGAATTATCATTCAGATCCTTGACGGTGATATTCACCAAAGTCTCCCCCGTCACAGTGCCACCACTTGCAACAACTTTTAACTGGTAAAATGCTTGGTCCTCTCTGTCTATGGTGCTGGCAGTGTTAATTTGACCCGTTGATTCACCAATGGTAAACATCCCCTTCTGGTCTCCTGAAGTAATAAGGTAAGTGATGTTGGTATTAAGATCAAGTGTAGATGCAGATACAGTGCCAACAAGTGAACCAATGGCAATATTTTCAAATATTACAAAACTGTAGCTGCTATGGCTGAATGATGGTGGATTGTCTTGGGTGTCAATGACAGTGATGGTAACAATGGCTGGATTCTGGGACCGGAGATTTCCACCATCAGTGGCAATTACCTGCAACCAAAAGTCACACAGAAAAAAAAAATTAAAAGAACTTGATTAAAATCACAAACAATTTTTCTGACTCCTTTTTTTTCCCCCTTTGAATCTTTCACAGGATGTGGATATTGCTGGCATGGTCATCATCAGTCGCCCATTCCCAGATCTCCTTAAACTGAGTGGCTAGCTGGGTCATTCACAAGACAGATTTCCTTTCATAAAGGTCATATGTGACAAGATGAGTAGTGAACAAGCTTGCACCTCAATTTTCCCCAGTCTCAATCATGTCACTGTCGGAAACGTTGAATATGCTGTTAATCCAGTCTTGATATGAACCCAGGTTCAAAAGGTGAAAAACAGATTCAACAAGCACATTGTACTACTGAATTATATTTGACTTCTTTTTTCCATTGATAATCAAGTTCTATTAGGGTTTTTTTTGCTTCCTAGTATCATGGTTAACTTGAGAGAATTGCACAAAATTAATAATCTAAACAAGGAACTTATCAACAGATGATCTTATATATTCTAATCATCAAACTCGCTTGTATACATTCCTTTCCTTTTTTTTTAAACTGATTTTTTAAATCTATGGCTTGATGAACTGGCTTCAGCCCTTCATTAGTGTTCCACTGAAATTGGGCTTAAGGAGAGCATGTTGCATTGTGCAAAAAGGATTGAAATGGTTCTTTTCACCACTGGGAAATACCTGAACTTTCTCTTGCATTTCCCTGCAGTACCAACAACTTGCACTTATATAATGGCTTTACATTGTAAAATAAAAGCCCCTCCAGGACTTTGCATGAGTCAAATAAAGAGTTATTAAGGCAGGTGACTAAAAGCTTCAACTAATAGGTTATAAGCACAACCTTAAATCAGAAAAGAGTGGTGAAGTCAAAGAGGTTTAGGGGCCAAATTCCAAAGCTTAGGGCTGAGGCAGCTAAAGGCATGACCTCCTGTAACAATGTGAAAGAAGGGGCAGTTACTCAGGAAACCAGAGTTGGAGAAATGCAAAGATCTTGGAGAACTGTATGGCTACAGAAGGTTTTGAATATAGTTAGGGTGAGTGCCTTTGAGTTGTAAAATCGAAGTGTTGATGGACCAGGAGCCAGTGTAGGTCAACAAGTACAAAGGTGATCATTGAGCAGATGATGAGAGACTTAGGACAGGAGTCATTGAGTTTTGGAGCTGGAAGGCCAGACGCCATCCAGTACAGCGTTAAAATAGTTTATTGTGGTGATAACAGAAGTTCAGCTAAGGGTTTTAGCATCAGCACCAGCAGGCAGGCTAAGGTAGCGTTAATTGAGGTAAAAAGGCTCTTGTCTACTCAACTGGGGCAAAAATGCTGAAAATGGATTGAGGAAACACAAGAGGCAGTGAAAAACAATTTGTTTCTCTGTCATTTTCCTGAGATTGTAGCCAAACTTTTGTTCATTACTAAATAGAGGTATTGACATCTTGAGAAGTCTGGACAGAGCAGATAGTGAGAAACTGTTGCCACTAGTGAAAGGATCAAGAACCAAGAGGCACAGATTTAATAAATTTGGCAAAAGAATCAATGGTGATGTGAGGAGCAACATTTTCACGTAACGAGCAGTTAATTTATGGAATGCATTGCTTGAGTGCGCAGTGCAGGCAGAGTCAAGTGAAGCTGTAGAAAGGGAATTGAATCAATAGCTGAAAATGAAGCATTTGCAGAGCTATGGGGAAAGGATTGGGCGTGGCACTGGGTGAACTCTTCCTTCAGAGGACCAGCATAGATATAATGGGATGAATGGCTTCCTTTTCTGCTATAACCATTCCATGCTTAGGATGGATGGATAGGAAGGCAGATAGATATTTCACTCTCCTTCAGTATTGAGATGTCTGATTTTCTCAGTTTTAAGAAATGTGTATTAAAATTGGAAGACATGAAGAGGAAAATGATTATTGAATACTTGTAATAATATTAAAATTACTTTTTCAATCAAAAAACATAAAAGGGATAACAAAAAAGCATGTAACGGAGAAAAATATACATTTGTCAAGGATGTTCGTGACAGCATCTTGCAGTTCTGCAACCCCTAATCCCTGAGAGACCTAGGGAGCAGTTGCATGGGAATACTACCACATACAAATATCAATTCATGTCAAACTTCATTTTGTTGCAGAACTCTAATGCCTTTCCTTCACTGTTGCTGGATCACAATTCTAGAACGCCTTCCCTAAGTGCATATAGCATACAGTGGTTGAAGAAATAGTTTCACTGACACATTTACAAGGACAATTAGGACAATAAACACTGGCCTTTCCAACGATGTTCACACATCACAAATGAATAAAGATAGTATTCAGTGACCTCAATATAAAACAAATTCTTAATTACCACAAACACAATTTAGTTTTTGAGTTGAGGAACAGTTCTGTATGTATAATCAAGTGACCATAATTTATATTTCTACTTAACCCTTACTGAAACACAGAATAGGAAATATCGGTCCAACCCTGCCTGATAGTACAATGGTCTTAGAGGGTGAGGGAAGCTTAAAAGCACATCTACCTCCAGCCTAGTCATCTCAGCAAATTAGGTAAATACAGAGACTAATTCAATGGCTTTAAAACAAAATAAAGTTGTTGATCTAATTTATCCACTCTTTAAGCATGTTTCCTAAAAATAATGCACTGTTCAAATAATTTGAATGCACACTAACATTTTCGCTGAAATAGGTGAAAACCAGAGAATCACCTTCCATTTCTAACCTGGGGAAATAACTCATAAATGATAATGCCGCTTGTGCAAATGGAAGGTTTGAAACTGGTCTTTTTGACATGAAGATGAAATATATCAAAACATCTGTATGTCCATTTCGTCATTAAGGAAATGATTGTGTGCTCATTAAAACGGTAGTCAAAATGAAAAATAAAGGAATTTCATACCAACATCCTAAGCACTGGACTTTTGTAGCATATGACTTCAAGTTTCAGAAGTTAAGAGTTTCCAGTACAACTCATCTCTTATTTGCCTTTAGCAATACAAATTTTCAAGTAGTTGGTAGTATATATTTGCCAAATTGTGATGTCCAAACTCTAAGCAACAGAGAATATGAATATAGTTTATCATTATTCACTTTTATTCAAATAGTACACTAGTATCATGCAGTAAGTTTCAATGTATTTGTATAAGGAATGTGAAAAATCTGGTCAGTTAAGCTTTCTTACAGGAATTTGGATTCTAAATTAAAGTGCTTGAATCAAACCACTACACTCAAGAGACAAGAAAATTAACGTAAGGTTTTGACGTGCAATTCTTGGTATTTGTATTCTTCCTTTACTTTACAAAATCACTGGGTATCTTTTGTGAAGGATGTAATTACTTCTTTTGCTCTTACATTGTTTTGACATTTTAGATGAATTTTGAATATTCACTTCAAAAAATCTGTGAAAGCATAAATCTAAACAAAAAGTGTCTCTGGTTATAAACAATATTTTTAATGCGCAAAATGTCTCTGTTTTATTTCCTTCACCTGACCATTTAGATTTCTTTGGCCACTGAACTTGGCTGCAGCCAAAGGGGAAAACCCATTCTAGACCTCCTTCAATGTCATTTATAACTAGATGTTAAGAGTTGTGTAACTGTGGCTTGGCAACATTATTGCATT
>NC_063332.1:147429236-147450077 GCF_021869965.1 Rhincodon typus | reverse complement strand
CACCTTGTTATCTCAGATTCTCCAGCATCTGCAGTTCCTACTATCTCAGGCTAGGGTCTGTTGGTTTCGGTTGATGGTTCTTTTAGAGAGGAGGTGTAAATTGGGATTGTAGGCTGAACAATAGTCCCAGACAGCAACTGTATTCCCAGACCTTGCTGGTTGTGTATTTCCCGCAGACTCGTTTCAGCTTTCATTTCTCTTTTTAAAAGTTTTGAAAAGTCCAGGATTTTGACCAGTATTTTTTATTGAGACAACACAGTGTGGAGCTGGATGAACACAGTAGGGCAGGCAGCTTCTTTGGAAGGGTCCCAACCCAAAACGTCAACTTTCCTGCTCCTCTGATACTGCCTGGCCTGCTGTGTTCCTCCAGCTCCACGCTGTGTTGTCTCTGATTCCAGCATCTGCAGTTCTTGCTATCTTCTTTTAAATATTGAGGAGTTTTGCTTGATCCTACGCTATATGGTTACAATTAGGCTAACTTTTTGTTCTGAACCTCCCATTCTAACACAGTCAGATTATTTTTTCTAGCTTGAGATCTTCCATCAATTGTAAAAGACATGAATCATAAATTGTAAAGACAATTTCTTCTCTTATCTAATTCAAGTTGTAAAGTTCCATATTCATAACTTTCAGACAATGTATAAAGGTCATTCCATACAGCTGGAGCCTGATATTGGCCACTTCTGTCCAAGTTCATGACTTGGATTTATCTCCATGTAGATGTAGTAAGACATTTCTGGTCCTCACTAGCTTTTACGGGCACTAATTCCTGGTTTAGGCTGCGTGAAACATCTGAAGAAAGGCTGTTTACTGTTAGTTTTTCCAGTCCAGACTCACTAGCTTCTGCTGATGATGCTACTATTACATAGGAACAGGAACAGGCTATTCAGTCCATTGAATCTGTCCCACTATTCAACACAATCCTGGCTGATCAAACACTTCAATGTTTTTACATACCCCATTCTCATAATTCTGTATGCCATTAGTAATCAAAAGTCTAGCAATCTCGACCTTGAACATAAAACAGAGCTTCCACAGCCCTTTGTGGTAGAGAATTCTAAAGATTCAGAATCCCTGGGGAGAAAAAAATTCTCATGTCAGACCTAAGTAGCATTCTCTTTATTTTCAAGTTGTGCCTGCTGGTTCTAGACTCCTCGGCCAGGCAAGTCTAGAACAACTTATCTGCACCTACCCTGCCTATCTTTTTAAGCATTTTGTAGGACTTCATGAATTCTTTGAAACTCTGGAGAAAACAGGCCCAGCTTAACCAATCTCTCCTCTGGGAACAAGTCTGGTGAACCATTGTCACATTCCCTCTAAGGCAATATGGCCCAGATTTGCCAAAGGCCAACAGTCGTCAGTCTAGTGTAGAAAGGAGTTTCACATAGGGATTCTGAGGATTTCCAATCATAACACACTCCAAAGGAAGTGCCTGGGAAATTGAAGATTTACTGGACAATTTCTTTAGGACTAGAATCATCCAAAAGTCTCCAGTTAAATTGCAGAACTTGGAGGGCTCTGATGAAATTAAGTAAAATAACAAAATTAAATACATTAAATACATAGTCTAACTTCTGAGTAAATAATTAACGGATCCCATATTTAACTCTCACACTCTCAACTACACAATGCCTGAATCCCGTCATAGACCCTGACTTGGCACCAATCCTCTGGATCCCGAAACCCTTTCCCACACTCCGACCCAGCCACACTAACACAAACACTTGAGCCCACCTGATACCCTTTCTCTGCCACACAACACGCTCCCCATTCTCCTGCTCTGCACAGAAACCCCTCTTCCCACCTGCCAGACCCAAAGCTCTGCACACACCCCCCCCCCAATCGAACCAGACCAGTTTGGACCCTCCACAATCCACCCACCACCACCAGACCCAACTTGACCTGATCCCCCACTACCTCATTGAACCTGAGTCAACATCACCTCACCCTCCTCCTTACCCTACTCCCACTACACTCCCCCCCAACCCCACTACAACCATACCCAAGCTCTTCAAGTCTGCCATCCACCTCACCCCACCATTAGATCTGATTTCTCTCACTCACTCTGACGTACCGTGAACACTGCATCACTTACCTGGCCTCCTTGCCACCTTACCCACTTGCCACCCAACTCCATTCACATGGCCATCCTACCCACCTGGCATCCAATATCCTATTAAGCTTGCAACCTATCAAACTGGGACCCTACCCCTACTCATTTGGCACCCTTCTCCTGCATCTACTCCTAACCAGCTGGCATCCTTACTAACCGGTACTCTATTTCCCTGGCATTCTGACACTCTATTCCTACCTGGCACTGCAGCCTCTACTCATCTGACACCCTGATTACCCTGCAACCTACATTCCTACTCTCCCACTTGTGGCAGACTACACCTGTCACCATATCCCTACCCAGCAGGTAGCCTACTCAGCTAGCACCCTACTTACTTGGCACCCTGACATTCTACCCATCTGCCACCCAACCTATCTGGCACTGTCCCCACTCCACCAAGCCATCTAGCACCCTAACATCACACATAACTTACATTCCTGCAGTTTGACAGCAACTGTCAAAGTGGCTGTCAGGGCCTTTACATTTCCGAATATGGAAGCTGACTGCTGTGTAAGGGGGCATGATTGTCCAAACGGAAGTACAAGGTTCCTCATTTCTGAAGAAGCCATTGTCAGAATATGGTCTCAGAAATGCCGCCACCAATTCTGTTTATACAACTTGTAAACGAGCTTAATAGTTTCAGGTTGTAAAGGATTAACTACAAATAAGTCTTCGAAAAAAGAGACAGATATCAAGTAATAAAAATAAGTTATATAATACCAAATAAAATAACACGTTATATTAGACTAAGACTGGTTGATCTACATTACACTTTGTAAGAGACCTTGGTCCCGCCTAAGTGATGCCAGGCTAACCTAAGTTATGTGACTGTAAGATGTAAGATTAGCAAAAGACAACAACTACAACAATCAGAATTCCCAGAGACAGTCATATATAATTTAGTGGATGGAGCTGTACAAAAGGTGCAAAGTTATCTCTTTCAGGCCAAATGCCTTGTACAATAATCCATAAATTATCCCTATTGATGTGTCTGATCTTTTATTATTTTTATTTTTGTCTAAAAGGGTTCTATTGCTATCTTACTGAAAGCTGTGTCACTTTGTCCTAGTGCTATTATGTTGTCTCTAATAAGTGCAAATACACTACTTTCTCTTTTCCCTTGCTGTTCCTAAAGCTGTCATACCATGCAATATTTAATTGCCTTCCTGGTTTTTGCTCTAGCAATGTTAACTAATGTCTACAAGAGATAGCAAGAACTGCTGATGCTGGAGTCAGAGACAACGCAGTGTGGAGCTGGAGGAACTCTGCAGGCCAGGCAGCATCAGAGGAGCAGGAAAATTGACGTTTTGGGTCAGGACCCTTCTTCAAAAAAACCAATCCAAAATGTCAACTTTCTTCCTCCTCTGATGCTGCCTGGCCTGCTGTGTTCCCTCAGCTCCACACTGTGTTGTCTAATGTCAACAAGATTTGTTTTCTTGGAAGTATGCCTGCTTACATGCAGTATTAGTAACAGTTCCTGTAACTTTATTTTTAACAATATTTATGCAATCCTGTTCTATAAATGTATTAATCCTTGGCCATGTCTGTCCCTCTTTAACTAAATCTGTTCTATATTTTACTCTCCTGTTTTGTTAATATTTAGACTTGTTTCAATTGCTTGTAGGTAGGTGCCCCACCACCATCCATCCCATCCGTTTAAAGCCTTTGTCACCTTCCTAGTTTTCTCTGCCTATTAAGGCACTGGGACAATTCTGTCTCAGGTGGAGCCCTTGACATCAGTGTAGCTTTATCCTGTTCCTGTCTGAATCCAATGAGCTCCACCAGCGCATCATATGAGTCAGCATGTCAAATTCTATTTAAATAAGACCTGACCTCCTTTCTGCCTGAGTGGGTGCTGCATGCGTCAGCTCCTCAAAAGTTAAAATGATTCCCGTAAAGAAGCAGTTGTGACAGAGGAAGAGGGGAATAAAGGAAGCATGATTGAGAGTAAAGAGAAAAGGAGATGCAGGAGGCAGTGACAGACTGTGACGAGATTGGATAGGATCAAACAATTTGAAGTTTCATTGTTACATTATTGGCCTAAGAATACTTTTGCATTTCTGTATGATTCATTTCACCTCCAATTTAACAGAGGGATTATTCAACTTAAAATAACTTGAGCTGAACGTGAAATGAAACAGACGTGATGAACCGGCATCCCCTATTTACCCGCTTTCTGATTTTCTTAATTGATTTATGGATATTCATTTACTTCCTCCCTTCTCTCATGATTATAGAAGCTGAATAGGAATCCTCTTATGGAACAAAATCTTCCTATTTTCTCAAGCTACCATGGCAATTACATAAGAAAGTCAATTTTGGGAATGTGTGGTATTAGAATTTAGCAGAAAAGTGGTTTAGACGTCCAGATGGATAATCTCAAATCTTTCTAATACTTAATGGAGATCCATAAGCTAAATGTAAGCCAATATATTAATATAAAATAAAATTTAAAATAAAAGACAGTTGGTACAGCAATTTATTTCATGTTTCCTGTTGGTGCATTGCAATGATTATAGTAAGTATGGAACCAGCTTAACGCTCAAATATGCACATTTAGGATTTATAAATGTTTATCTGAAAGTTTTATTTCCTAGGAATGCTCTAAGTATAGTTCAGCTATGAAAATTAAAAAAACAAATTTTCTTGAAAAAATGCAGATGGCAGACCTTAGACATTTAATTTCAAAACACTGCAGCTTGCAATCTTTAAAATATATATTTTGCTCCTCCTGCTGGAACTAGCGTAGTGATTTAACAACTAATGAGTATCTTTTTCACCGCATTTTCAAAACAACACAAGGTTTAAGGGACAGATTGTTAATAATTAGACCAATAAAGTAATAAAGATTGATACATGGATATTTTGTAGGAAAAATAGCGTCACATGAATGTTATTTTATGACTGGTTAAAATAGATCAGTTGCTTACATCTAACATTTGAATTGTGGTAGCTATACTTTGATATTTAATGTAAATGTAAATGGTCACTCAAAAGTAACTAATTAAAGAAGCTTTGGTCAAAACATGTCAAATATATTTGCTAGATTTGCATGCATTGGTGGTTACTGCTATTGAACAATCATTATGAAGCATTTTTGCATGATTATTAGTGCAGTACTGTCATTATAATGCATTGATTCTAGGTTAAAACTACATTGGGAAACATGTTATTGGCATCAACAAGTTGCAAGTTCTTTAAGATAACATGAAATCATACAAGTATTTTACAAAGTGTAAGTGTTGGAAAAGTGTGCTTTAGGAAGAATTTGGCTGGGAAAAAAAAGCATTTTGATTTGTTCATGGAACATATGAAATAGGAACAGAGGTCAGGCATTTGGCCCATCAGGCTTACTCTGTCAGTCAAGTAGATTGTGGCTAATCTTCTACCTCAATGTAATTTTCCTGCACATTCCACATATCTCTTGATAATCTTAATATCTAGAAATCCATCAATCTCTGACTTAAATATATTTAATGACTGAACCTCCACAACTCTTCGGGATAGAGAATTCAAAAGATTCAACACTGTCTAAGTGAAGAAATTCTTCCTAAGGGGCTACTTTCTTTTCAGATTAAATCCCTTTGTTCTAGACAATTTATGTATACTGGGTATTACCAGCATTTATTGCCAAATACTAATTGCCCTTGATCATGTAATAGTGAGCCACACTTATGAACCGTTCCACTCTATGTAATGTAAATAATCCCACAGTGTTTTGATTGAAGTTGCAATATTTTGATCTAATGACAATGAACAGCAATATTATTTCCAAATCAGTATGGTGTAACTTTGAGGGGAATTTGCAAGTGATGATCCTATGCATCTGCTCCATAATCCTCTAGAAGCAGAGTGTTTTTTTTTAAATGTGTTCAAGGTTCCTTGGTGAGTTGTTTTCATGCATTTTGCAAATGCTACACACTATTGCCAGAGATGCAGCAGGTGAATACCTAAGGAGGTAGCTAAGGTGCTCATCGAATGGGCTGATTTGTCCTGACAGTCATGTGTTTCTTGAGTTCATTCGAATTAAACTCATATAGGCAAGTGTAAAATATTCCATTACTATGCCTACTTATGCTTCAGAAAAGATGGGAAGCTTTGGGGAATCAGGAGTGAGCCACTTGCAATAAGATATCCAACCTCTCAGCTACTTTTGTAGTCTCTATTCCTGGCAGATCAATAATTGCCTCCATGATGTTGAAGATAAGGAGTTTAGCAATGGTCATGCTTTGAATGTCAAGAGGAGGTCAAAGTGAACAATGACTCCATTGTTAGATTACTATTTAAATGTAGAGAATTAGGTGTGAGTCTCTTTTCTATGCATGATGGGAAATGTAGCCAATACACTTGGCATGATGGAATACGTAGCCAATTTTATGGGAACCTAGCTAAGAATGTACGTTTGCAAAACTAAACAACCTTCACAGCTTGAATCAACAATCTCAAGGTGATAAGGAAATAAGTAGACATTATTAGACTTGCAGTGATAACAAATGTCATGGGACTAATGAGAACATGAAAAGGGATACCTTCAGAGTGTGAATTGCTTTCTTTATTTATAAGGCTATTCAATGTAAGTGCTTAGATGGTCACAACTTTATGTAAAAATATTGTAATGAAATGTGAGAATTAAGACAAAATATTTTCATGCTCACTTTGTATTGACAGGTACCTGGCTAGATTTTTACAAATGTACCTCCAACCATTTACTTGTAAAATAAAGTTTGTCATTGTTGAACCCAAACTCAATGTATCTGATTTTTTGCTGCAAACAGGTTTTTAGTGGTATTGGTAATAATATTGGTTAGTGACACTAGATCAAACATTGACATCAAAGGAATGATTGATACATTTATTTTACCATCCATTAGAGAGGGAGGTCAGCATTCAAAACTGGGGCTGATAAGCCAATTCGAAGATCTGAACCAGAGGATGGGTCTGTTTGTGCAGTAATTCAAGATGATGTGGTGCCATGATTGCAGCTCAGTTCCTTGGGTAACTAAGAAAGTACTGCTAGAATTTCTCAGGGTGAACTGAAGCAAATTGACAAATAGCCATGGGGTAAAATGTGGATGACTATTTCCTAGGGAGATAACCTGTAAGGTAAAACAGAATGGACTATCTCCCGGCCCACTGGGATAAAATGAGGAAGAACATTATCTGGAGGAAGAACTGGGAGGGTAAAACAGGAAGGATCATTTTCTAGCTTGTTGGGATAAAACATGGGAACCATCAAACATTGGTGGCACAGTGGCTCAGTGGTTAGCACTGCTGCCTCACAGCACCAGTGACCCGGGTTTGATTCCACCCTCGGGCGACTGTCTGTGTGGAGTTTGCACATTCTCCCCGTGTCTGTGTGGCTTTCCTCCAGGTGCTCTGGTTTCCTGCCACAGTCCAAAGATGTGCAGGCTAGGTGGATTGGCTGTGCTAAATTGCCTATAGAGTTCACGGATATGTAGATTAGGTGGGTTATAGGGGGATGGATCTGGGTGGGATGCTCTGAATGTTGGTGTGGACTTGTTGGGCCGAAGGGCCTGTTTCCACACTGTAGGGATTCTATGACTCTTCTATGGCTCTATGAATAAATGTAACCTCAGCCAGAGCAGACAGAAACATAGGCTTGAAGACCCAAAGGATCAATGATCAAGTTCTTGGAGGATTGAAATAGCAAGATCCTAAGCAAACTATCTAAGGCAGGCTGGGATCTGTCATATGCTCCAGTCAAACATGAACAGTAGTGGGACAAATGGTTCCAGGGGAAGGAGTAAGAGGCATTTGTGATATTATGTGCATATTATTTTAAAATATGTCAGTTAAAGCAGACTGAGGTTAAATGAAGAAAACGTTGCAATTACGACTCAGATAGCAAAGGAAGTAGGTTGCCTGAACAAGAATTGACTGCTTCTTTCTCCAGATGCACTGGTGAGGTGCACTTGACTGTGCTGACAAATGTGATGAGGCTTATTGGAGATGGATAAAGGAGAGGATAGGTGGAGAGGAGACAGACAGGTCAAAGAGGCGGGGTTGGAGCCAGTAAAGGTGAATGTAGGTGGGGAGTTAGGGAGGGGATAGGTCGGTCCAGGGAGGGCGGACAGGTCAAGGAGGCAGGATGAGGCTAGTGGGTAGGAGATGGGGGTGGGGCTTGAGGCGGGAGGAATGCTTAGGGAGGCGGGGACGAGCTGGGCTGGTTTTGGGATGTGGTCAGGGGAGGGGAGATTTTGAAGCTTGTGAAGTCCACATTGATACCCTTGGGCTGCAGGGTTCCCAAGCGAAACATGAGATGCTGTTCCTGCAACCCTTCGGGTGGCGTCATTGTGGCACTGCAGGAAGCCCAGGATGGACATGTTGTTATTTAAACAAATTAGGGAATTAGTTTGATAGCACCAGTCTGGATCGTAGGATTGGCTGAGTTGCTTTCTTTCTCCTCCTTTCAATTCCTTGTCAATAAGATGAGATTGTTCGCATGCTGATGCTCTCTTTCATTCACTGAATTCATCCTGCCATTGAATGTGGTTTCTTTCTCTTTCAGTAGATGATTTGCAGAGAAAGCTGAGTGGAAGACAGCTAGCCATTACTGCAGGATTTCTGGTATTTCCACATAAGAGATGGAGGCACAGCAAGTGATTGTTTAATACTTTGCAACTCAATGGTTTTCTGTTGCACTGGATTTACTCAAGGTATGGTCAGCTTGTCAGGAGCCAATCTGAAAGCTGTTGTCAAGCAGTTTTCCTTCAGTTCAGAACCTGTTGGTTCTGTGGTGTCTAATTCTGCTTTCATTTTTCCAGGAAAAGGAAACATTAGATACAGCTTTCAGTGGGCTTCAGTAAACATGATTTTTAAAATGGCAACAAGGTGTAGAACTGGATGAACACAGCAGGCCAAGCAGCATTAGAGGAGCAGGAGAGCTGATGTTTCGGGTCTAGATCCGTCTTCAGAAAAAAGATTTTTCTGAAGAAGGGTCTAGACCTGAAACGTCAGCCTTCCTGTTCCTCTGATGCTGCTTGGCCTGCTGTGTTCATCCAGCTCTACACCTTGTTGTCTCAGATTCTCCAGTATCGGCAGGTCCTACTATCGCTTTTAAAATGGCAGCTATCTCCTTACACTTTCTCTGTGGTTTAAAGCAGTATTTTTCAGTTTTAGTCCACAGAAGTTTCAAAAATCATTTATTTGAAGTAAAATTATCAGGCTGAAGATACGATTATTCTTGGGAATTAACCTTGTATATTTCAGAACATTAAAGAAAATATGACAAGTAATACAATTTGGGGGAAGGGTAATAAATGAAGTAAAATTTTCAAGGAATGAGCCTTGCATTCATTGTTACTGGCCAGAAATATAATTCCAGGACATGCTGATTGGAGATTTGTGGAGATTTTTAAGCCAGAAACAAAAGTCACAAATGTATTGAATGATTTTTCTTTAATGTTTGTAGTCTGAATTGGGATGTTTGAAGTGATAATGATTAATCCTGAGTTTGATTCATTTTGGGTTCAAAGTCTTCAAAGTTTAAGGAAGTTTGTTCTTGGTTCTTTAGTGAATCATTTTAAAACAATATCCTCTGAATTCTTACTCTTCATCAGAGGAAACAGTTTCTCTTAGTCTAATCTCTCTAGATTTTGAAAACATTCCTCAAAGCTCCTCTCAACATCCTCTTCTCTAACGAGAAGAACTACAGCTTCTCCAGCCTATCCACATAATTGTAGTGACTTTCTGGGAGCAATTCTTCTAAATCTTTTCTGTTTCCTCTTTAAAGCTTTCATAATATTCCTAAAGTACAGTGCCCACAACTGGGGAAAATACTCTAGTTGCAGCTAAACCAGTGTTTTATAAAGATTTGTCATCACTTCCTTGCTTTTGTATTTCGTCTTTCTATAATCACTTTCTTAACTGGCTTCAGTAATTTTTCCAATATACCCACATGCATTTCTGTTCCACATCTTGGATTTGAGGATGCATCTACTCGTGGTTGTGGGTTTCTGCCTTGAGACTTCAGATCTTTGAGCACATGGATGTCCATGAGGCACTAGAATATGGATTGCAGAATTTACTTCTCTGACTTCCTTTCCCTGCTACTGCTTTGCTTCATCATTAAAGCTTTTTGCATGAATGACCCTGTACCCCATATCTAAGTCACTGTTATAAAATAAGAAAAATATTGTTCTAGTAATGATGGTTGGGAAATTTGACTGTGTAGCCCTTTTCAGTCTGAAAAAGAACTTTCAGCAATTCTTTCAGTTTTCTGGTCGCTCAGTCAACTTCATATCCAGTTTGCCATTTTCCTTCTTACTCTGTGGCTTCAACATTACTGACAAGTGTATCCTGTAACATATAACCAAACTCCTTTTGGAAGTCCACACCCACCACCGTCTACCACAATACCTTCATCAACCCTGTCAGGTGCCTCATCTAATAATTCAGTTGAATCCCTGCTGGCTTTCCTTAATTAATTTATATGTGTCCAAGTGATGGCTAATTTTGTCCTGAATTATTGAGTACACTTTAATCAAAGTGGGTGGGGTATTCGTGATGTCAGGATCATAAGCAAATCATGGAGTTAGATGGCGAACAGCATGACTGCATTGTAAATTTTGCTGAAGGCAGCCTCCTAATTGGCTGTTGATAAGCCTGCCATTCAATTCTGCCTATCCAACCAGGGACTTCTAACTCTGGAACCTCAACAATAGCAGGAGACGGGCGATTGCTATTAAGACAAGCCGGAGAACACGAAGGCAGCTCAACATAGAGTTGTTCACAAGAAGGTAAGTTAAGTTGGTGGTTGAATGTGGTAGTCCCCACAGATCGGTGGGGAAACTCCTCTACTAGCGGCATTGGGGTTATGGAATTGATATTTGCTCCATTCCCTCAGGAAACCACTGGGAGGCTTCCTGCATGCCGCTGGTGGCTGTACATGAGGTGGGAGGGCTAGCACTCATCGCCTGGTAAAATGTAGGCAGTATTAATTCGTTAAATTGGCCAATAGGCTTCTTCCTGTGGGCAACTGTTCAGACAAAACCACTGAAGAAATTTGCCACACTGTGACTGCATTATCAGCCATCCCAAGAAAGCTCCATGAATTTCATCGACCCACCTGTTTCCGAGCTAGTCTCATTGAGCCAGTAAAATAATGTCCAATATTTATAAAATCTTATTGAGGTTACCCTGACCAGCCTATAGTTGCTGGCCTCAGCCTTGCATTCTTTTTGAACTAGAATGAACTAACATTTGCAATTCCCCAGTCCTCTGGAACTGCTCCTGTATTTGAGGTAGAATCTGACTGGTTCCTCTGTAATTTCCACCTGAATGTGGGTCAGGATTCTGGGATACATCCTATCTGGTCTTGGTGACTTATCAACTTCAGGCACAAGCGGCCTTTCTACTATCTCCAATTTATCTATTGTTAGCCCACCTACATCTTTGACTATCTTCTCCTCAACCATGGCTTTGGTAGCATTTTCTTCCACAGTGAAGACAGTTGCAAATAGCTCATTTATTCCCTCAGCCATATTTCCTTCTTTAATGTGTTGATCTGCTTTTTCGTCCATAATTGACAGTACCCTTACTGTTACTTCACTCTTGCTATTCCTATGCCTTAGAAGAATTCTAGATTCCCTTTGTGTTTCCTGCCAGTCTCTTCCCATACTCTTTTTCTGTCCCCCATATATTCCCTTTCTCCTTCCCCTCTGAACTCACTACTTTCAGCAAGGGTTCTCAATTGTTTAAAAACTTGACAGCTGTCATTCATTTGTGTTTTTTGCTTCATCTTCCTTTTCATTTTATCCTCATGAAGACTGCTTGACCCAAAAGAACCAAACCAAAGAGAAGAAATTATTAGATGGAATTTTACATGTTATAATATTTAAAAGTCAAATCAAAATCAATATATAGTAAATATTAATTGACAGAAATTTATTCAATGAAAACTAAATTGCACTTAAACAGCTGAAACAACAAAAGTCAAACTTACAGATATACTGACAATCTCCTTAACGTATATGCAACATGTTCAGCCACAATGACCTTCAAATGTTCCTCATGTTGATTTCACCTCCTTTTCTTAATGTGAGTCCTAGTCGTCCCGTCGTCTCCATCAGTAATTTTACTCCATCTGACTTCCACAGATACAGTCATGACCGAAAGGACACTTAGCTCTGCACAACATCCTTGGCTCAGCTAATAACAGTCTTTGGAAGTGAATTCCCCAGAGTCACCACTTGATTACTCTGTAAAACTCTGGTACACGATGTGGCACCTTAATATAAAATAAAGGAATAGTTAATGCACTTAACTTCACAATCACTGATACTAAATTCAGGCTTCAGATTTTGGAAGAAGAGTCATACAGAACTTCAAACAACAGCTCTGTTTCTCTCTTCACAGGTGTTGTCAGTTTCTCCAACACTTTTTGTTCTTAGTTCCAATTTCCAGTATCCACAGTATTTTCCTTTTGCTTGAGGTTTCCTTTCTTTTACATATCCAGTCCTCAGCTTGTCTGTGTTACTCCTGCTGAAATCTGATCTCTGAGACCTTTGTATTTTCTATAAGCCTTCAATCAGATTGTTTCTTTAGCAAACTCGGTTATAATTGAATTTCCCAGAAGCCTATGTCATAGCCAGGAACCCAATGTCACAAAACCCTTTTCCAAAAAAATGAAGTTTTACCTTCTTTTCCACTTAGAGATTGTTGCAGAAAAACTTAGGATCAGAAACCAGCATTCATGCAAACAACCACAAACACTCACTTCACCACTACCTCCAATAATAGTTTTGCAAACCACAGATTTTATCACTCTCGATCTCTCTTTTTGCTATCATGGTGGTATGGTAGCTCAGTGGTCAGCACTGCTGCCTCCCAGTGCCAGGGACCTAGGTTCAATTCCACCTTCGGGTGACTGTTTGTGTGGAGTTTGCAATTTCCCCCCGTGCCTGTGTGGGTTTCCTCCCACAATCCAAAGATGTGCTAGTTAGGTGGATTGGTCATGCTAAATTGCCCATGGTGTGCAGGAATGTATAGGCTAGGGTAGGGGGTTGGGATGCCCTACAGAGGGTCAACCTGGACTTGATGGGCTGAATGACCTACTTCCACACTGTAGGGATTCTTTAATCTAAGTGTTACAGTCTCTGAGTGAGGGTTCCCAAATTGTTATATTTCCTGATGGGATATACCAAATTGTTAAGTACCTGGGTAAGGAAGGATAAACTGGCTCCCCTATTTTCTATACCTGTCCCCTCAGCTGGTCACAAGTTTAATTCAGAAAAAAGATCCCTTTCATTGCGAATAACTTCAGCTGATCTGGGAGAAAGCTATGTTTTGAAAACAGAGCTAATTCAAATTGGATGTTTTGATTTAACAGATGAATGAATTATTTGGCACTAAATGTAAAAAGAAATAACAATGTGACACATACACACGAATAAAATGACAAGAGTTACGATAAGATATACATGTCAGTCTTTGAATCATTGCTGACATGCAGATAAAACATTGTGGCCAATACCAATAGTGTTGATGTTCTACAGTCTATATCACAATTCTGGACTTTGCAGGTGGATTGAAATCCTTTTGTTCTAGATCTTTCTGACAGTGGCTTGTTGGCAACACTGAGAGCAATAGAGTGCCTTTTCCCTTTCTTTATCTACAATGTAGAGGTGTTTAATCGCTGATCTCAAACTGTGGCCTTCACAGCACACATCAGTCCACAAACTAGGACATCAGGCCACTAACCCACAGACCTGAGTTGAAGTTAATTATATTTTCTGCATATCTCTGAAAGGGTAAAACATAAAGATGTCTGTAGGAGGAGATGGCCTTCTGCAAAGAGGTGGTTGGGTAGTCAACATCTCATCATCTGTTCCACTTTTACTCTTACCATTTGAAGATCTCCTGATTCTGTACAGATGTAATATTCAGACAACCACTGAATTTACATCTGCAGTCATCTTTCGTTGTATCTCCTTTAAAACAAAAACACATGTTGCAATTAAAATTTCAGAATTAAAAAGCTTACTCAGTAAAAAGGAGTAAGTAGCTTTAGGGACAGTGTATGTGCAGACTGCTACGGCCCAGAGATACTTCAGACTGGTATCATAATGTGTAGGTAGCAATATTGGCTTAAATTACAAAATGATGGCAACTAGGGAAAAGAAAATCCTCTAAAGTCAGGATCTGAAGTTAAAACAGAATCTAAGGACACAGTTAGACAAGAAAGACTGAAGGCAGGACAAAACCTTAGAAGACTTTGTGCAAAATGCTGGAAAAGGAGAATATTCTGGTTGGAAGAAATTGAATGTTGTGCAACAGAACAGGAAGACTCCAAAACATGGAAAAAAAGAACCTTGGACGACTTTAAAGCCAGGTCACGAACAGGCAATACTGTGGAGAGTAAAAACACAGAAATGGAACACTTTGGCAGGAAGAAGGGAAAACCCAAGTGTTCACTCGGGTGAGTCAGGGACAATATTCCATGGGGATGGGAATTCTAGTGGACACCTTGCTATTATTACAATCATTTAATAAAATGGAAGACCTACAATAAGGCCAGACGTAAGAGCGCTTAGAAACAGCAGCTTTAGTGGCATACAATGGCTTCAGGCTTACACACAAGGTACTGCCACCAGACCATTTTTATACACTGTAGATTCAATAGCTAATAGTGTTTTGTTAAATCAAGGCATGTAAAGAAGTATGGTGCATGGTACATTGATTAAAGCATCTGACTCATACGTTGGCCCTGAAAGATATTTAATGATGGACTGAGTGAGACTATTTTTTTAATTCGCTCATGGGACGTGGGCATCACTGCCCGGCCAGCATTTATTACCCACCCTAGCTGCCTTCAACTGAGTAGCTTGCTAGGTCATTTCAGAAGGCAGTTGAGGGTCAACCACATTGCTGTGGCTCTTGAGTCACATATAGGCCAGATGAGGTGAGGATGGCAGATTTCCTGTCTTGCAGGACATTTGTGAGTTAGGTGTGTATTTCCCAACAATTGGCAATGGTTTCATGGTCATTAGCAGATTCTTAATTCCAGATTATTTCAAAATTAAATTCAAATTATACCATCTGCCACAATAGGATTTGAACCCAGGTCTCCATTAGCTGAGCTTCTGGATTAATAGTCCACTGATAATATAACTAGGCCATCACCTGCCCTAGAACTTGGATGAATTAATAGAAGCCTTTTAATGGATTTTATATAATCTAGCAGCATGTTGATCGTGCAGAACTTTGAAGGATGAATTAATTAGAAACTGTATAGTAAGTGGCAAGAGGGATTAGAAGACATCAGACTTTCTGGATTTCAAATAGGATTTAATGCTGTAACAAGCAATCCAATTTACTACGTATGTGGAAATTAGGGTAAAAAATCACTTAGTGTTACACAGAGAGATTGAAGATTCTTCTGACATGGTTGGATGGGCAGGCCCCAAAATAGTATCATGACCCTTTAGAAAGCCTGCCAAAATGCCAAAAGAACAGGAAACAACATCATCAACCTGTATGGTCATATAAAATGTGGCCCCAAAGAGAATAACAAGTGCAATGAATGTCCAGCAGGGGGTGCTCAGTGCCAGTGTGGCCAGTCAACACAGTGTAAAGAATATTGTGAATTAACAGCACCTTCATCATCGCAACAGCAAGGAAAATGTCCTGCAAAAACAAAATAAAGAAATGAAAATCATACGACAAAGAGAACATTTAAGAGGGTAAAAATACAGAACAGATGTAGTCAAAAACAATCAAACTAGATTCTGGAATATCAACTGAACGTAGAAGGCTTTGAAACAATTTAAACTTGACACAGGAGCAGCTGTTTCAATACTGGCAGGGAGGTTGCCATGGTCGAATTCTGTGCAGGTCAGACCAGCTAATATAAATCTTCAGGTTCCAGGAGGTACAAATCTTCAGGAATGTGGGTAAATCACCATGAAACATACTCACAGAGGATGAAATGTTAGTGAAACTCAATATCTTTGTATACTGAAGAATCCCAATTCATAATTGTTGAACAGAAATTCATTTATTCATCTAGGTCACTAAGAGGGAATGGACACAACACTTCAGAACGAAGGCAGGAGAGAATTTTGGAAAGAGTTTCCAAAGCTATTTAAAGGATTAGGAAAATTAAAGCAGGAGTATCACATTACTCCACAAGAAGATGCTAAAACTATCTCCCTCTACATTCCCAGAAAATTCCTCATCCATTTATAGGTAAAATAAAATCTTAGTTAGGCAGTATGGCTGAAATTGGGTTATATTGCCAGGGACAGAACCAATACAGGAATGCTCAGGGCTATTAACTATACTCAAGACAAGTGGAGAACTAAGATGGCTCTCACTCAATTAAACAAAGGTATTAGGAGAATTATAAGAGACCATAAGACGTATGAGCAGATTTGCGTCATTCAGCCCAGCACGTCTGTTCTGCCATTGAATGAGATTACAATTGATCTTGTAATCCTCAATTCCATTTTCTTGCTGTTTTCCTATAAACCTTAATTCCCTTACTGATTACAAATTAGTCTGTCTCAGGCTTGAATATACTTAACAACCCAGCCTTGCAAGCCCTCTGTGAATTTCCCTTTTTTTTCTATTTTAAATGGGTGACCCCTTATTCTGAGATTATGTCCTGTGGTCTCAGAAGGGGAAACAAACTTTCTGCATCTATTGTATAAAGTCCCGTAAGAATCTTGTATGTTTCAATACGTTTGCCTCTCATTCTTCTAACCGCCAATGTGTTATGATACAAGGATAGCATACCAAATCAAATCAGCCTCATTATCACTGGATTTGTAATATACTGAAGTTAAAACTTTCACCGTCCATCCAAACTACCCAATTGTTCCTAACTAGACTTTATGAGTAACAAACCTTGGATACCAAGTATATAAATTAAAGGAAAATGAACAATTAATTGTTCATAATGTAATTTTAGGAGAATATAGATTAACAAGGTAATTAAATTGATATTGAAAATCTAAAGCCCAATCTTCTTCGATCATAATTCCCTATTTACACAGAGACAGACGAATAGACACCGTTAAGGGATAGATTAAGAAAGAAAATAAAACAGTAGTAAATTTCCAGCTCAAAAAAGTTTCCAACTATTGATACCAGGCCTTCATGTAATCCTCGGACAATGGGTTGTTCACACACATGTAGAACTGTGACGCCTTGCTTGAATTCAGAAATCACCACTAATGTAAACAGTTTCATCAGACTTCTAGAAATATTTACTTATTTCTAGAAGTCTGAGATTCTTTTCTCAGAACCTTCAACAATTTGATAACTGGAGAGAAACAAGACAAAAACTAGAGACAGCAAAACAAAACAGCACCATCTCTGGAAGTTTCCAAAAATCACACTGCTTCCTGCCAGCCTAGTCAGAACCAATTCTCTCTTAATTGGCTAATTCAACATTCAACCAATTGCCAACCTTGAGCGTAGCAACAGCTTAGAGCTGATTCATCTACATTGTCCTTAGATCAAAAATTAAGTTCCATTTCTTCCCAGGTCACATCCAAGCAGAAAACATCTGTCTTTGTTCTTTTGTTTTTTAAAACAAGCTGCTGTTCAAAGTTCAAACTTCAATATTTAACTTCACTCATAGCTCCAAATGAAAAAAAAAGAAAACTAAAACAAAAATAGTGACAGTCTCTACAAATGAATACAGGTTCAACCTATTCAACCTCTCTTCATAAAAGAGTCCCTCCATTCCTGGAATCAACCTAGTGAACTTTCTCTTGACTGCCTCCAATGCCAGTAGATCTTTCCTTAGAAAAAGGGACTAAAACTGATTAAAATATTCCAGCTGCGTTGTTTTTATATTCATATGTAGGCAACTCTGGCTGACCAGCATTAATTGCCTGTCCCTAGTTGTCCTTGAGAAGGTGGTGGTGAGCTGCCTTTTTGAACTGCGGCAGTCCACCTGCTGTGGGTTGACCTACAATGCCTTTAGGGATGGTATTCCAGGGTATAGACCCAGCGACAGTGAAGGAATGGCGATATATTTTCAAGTGAGGATGGTGAACGATTTGGAGGAGAACTTGAACGTGGTGGTGTTCCTTTGTATCTGCTGCCCTTGTCCTTCTAGATGGAAGAGGTTGTAGGTTTGGAAGGTGCTGTTTGAGGACCTTTGGCGAATTTCTGCAGTGCATTTTGTAGATAGTACGCTCTGCAGCTACTGAGCTTCGGCAGTGGAGGGAGTGGATGCTTGTGAATGTAGTGCCAATCAAGCAGACTGCTTTGTCCTGCATGGTGTCAAGCTTCCTGAATATTGTTGGAGCTGCACCCATCCAGGCAAGTGGGGAGTATTCCATCATACTCCTGACTTGTGCCTTGTAGATGGTGGACAGGCTTTGGGGAGTCAGGAGGTGAGTTACTCGTCACAGTATTCCTAGCCTCTGACCTGCTCTTGTAGCAACTCTTTTTGTGTGGCAAGTGCAGTTGAGTTTCTGGTCAATGGTAACCTCAGGACGTTGATAGTCCGGGATTCAGTGATTAAAACACCATTGAATGTCAATGGCCAGAGGTTAGATTTTTTTTTATTGGTGATGGTCATAGCCTAGCATTTGTTTGTCATGAATGTGACTTGCCACTTGTCACCCCAAGCCTGGATATTGTCCAGATAGTGTTGCTTTTGAACATGGACTGCTTCAATATCTGAGGAATTGCGAATGGTGCCTTGTGAGTGACACTCTGACTCATGCCTTGTATAATTTTAGGAAGACTTCCCTAGTTTTACATTGCATTCCTTTTGAAATAAAAGCTAACATTCCATTTCCTTACCCAGTCACACGCTAAACTTGTGTACTAGATTTTAGCTATTTTCACATGACTCCCAAAACCTACTGTACCTTTTTTCCTTCATTTAAGTAATTGTCAGCTCTTCTATTCTTCCTGACAAAGATAATAACTTCATATCTTCTCACATTATACTCCATCTGCCAAGTTTTTTCCCCACTCACTTCATGTATTTATGTCCCGCTGCAGACTCTTTGTAAGTTTGAGAAATTCATCCTTTACACCAGATAGCAATAGTTTGGCCAAATTAACAAAATGTAAGTTTTTCACAAAACAGGATACAAACAGTGGGTTCTTTCAGCTAACCTTTGACAACAAGTTGAGGTTACCGACTGTACTCATTTGCTGAAATCCCAGGTTGTTATTCATGGACAAATCAGATCCCAGGCTTAAATGTGCCCTGACAGATTAAATTTTGTTTTGGTTTTAACAAGATGGTGTCTCATTGAAACAGATGCATGCAATGTTGCAAATTTTCTCTCAATTATAAAAATGTTCATTAAGCAAAAGATATGAAGATAAAATAGAATAAACAAATTGATTTACATATAACACAAATTCAAAGAGTTTTAAAAGCAAAGGTGTGATTGCATTAATTCCAAATTACTGCTTTTCAAGTTTAAAAATAAATCCTTTGTACAGTACCTAATAGCAACTCTTATACGGTACTAGAATTCCTTTGTCTGAAGTCTCGTTAGGTTTAAAGCCAACTGTGACTTTAAAATTCTACGATGGAACTTCTATTAGCTTGCTCCTAGAGCCATCATGTACTTGAGTTTAAACAAACTCAATTTTGAAATCATCTTGAAGGTTTCCTGGCACATATCCTGACACATCTAGTCTGGGACTATCACTAACTCCTCATTCTAAAATAATCTAGATTACAATATTTTCCCCTCTGTACATGCATCTCCATGGAAGGATTCACAAAAGCTCCCAAAATAAACTGAAACTGAAACAAAAGTCTACCTCTCTCTATTCTGGGTGGTTCCCATAAGCTTGAAAAAAAAAGTCTCATTCCAGAAATTTCACAAAAACCTTGAAGTACAATTATTTCTCTTGCTATGTTGTTAAAATTCTAAACAAAAAAAACATTACACTACCAACGTAGTCCTCACAAGAAATCACAATGGCCACAGGAAAAACCAATAAGTTTTGTTTTTAAATTTGTGATACACCGAAAACTATATGTTACTAACTAAAAATTCAAGACTCAAACTTTAAAAAAGTGAAATGAAAAATATGTATAAATTAGACAGTTTATATCGCACAATGATATTGCTTCAACTGTCAACCACTTGAGATCTCTTCTGCACCACAGATTTTCAAAACACAGTTTCTGAAATCCTGTAAGGGAAACAGGGAGTCATTTACCATATGGATGACATCATCATGTGGTAAAATGAAGAAGGAACATGACCAGAGGAGCAGGGATATGTTAATTACACTAAGAATGCAGCCCTTACACTAAATGACAAGTGTTAAATCTCTAGAATGATGATTACATTTCTCTGCCACATTACACAAGAACAAGGCAGCAGGGCATTTCAAAGGCAGACAAAAGCCATCAGTGAATTTAAGGCACCACAAATGATGTGCAATGCTTCGTAGGCGTGGCAAATAGAGTGGGCAAGTTTTTTCAGCTGGTCATCCCCATAAGAAAACTCATGAAGAAAGACCAACAGAGCTATTGGAGTTAGGAACACAAGTGGCTTTTGAAACTATTAAAGTTACTTCGTACTGGTATTCTCACAAGTTATGTGCAGGCTTATTCACTGCAGTTTTGACAGATACATCATCCACAGGAACATGGAGCAGTCTTTATTCAAGAGCAAATTGACAGACTGAAGAGAGGTAGTAGGAACTGCCAATGCTGGAGAATCTGAGATAACAAGGTGTAGAGCTGGATGAACACAGCAGGTCAAGCA
>NC_063332.1:147403081-147428736 GCF_021869965.1 Rhincodon typus | reverse complement strand
CTACGTTTGCTTTTTGCATTGGTGGTTGAAAACTAGGCCTCCAGGAATTCTCATGCTTATCTTTGTCTTGCTTGTCCTAGTACTGTAACTTTGTCCCAGTTAAACAGACATCCTTCTATGTCGGAGTGTATTGAAATGAGGGAGAGTTGGTTGTGCGTAGAAGGACATCAACTTATCAGGGACAAAGTTAGCTCGGCGAACCAACCAACAACTCCAACTGCAACCCAAGCTACAGACCTTTGTTAAAACATTAAACTAACAATAATGTACAAACGTTACATTTCTGAGGTATATGTGGGTCTGGGCTAATATTAAAATATTATGTTACAACAGAGGAGCTTGCTCCCAGTAGTGGCATGCTTCAAATGACCCTAAGTAAGAGGGAATATGAGATCATTGCACCCCCAGGTCATATGCTGTGATACAATGATGATATCACAAGTGTGTCTTTAAAGGTATACTAACATACTGAACATGAGACATACCACAACATTTTTTGGAGGTTACATCAAGCACAGGTCATTTGGGCTTGAATGTGAGGTCAACTTTTGGACATTCTGTTGCTTATTGGGATGCCCAAATCACTGCTGGATTTTACAATGAGCCATTAGTCTATTGAAATAGTTGATGTCCAGGGAAAACAATGCTGGATTAAAGGCTCTGGTTTTCTGATCTCTGCTGTTGATTTCACAGTGTTTATTTATATATTACAAGTGCTGCAGTTTCTGCTATTTGCATTTTTAATGGTTTTGATAATTGGCATTTTTATAGAATGTAGATAAAGAGCAGTTTGGCTTTAAGAAAGTGGAAAATAATGAATGAATTACAATTTTGTAAAACCCCTCTTTAGACTCTCTATTGACACAATAAGGTCCACTTCTTCGATACCAGTGTGTGTGGGTGGAAAGGCATTGAAATGCTACAGTTTGAGATAGGGGATTGAGGGGCCATTGGGATGGATGGAGGAGCATTGGGTGGCATGGGTGTAACATGGATTGTGTTTGAAGGATATGGGGATGTGTGGGCCCAAGGACCTTACTCTTTTTTTTTGTTACAATTAGGGTGATGCCGTACAGCTTGACGGTGGCCTGTCAAACATCTGCCCCCTGCAGCCCCTGTGACTGCCACTAATTGCTTTTCCAGCTCAGCTGATTGACTGAAGGCCACATTGACTCTCCCACCATGAGTTTTCCCAACTCCAGCTGCGAGGATGAAAATCCAGCTCATAATCCACATGCATATTATTCACTGATGTGAATTATAAAGCTGTGAGTAAGTGCTATAAGATCGAAACACTGAGCTTGAAGAAGCTCAGGCTCATACCAGTTTATTTTTTAAGCATTCAATCTGTTAACAGGGTTTTATGTATTCAGTGTTTCCTATATGGAGCACTCAGCTGGTATTTCAGATTTCACGTTCGAAAATGGATTAAATGCAGACATCTGAATTGATCTGCATTTTTAAAGTGCCTTCAGAAATTCATGAAAATTCACAATAGACTGGTCTTCAGAGGTAGTTGTATAATTTAAATCTTAGGATATTAAAACAGAATTGACAACCAATTGGTTGTCAGCCATTCACTTTACGAGAGAAATGTCAATACTGGAACACTTGTTCTTGCTATTTATGGAGCCCACCTCATGTCTTCCTGGTCTTTATAGTGGCCTTTACTTTTATCTAAGTTTTTTTTCAAAAAAAAATTTTAAAGGATCGTAGAACAGCATAGTACAAGGTAGTTCATTCAGTCCATTGAATCTGCATCAGAACAGCAATCCAGTTACAAAAACAAATTTGCTGGAAAAGCTCAGCAGGTCTGGCAGCATCTGTGGAGGAGAAAACAGAGTTAACGTTTCGGGTCCGGTGACCCTTCCTCAGCATCCACAGTTCTTTTGGTTTTTATTGAGCAATCCAGTTAGTCCCACTTCCACTCCTGGTCCCTATTACCCCAGCAATTAATTGCTTCTGCAAGTTTTTACTCTATATCAATTTGAAGGTCATAATTGAATCTGCTTCCACCACCCTATCAGCTTGTAAGTTTCAAATCCAAACCATTTCCCCTTTAGATCTTTTGCTGTTCATCTAAAACCTGCGACCCCGATAATTGACCCTTATCACATTGGAAAGAGTTTCTCTTTACTTAGTCAATCTAAAACCTTCAGCGTTTTAAATACTTTGCAATTTTATGATTTATCTTCTCTGCCGTGATAGTTCATATCATCCGTATGCTCGCTTTTCTTGGAGATGGATAGCTCTCAGCCTGTCAGATGTAAAAAAAAAGTTAACATAAAATGAGCACTGTAAGGAAAATGAGTAGAAAATTTTGAAACAATAATTAGAAATCAATTTTTCTCCATCAGACCTATATTCCCCTAAGCTTTCTCAATCTACACTGCAAAACGACATTTTACATATGTCAGCACTTTTCCAACAATACAACTGATGAAACTTAGTGATATGCCTTCTTAGGTCAGTTTTCAAGTGTTGGGGTTATTAAGTAACATTTTAAGTTCTAAGTTTCTGTGGATTACAATATGCACTTGTCAGGTCACTTCAAGGGATATGGGCCAGGAGCAGGCAAGTGGGACTAGTTTAGTTTGGGATTATGTTTGGCATGGACTGATTGGACCAAAAGGCCTGTTTCTGTGCTATATGACTCTATGGCTGTAAACGCAATGGGCAGACATAAGGTTTAGTTATAGTAGAGAATCTTACAGTACAGAAAAAGGCCATTCAGTCCATTCTGTCTGTATCAGCTCCTGAAAGAGTTACCTAGCTAGTCCCATTCTTGAGCTCTATCTCCTTAGCCCTCTAAATTCATCACTTTCGAATATATATCCAGCTCTCTTTTGAAACATCCTATGGAGTCTGCCTCCACCACTCTCCCAAGCTATGCATTCCAAATCCTAACAACTCTCTGAGTAAAGAAGTTTCTCCTCATCAAACTCCTAATTCTCTCACTGACAATCTTGAAATTGTGATCCCTAGTTACTGACATATGAACTGGGGGAAACAAAATATCCTTCTTTGCCTTGTCAAAATTGTCTATAATTTTGAAAACCTCATTAAGTTCACCTCTTCAACTTCTCTGTTCCAAGGAGAATAAATTCAAATTCTCTAATCTTTCTTTGTATCTAAAATCCCTAATTCCTGCTATCATTCTAGTAATTCTCCTTTGCATTCTCTCCAGGTCTTTAACATCCTTCCATAAATCAGATGTCCAGAACTAAACACAATATTCTAAATGTGGTCTGATTAATGATTTGTTGAGGCGTAACATCACTTCCTTGCTTTTATGCTATGTGCCTCTATTTATAAATCCAAGGATACTTTAACTGTATTAACAACCGTTTCAACTTGCCTGGCCACCTTCAGATAATCATGCACTTAAACCCCAGGTTGCTCTGCTTCTGTAATCCCCTCAGAGTTGAACCATTGAGCCTATATTGTCTCTCCATGTTTCTTCCACCTTACATTTCTAGGCATTGAAATTCATCTGCCAAGTGTCTGCCAATTTGATGAACTTGTCAATATTCTTCTGAAGTCCCTCAGCATCATCCTCACAATTCACTACTCACAATTCATTATTCTCCTTAGCTTAGCATAATCTGCAAATTGAGAGATTTTGCCCTCAACACCTATCTCCAAATCATTTACATAAATCAGAAAAAGCTAGGGTTCTAACATCAATCCATGGGAAACCCACTTTCAACTTGTCTTCAATCTGAGAAATGCCCATTTGTATCAACTCTGTGTTTCCTAATTTTTAGCCAACCTCTAATCCACGCTGCAAAGGACCCATCAATCCCAAACATTTCTAATTTGCTAACAACTTGCCACGTGGACCATAACTAATGCTTTCTGAAAGTCCAAATATACAAGATCCACAGCACTACCTTCATTGCTTTTTATTCAATCTTGGGATGTGAGCATCACTGCCTGGCCAGCATTTATTGGCCATCCCTAGCTGCACTTGAACTGAATGGCTTGCTAGGGCATTTCAGAGAGCAGTTGAGAGTTAACCACATTGATGTAGGTTTGGTGTCACATGTAGACCAAACAAGGTGAGAATGGCGGATTTCCTTTCCTGAAGGACATTAGTGAGCCAGATGGGTTTTCCCGACAATCACCAATGGTTTCATGGTCATCAGTAGATTCTTAATTCCATTTATTTTTATTGCATTGAAATTCCTCCATCTGCCATGGCAGGATTTGAACCTTGGTCCCCAGAACAAAACTGAATTTCTGGATTAATAATCTTGCAATAATACCACTAGGCCATCACCTCCCCCTCAATTAAATTTGTCAGACATGACCTCCTTGATAAAGCCCTGTTGATTGCTTAGCATTAGTTTATTTTTCTCCTAGCGTATCTTTACCTTTCCCAGATTATGGCCTCCATCAGTTTTCCCACTATTCATGTCTAACTGACAGGATTTTAGTTTCCTGGTTTATCTTTTGTCCCTTTCTTAAACAATAATGTCGCGATTGCAATCCTCCAGTCCTCCGGGACTAATCCTGTGTTCAGAAACTCCTGGAAAATTTCTGTTAATGCCTTTGCAATTTTTTCCCTTATTTCTCTTAGCAATCTAGGATACATCCCATCTAGACCTGGTGACTTCTGTACCTGGAGTGCCACTAGCCTTTTTAACACCTCCCAAGAACTGCAGCAAGTCAAGAAGGAGACTCACTGCCACATTGTATAAGTAAATTAGGGATGAACATTGAATTCTGGCCTAGTCAGTGATCAGTACATTATCGTTAATAAATTAAAAAATGTGTCGGCACGGTTATATTGGCGAAAATGTTCCAGGACTCACTTATACTGGCTCTGAATTAACATTGCTTTCCGAAGTCTTGTAATTTAAAAAGAATCCTTGCATGGCCTTGCCCCTTCCTTTCCTTTGAATTCACTTTAGACTAACAGTTCTCTGAGATATCTGTGTTCCTGATAGCAGCTATCTCTTCAGTTTAAATTTAATTTTAATTTTAATCTGCTTCCCTAACCCTCTGACAAAGTTGAATGATTGTAATCTGTTGGAGAAACTGGCAACAGAAATATAAGAATTCTTTACTGTTCATATATCATTTTGCCTCAAGTGCTTTACAATAACTAACTGCAAGTCAGCACAGAATGTTGAAGTTTACAGAATGCCGTGTTTCCATGACAACTCATTTTCTTTCTGCCAGAAAACCAATGTGACTTTAAGACAGCTATAACACTTTAAACCCATGTTTGGATGACAGAAAATCATTGTTTTTAATCATTAGGGATTTTGTATGATTCTCTAATTATAAAGCACAATCAGTTGTTGAAGGAGGTTCTGCTGAAATATTTACAAGTGGCAATGTTGAGTGAGCCTGGCTAGAAATAATGAAATATCACAGTGTATAAAATAATAATGAAATGAAACCTGATGTAAAATCACATTGCAAAAATACAAATGTGCTAATATAACATGTAAACTGCATTAAGAATCACAGCTGGGAATGGTGTGGTACACGACTCATTATGCAAGTGAACAAAACTGGCAAATAATTTAAGCAGATTCTGTTCATGGTGAAATAAGCTGCAGATTCCTTTGTTTCTTACTGAGAGCAGGAACAATAGTCATACAATGCCTTATTCCGTTCTAGGATATAGTGCACCAAAAGTACCAGTTTTAATGCTCATCTGTTTACAATTTGAATAATTCCGTAGCTCAGATATTAGGTATTGACTGGCAAAGCCAATTTAACTTAAAAATAATTAATTTAGTTACAGCTGTTTTGCAGCAAGCCCAGGTCTACTGGAATTGTATTCCCTTCCATGTTTAAATTAAATCATACTGAAAGCTACTTGATGTTGGTATAGAGATGGTTATTTAGAGTTTGAAGTGTTCCTTTGACAGAATATTAACCTTCCCATGATGACTTATCATTTTCCAGCTGGCAGTTGTTGTATATAGACCTGGAAGAATCTGAAGGGGTTGATGCATTTACTGAGTGCAGTCAGCACCACCCACTGTGATGGTGTCATGGAGACTTGGACTGAGTAAAGAAGTTTGTAGAAACAAGAAACATGGAAAATAGTAAAAAGAATAAGCTGTTTGACCCATCGAGACTACTCCACCAGTCAAATTGTTCATGACTGATTCTGTATCTCAATGCTGTACTCCTGCTCTCTCTCCATACCTCTTGAGTGTCTAGACATCTTAAATATATTTGGTGACTTGGAACCCTATCACCCTATATGGTAAAGAATTCCACAACATTACCACCTTCTGAGTGAAGAAATTTCTCCTCATCTCAGTCATAAATGTTCTACCGTCTGTTTAAAGACCCTGAACATTTGTTTCAGATTCTGCACCCAGGTAGAGAATACTGGGCCCAATCTTCGATGGCAGGAACAAACACCTGGCCAACCTCATTACAGTCACTACAATAGCAATGCCCTGTGTGTCAACGGGCAAATTCAGGTGTCAAAAGTGAACTGATTCTTCATAGTGCTTTGATACCTGTTGATGAGAACCAATTGCTGACAGTCCCAGAATAATGAAAATTTTCAGACTAAACTTCAGACTGAATCTCTGCTTCTACCTGAGCTTGAGATTCCTGACTTAAACAGTTTGGATATTATTTGATTGGTACCAATTGCCCAACGTCTACACGATCTTTGGCTAAGTTATTGCACCTGAGTGTCTATCTACCGAATACATAGAATTCTGTAAATAATCTGATTAAATTTGTCCATTGTTCTTCCTCTAAGTTTGAGAAGATACTGTCTAGCTATTTCAATGCACAATCTTATTGGTAACTGTGCAACATAGACTATGATGAGATTTATGGTAGAATCCAGCGAGACACCTGGCAAAGCCTATCTCCACATAGGGAGCATCTCACTGCATCTTTTATGCTTTTGCCAAATGGCAAGATGAGTTTCTGACTCGGCAGCAGCAAGTTGCCAAATAAGATGGATTATAGTTGGTTAAATGTCTTATTAACACCTCAACTCACCTCATTAATATGCAGCTTCCGATCTTACCAAATGCACTAAACAAGCTAAACATTGAGAATTCTTGACATGGATATCAGATCATCTGGTGACTTCATCTCACCACTGGTTACAAACAGCTTCCATGTTGCTCAGTACCAAACAGCATCTTTGGACACGATCCATAAATAGCAGCCACATCCAACCCACATTCATGGTTACTGGCAGTATTCTGTTAAGTGATGGGAGATAATCTTCAGTCAGGTGAATCTGGCACAAAACGTCAAGGACAGCTTCCAAAACCAGTCCAGGGGCTTCGAAATGGTCAGTTAGCCACTCAGGATGGTCAGGGTCAGGTTCACGTCCTCATAAGGAATGAGGAGCTGTATGTCAGGCAACTAACTGCCCATCTTGTCTCTTTCTGCCCTAGTGAGAGCTGGTTTTCCTCTGAAATGAGAGAGAGTGAGGCAGGTATAGATATAAATGTAAGTGGGTGGCACAGCTGGTACTGTTGGTACATGTGCGAAGTTCTTCCAAGTGAGTAAGTAGGCAGGGCAGAAGGCATGCAGGGTTAGTAATGTCATGGTTGGGGTGAGTGAGAGCAAGTGGGCAAAATGTTGAAGTCAATAGTGCGAGTGGTAGAACATGAACCTTGGTGAGAGGTGGGTACAGGAGCAGAGATAGAGGGAGTGAGTGTGAGGTATCAGAGAGAAGATGGGGCACCTACACTGATGGGAGGAAAAGGTCATTGGCCTTCTTCCTAGATTAAACCAGGTGTCAACTCTGGACCAGGTTAGCATATTTTGGCATCATGGCCCCTACAGCTGTTCGTAGGGTAAACGGAAGTCCCGCATCTCCATCATTCCATCCAGGAGGACCTCCAAGTTCCTGGTCACAAAACGGTATGCCAAATTCCCACTGTCTGCCATATCTGGACAAATGTCAGGAGTCTGCAAGGCAACTCTATGCTGATAGTGCTTGATGGGTCTGGCCATTTAAAGATGGTGGGGGAGTAAAGGGATGCTAGTCTTTCAGCAGATATCCAGTGAATTGCAAATTGTTCCAGGCTGAGGCATGGGGCAGCACACAGATTGTCATTGCAAGAAGGCTAATTTTGGAGTTTATGGGTTGGTCCCTGAGGTTTGCAAGAGGAAGTTCCTCCAACTTCCATATCATAGAGTCATAAAGTCATACAGCATGGAAACAGAACCTTCAGTTCAACCAATCCATGCCGAACATAATCCCAAACTAATCTAGTCCCACAACTAGTCCCACCTGCCTGCTCCTGCCCATATCCCTCCAAACCTTTCCTATTCATGTACTTATCTAAGTGTCTTTTAAACACTGTAACTGTAGCCACATCTATCACTTCCTCAGGGAGTTCAATTCCCATGTGAATCACCCTCTGTGTAAAAAATTTGATCTTTATCTTTTTTAAATCTCTCTTCTCTCACCTTAGAAATATATCCCCGACTCTTGAAATTCTCCATTCTAGCAAAAAGACACCTCCCATTAACGTTATCTAATCCCTCATGCTTTTCTAAATCTCTATAAGGTCACCTCTCAAACTTCAATGCTCCAGTGAAAGAATTCCCAGCCTATCCTGCCTTTCCCTTTAACTCAAATCTTCCATGCCCATCATGTATGGCTAAAGTTGTACACACTGGTTTGTTCCTGCAGATTCCTTTAAATTTGGGGAATAACTTTAATAGGTCCCCTTATGGTTTAGTGTCAAAATAAGAAAACATGTTGTCTACTCTCCCTAATTATTCAGTGTGAAATAATAATATATCATAGGATTGAAACATGCAAGATTCTTAGGGGACCTGACAGGGTAGATGCGGCAAAGTGGTTTCACCCTGTGGGAGAGTCTAGAACCAGAGGGCACAATTGCAAAAAAAACGGGCTGCACATTTAAGACAGAGATCAGGAGCAATGTCCTCCCACAGAGAGTTGTGAATCTGTGGAATTCTTTACCACAGCAGGCTGCCAATGCTGGCCATTAAATATATTCAAGGTAGAGACTGGCAGATTTTTAATCAGTAAGGGAACCAAAGAGTTATGGAGATAGGTGGAGTTGAGGATTATCATAGAACATAGAACAGTACAGCACAGTACAGGCCCTTCGGCCCACGATGTTGTGCCGAAATTTACCCTAAACCTAAGGTCTATCTAACCTCCACCGCTACCTTATACCATCATCCATATGCCTATCTAATGGAAGCTTAAATTCCCCTAATGAGGCGGACACCACTACCCCCTCCAGCAATGCATTCCACGCCCCTACCACTCTCTGAGTAAAGAACATACCTTTGACGTCTCCCCGATATCTACCTCATTTCACTTTAAAACTATGTCCCCTTGTAAAAGCTACCTCCAACCTAGGAAAAAGTCTCTGGCTGTCTACTCTATCTATTATCAGGTCAGTTGTGTTCTTATTGAATGGTGGAGCTGACTCAGTGCGCTGAATGGCTTAGTCTGCTTTATGTCTTATGTCTTATGGCTTATAGTTGAGGAGGTTCACTTTTGGGAATTGCCTAGGTTTTCATCAGCCTTACCACTATCTCTATCGCCACCTACTGTCCTTCCTACCTGACATATTTGTGCTTTGTTATCCTCCTCCTGACAGTGATATTGCTGCAACATATTGATGTGACACGGCCTATTCCGTTTCTCACAGCAAACTGGGGTATGAATAAAATAATTTACTTTAAGAATCCTTTTGATTAACCTACATGGACTACTGAACTGTGTTTTCAACAGTTCACCTTGTAATGACAGTAATACCAGTGCTCCACTCCCTGCTGAAAACATTCAAGCCTTGGTATGCTTGTCTGTTCATTTCTTCAAGACTGTTTGTGACCTCAAAGGTGTTCCTGAATCACTTTGCAGGCTCCCGTGAAATGGTCTTGGAACACAGACACATAATATAACAACAAAGATTTGTTCCTGCATTATAAAATCTTGTCTTTGATTAGTTTCTGAGGACTTCTTACCTCATGTCCATGAATCATCCAAAAGAATTAAAATCTTATTATGCAAATAATGGGTAGCAAACAAAATATTCCAGTCCTTTATCCAATCATGAGAATATTTATGACAGTATGCTCTGATCATTGTTTGAGATTTTGATGTTACCATTCCAAAGCTCCTTGCAGCTCTGGGTGGTATCCAAAGGACCTGAAGTATGTTATACTCAGCTATTGACATTTGGACATCAAGTGGTCTTTCAATGCCAGCTGATGCCATTTGGGTTGCAAAATGGTCCAACCACTTACCTAGAGACTAAATAATCAGCCTATTTAATATAATAGTGCATTTATTATTCAGCTTGAGATTTAGTGTTTAACTTAGAAGCAAATCTGTAGCTTAAGAACTGTTTTCTGCATGATGTCTAATCCTGTCTTCTGTATGACCCATTTCTAACATCAAAGCATGATGGCAATATTATTTTTCTTCTAATTTCTTCTTAGAGTGATTTTTATTCTTATTAATCTAAGGCTGTTTTAAATCTGTAGCATTTCAATGTTGTTTGATTTATTTTCTTCAAAGATTTAATGATTCTGCAGTTGATAAATGTTGATAGTGCATGAAATCTTCAAGAAAATAAATAAAATAATTGCTAGTTTGATTCTCCTGACTTGACATTTTTCAAACTTTTAACCTTTGTTATGACAGCAATGGTGCAATTTTTTCTTTGTCTGCAAGTCTCTTAAACTCTGTATATTGAAATGCTGTGTGATATTCATTCAAAAAAGCTTTAACTTCTGTAATATGCAATACTGTATGTTATACAGTAAATTATAGTAATTATAGTAAACCATGTTCCATCTCATTTTTTGACTGAGATCTGTTCACAGCAGTGCCTTCCATAATCGGAGGTCGATGTATTGGCACACCGATCGCCATGCTGAGGCTAATGTGCATCAGGCCTTTCATGATCAGTGGGCACCATGAGAGCTGGAGTCCATCATCATGCCTCAAAATGATATTTTAATTTAAATTTGATAAATTTCCTTTGAAATTTTGATTTTCTGTTACAATGCCCCAAGTGTATTTTATTATGGCTGTTTGATTTACTTACAACATCAGAAACGAGGACTTGTGCATCTCCCTAGCCTGACCACAGCCACCAGTGGTTGGTACTCCAATTTGCAACATCCACTCCTGCCGATGCAGAAAGATTGAAGGGTTGATTATGGAAAGGAAATGTACCTTTCTAAACTGAGAAGACATTCTTAAATGAGATGACAATGATTGATCATTGACCTCCTTCTACTTGGTGAAACTAAATCGTAAAATCCCTTCCTGCAGAGGCACTCTATTTGCCTTTGTTCCCTCATCCCCCAACTGCAGCTTGATATCCATTCTTCATCCCCAACACAGTCTGTTTCACAAAGAGGAATGTTGAATCCTGCTTGAATTCAGTCAGTTCAGTACAACTTTCCTGGCTGCTGGGAGTAATTTCAGAGCCTTACACTGCTCCTCATTTCTTATCTCTCTATCTCTTGTCCTTTCATGGTCCTTCTTGTCCTCCTTCAACCCTAACTTTGTTCCTACCTGCTTTCAGATTCAAAAATACCTTACAGATTCAAGAACAGCTTCTTCTGTGCTGTTATCAGAGTTTGAATGGACCTCTTTGATGACCTTTCTCTGAACCTTCTCGGCAGCTGTACATTGTCTCCTGCACTCTGTTCTGTTACCCTGATGAATTTGTATAGAATGATCTGCCTGTAAAGCACATAAGAGTACACTTTTCACTGTACCTCGGTACATAAGACAGCAATAAATCAAATCAAATAAACTTTGCTTCCTTCTGTGTCTGGTGACCACCTTTTATTCTAACTGCTTGTACTTGAATTGGTCTTGCCTTTTTCTAAGCAATGTCATAGGAGATCGATGTTATACAAATATGCACAAAAGTAAATGTATATACATATTCAGTGTTTTGAATTGCAAGTTTAGTCTTGATACAAAGCTATTTCTTACATTGTAGGTTTCAAGTGTTAAGGTTCAAAATTATTCCAAGGCAACATGAATCACTTTCCCTCAGATCTGAGTGATTTTACCTGTGTCCCTTTAAATAGAGCCAGCCAGTGTCCGAAATTAATCCTCTGAGATATTTCTCAATTCTTTATAGCTTCTTGTTGTGGCTCCCATCCAAGTCTGTTAAAATCAAGTTGGGATCCTGATTACATAATAGGACAACAATTTGCAAACCTCTCTGAGGCACCAACCTTCTTTTAATAGACCCCTCTGTCACCTCAATTAAGTGAGCAGTTCATTTGACAGCCAGCGCGCCTGCACCAGAAACTGAGTGATTCATCAAAATGATCTATTTTAATGCCAGCTGCTCCCTGCTTCTGCCGGGTGGAGTGGGTTAAAATCAGTCTACAGTTATAATGTAAATGTATGCCTAATGTATATCTAGTTCTTCTAATTACCCTTTCCTGAAACAAAAGACAGAAATATGCACACATTTAAGGAAAAGATACAGCTGTTCTTTTCTGGAACTCTCCCACTCTTATTCGGCTACTTTGATGTACCTTTCAGTAGCCAATTAAATCGATGTGGGAGAAGCCAGCAACCTCTCAGCCATGGTTACAACTTAGGCCATTGACATCAGAGACAAAAGTAAACTTAAAAAGAGGTTCTGTAGCCTGACACAAAAAAAGTGCTTTTGTTCTTAATTATGTGGTCTCAACACAAAGTGGTCTTGAATGATCTTGTATGTCTGATGCCTTGCGTGGAGCTAGGCTGATGCATAGACTTGCTTTTGAATTAAGAACTCACTTGAAGTGGCAGCTGTAAGTAACATGTGATTCCTCCAATTACTATCATGTACAATTGACAACTGGTAGCCAAGAGGATTAACACACAAGAAGAATGGGCTATTAGCAGTTAAGAGGAAGGCGATTTTAGGATGAAGTATCACTTTTTTTTATTTTTCTTTTACCTCAAAGTGAACCACATTAAACTCAAATGTGAAAATATTAAGGATTATTTTGATTATTAAAGGCAGCTGGAAAAGTTAATTGAGCCAAGTTATTTCACTGTGATATTTAAAGTACTTTTTTTACAAAAAAATATGCTGCAATGAATAAAGTGATACCAAATAAAATAAACACTTCCCACCCTTCCTTGGAGCATGTAGGATCTTGCGCCAACAAGTATTGCTGTGGGCACTTCATTGTTCGATTATTTGTATTTAGTCCACCTAATTTGCTACTCAGCACAAAGGCAAGCTTCTCTCAATAATCCTCGAGTAAATTTTCTCAGGCTTTTTTGGCATTCTGGAGCTGCAACAACAATTTGGAGGCTTGGGACATTATGCTCTATAGTATTTTAATGTAATTTGTAAAAGATTGCTGATGTAGAAGAATGTCACTACTTGTGGTGCAGAGTACATCAGGTAATGGGAACATGGAGCACTGGAAACAACGGGAGGAAAGGAAAAGCATTTTAACTGAAAACATCATTGACTAAATTCACACATTCTAACATTTAAAGATAGCCACTTTACCTAGTACCCCCATAGACAATGGCTTTAAATGTGTTCACACTTTTCTATCTACCTTACCAAAGTACTTTGTCTATGCACTGTGTCTACAAAGAAACATCCTTTGCTGATAAGTGTTTCAGGTTTCCCTGTTGAGGGCAGGAAATGACCACAGGTTGGATGGTCTTCCATAACCCTAGTGCAATTGATAAAGCATATGTGGTTTGTTCTGAATGGTAGTAAACCACCTCTTTGGACTAATTTCTAGATATTGAACTCATGTTTGGCAGTGCAGAACTGGAGTATTGCTATAAAAAGGCACATTTTGTTGAAGTGTTTTCTTCTAGCATTAATCAAGACAACGTGCAAGAAATATCAAGATACAGGGAAAAACAAAATGCTTATCCTGTATGAGGGGAAAGGTCATTAGCAACATGAGTGATGTTTGCCAATCATGGCTTTCTGCAAATAAGCCAAAAAATATTCTGCCTATCACACAAATGTGTAATGTGGTATATGAATTTCAGTGCCGGTTTGAGGCTAGGTACATAAATCCCAAATACTGCCAGATTATATCGAATGACATATCCCTCTGCCGTTCCCAACAAACACGGTATTAATCATACTCAACCATCCCACTCTTGTAAAATGCAAAGTACAGTGTCCAACGTTAGATCTGATTCCATGATTCGTCAACATCAACCAGATAATGCTAGGTAGCAAAAAAATTATGCTGACAACCAATTTAAGATTATTAGATGGACTCATAGTATGGAGCATTTGTGTGTACCAGAAGCTACATATCTTAATACACGACGTGTTGTTCTTTGTATTTAGAAAGAATATGTATACAAATGTGCCTGATACAGCCTGACAGAACAGGCGACAGGTTATCTCTGGTTCCTTTCTCATTGCAATGATTTGATCACTCAGAGATAACCTGTTTGGTTTAAAATTTAAACAGCACATTGGAGTTAACTGTCAGTCATCATTAATTGGTACATTCTGCATAGCAATACGTCTATCAATCAGCATTTAGTTGCCAACCAATCAGAATTCTCCTCTCATACCGTGTAAATGCATTTTTTGCCTTTGTTGTGATATATTTTTGCATTGTTCTGAAGAGTGCAAAGCAAAAAAAAAAATTGAAAAATGTGTAGAGGAAAGCAAAATGCTGTGGATGCTGGAAATCTGAAATAAATTTGGAAAGAGAAATTCAGCAGGTCAGGCAGCATCTGTCGAGAGAAAAAGCGTTAATATTTTAAGACCAATATGACTCTTCTTCAGAAATTTGTTGTCTGTGTTTTGGACCCTTCGACCAGCTTACATATGAAAAACACTTTACCCAAGCATTCCTGTCGGTATGGTGGACAAAGGGACACAGAATTCGGTTTGTGGTTCAACTTGGCTTTATTACCAAAGTATTCCTTACTAAAAACATCATGTGAACATTTCCCAACTCTCACAATACTTATGCTTTCTCAACCTTTATCCATCTAAGAAAGGATCCACCTGTTTGAGCTGGGCTGTTAGTATCTCTTTCTTCTCCAACATGGGGTTGGCTCTCTTCCACAAAGATGAATCTTATAGGTCAGGTGGATACTCTCTCTCTGTCTCTCTTTTTCCAGATGGTCCAACTTCTGCAGCTGGGCCAAGTCGTGGCTTTGCTGAGGAGGTAGTTTCCAGCTCTGTGTTTTTATCTCTTCACCCTTGAGCTTCCTGAAGTTCTAAGGCTTTTGGCCAATCGGGTCATAAACTGGGTTCAAAGTATCCAATGGAGTTGTGCAAATACCCTTCTGTGTTGCTATGCTGGGAGATGTAATGTGCACAGCCTCAGACACTGACAGGAAGTCAAAGTTTCTGGAAGTTTGATTGAGACTCCTCCAATACACCAGAGGTGAAGGCTTGTTTCTCTCTTCTTGGAAACGGTCATTGCCTGGCACTTGTGTGACATGAATTTGTCACTTGTCAGCCCAGGCCTAGATATCGTTAAGGTCTTGTTGTATTTGGACATGGACTGCTTCAGTGTCGTAGGAGTTGCAAATGGTGTTGAACATTGTACAATCATCAGTGAATATCCCCACTTCTGATCTTATGAAACAGCATCCTACGAGTATATATAAAAAAACGATGGTTGGACCAAGGACACTATCCTGAGGAAATCTTTCAGCTTTGTCCTGGAGCTGAAATGACAATCTTCCAACAACTGCAGCCTTCTTCCTTTCTGCCAAGTGTAGCTGCAAGCAGTGGAAAGATTTCCCCGATTCCCATTGACTTTAGTTTCGCAAGAACTCCTTGATGCCCCATTAGTTCAAATGCCTTGACGTCAAGGGCAATCAGTCTCACATCCCTCGATTTCAGCTCTTTTGTCCATGTTTAAACTAAGTCTGTAACGACATCAGGAGCTTGTGGCCCTGTTGAACCTCAAACTGAGTGTCAGTTAACAGTCTATTACTAAGCAAGTGTTGCTTAATAGCACTGTGGATGGTATCTTTCATCACTTTACTGATGATCAAGAGTAGAATGATGGGACCGTAACTGGCCTGGTTGGATTTGTCCTGCTTTTATGTAAATGATAGACCTGGACAATTTTTCACATTGTCAGGTAGATATTAAGGAATCAGGAATGCCTAAAGCACAACCGACTATGATTACATCATTTAGGGCTGGTGGGTAGGTAGATAGTAATCTTAGCAAACCATGTTTGACCTGATACCATGAGATTTTATGGGTCTGGAGTCAGTGTTGTGGACTCCCAGGACATCTCCCTCCCGAATGTATACCATAGTGTTGCCATCTCTGCTAGGCCTGTCCTGCTGGTGGGTCAGGACATATCCAGGGATGATGATGGTGTTGGTACAATTCCGTAAGTATGACTATGTCAGGCTGTTGTTTGACTATTTTGTGAAGCAGCTCCCCAGATTAAGTATGGGTGCCTCATAGATCCAGGGGCCTGAGTTCAATTTCATTTATGGGTGACTGTCTGTATGGGGTTGGCACGTTCTTCCCGTGTCTTTGTGGGTTTCATAGAATCATAGAATCATAGAATCCCTACAATGTGGAAACAGGCCCTTCGACCCAACAAGTCCATATCGACCCTTAGAGCATCCCACCTAAGCTACACATCCCTGAACACCAAGGGCAATTTAGCATGGCCAACTCACCTAACATGGCCAACTCACCTAACCTGCACATCTTTGGACTGTGGGAGGAAACCGGAGTACCTGGAGGAAACCCACGCAGTCCTCCCACAGTCCAAAGATGCGCAGGTTAGTTGGATTGGCCATGCTAAATTGCCCTGCAGTGTCCAAGGATGTACAGGCTAGGTGGATTAGCCATGGTAAATGCCAGCTTACCGGGATAGGGATGGGGGACTGGATCTAGGTGGGATACTCTTCGAAGGGTTGGTATGGACTTGATGGGCTGAGTTGACTCTTTCTGCACTGTAGGGATTCTATGATATGATAGACATTGTTTCAAGGATGGTGAGTGGGACCTGGATGTTGGTTCTTACTCCTTTGAAATTCTAAGCAGTCCTCCCACCAGCTCTGCATGACATAAACATAGGGGTTGTGCTTAAGGCATTCCTCAGTATTAACCTTTACAAATCATTACACCTTTATACAACAAATACATTGACTTTTTGTCACTACAACAGATAGGGTTCAGCTCTAAGGCCATTTTTTATTAAAGGAGAAGAAATCACAAAGCAGATGCCTCCTAAAAATTGAACCTGCAGTAACAGTACAATGAATTTACCGCATTGATTATATGATAATGAAGCCTGTCTTGGCAAGAACTTCTAAAGCTAAATAAAAACCTGGTTTATTTACACACATTGCAAATCAGACCTGGTTTCCCAAGCCCCACCAGTACTGTGACCGCCAGGGTTTTCAATCAGAAACCTGGTCCTGTTGTGGTCAGTTAATTTATATGGTTCTTACGACAATGAAAGATCAGTGACTTGTAGTGATTGTAACAAGGTCAGCCAAGTGGACCTCATTGAATATGAGTTCCCTGATTGTGGCTGTTAATCTGGGCCAAGCAGGGAGCCCTGGCTTACAGATATAAGCAGGGGTATCAGAGGTCCTGTTCACTCTGCAAGCTGGCTCTGAGGAAGCTGGATCAGTGTCAAGGACTCTACAGGTGTAAATAAAGCATTACTTGGTGAAAGGATACTGGCTTCTGTGGAATTAGTTCAGTGACAACTGAAGAAATTCACTTGCAACAGTTGTCTTTGAGTTGATGTAAACATTTCTAGCATCATGCTGTTATTTGAGAAGCTTGACTCGTTTGATCCTGCCATCGAAGACTGGGCCCAGTATATGAAAAGAATGTATTATCTCTCCCAGACAAATGACATTGGGCAGATGAAAAGCAATGAATAATTCTCAGGACACTTTGTGGACCCGCAGCTTTTATGGTTATTAGGAGTCTAACATTTCCTGGGGCACCAGAGAATAAAACATCTCAACAGTTGACAGATTTAGTTGGGGGATATTACGATCGCAAGCCTCCTCTAATTCTGAGACACTATTGGGTTTACTCAGCAGGTCAAAAACCAGGGGAATCTGCATTGGAATTTTTGATGAGGTTAAGATGACTGGCAGAGACTTTGGTTTAACTCTTAATGAGATGCTGAGACACCATTTGGTATGTGGGATTAATGATGTAACCATTCAAAAACACCTACTAGCTGAAGCCCAACTGGATTTCAAACAGGCATCACAACTGGCTAGGTCATTAGTAAATGTGACAAGTGGAGCACATGAGTTACAGGGTATACCGATAGAAGTGGACACTCTCGCCAAGCCAACTAAGCTTGGGGTACACTACGTGAGTGAAGGCAATTGCATAGCCTCACTCAGGACATATCCTGAACAGAGGGACTCTAGGTTAGCCCACAGCAAATTCCCAAAAGAAAGCCAAGCTTCAGCCAAACAGTTAACATTTTATTAGTATCCGGGCCATTGCAGCTGCTGCCGGTCTGTGGAGTCGAGAGACCAAAAGAGCCCCAGTAGGCCCGAATGAAGTAAGAGAACTCATAGCCAGTATCCAAGAGAGTGCTTGCCTTGGGAAGCCCACCTACATCTGGCTTGGAACAGTTATATTGATTAGCAACATCCAAATCGGAGCCAATCAGAATACCTGAAGGTTTTTCAGGAAGGTCTAGGGACTATCAAAGGAGTCAAGATGACCTTGCATGTCAACCAGGAAGCAAATCCACAATTCTGCAAGGCCCACCAATGCCATTTGTCTTACGTGCAAAAGTAGGGACTGAAATCAGGAGGCTTGAAAGTGAAGGAACCATCAAACCAGTCCAGTTTGCAGAATGAGCAGCACCAGATGAACAGATTATGAAGCCTGACAGATCAGTTCACCTTCGTGGGGATTTTAAACAAATGGTAAACCACTTCTCACAGCTGGATAAATACTCAGTCCCACACATAGAGGACTATATGCAAAGCTGGTGAGGTGTGGGAGCGGGGAGCTGTCCTTTACGAATGAACCATGCATACCTGCACTTGTGGTTAGATGAGAACTCCTAGAAGTATGCTACAATTAATACCCATAAGGGTTTGTACCAATATACAAGATTACTACTTGGATTATCATCAGCCTGTCCTATTTTTCAGTGGACCATGGAGAACATTTTACAAGGTCTACCCCAGGTTGCCATTTATCTGGATGACATGAGCATAACAGGGAAGACCAATAAAGAGTCTTAGAGAACTTGGACATAGTTCTTACATGTTTCTCCAAGGCCGGTGTACGCCATAGAAGAGAAAAGTTGTTGTTCCAGGCACCCCAAATGACCCACCTGAGATACAGAATTGACAAGTCCAGGGTATACTCATTGGAAGATAAAGTGAGGGCGATCAAAGGTGCCCTGGCTCCCACACTTGTATTGGAACTTCGGTCTTTCCTTGGATAGATGAATTATTGCAGAAGGTTCGTACATGACCTGGTTTCCATCCTGGTGGCCTTACATCTATTATTGAACAATGGGCAGCCAAGGGAATGGTCTTGTAGCCAAGACATAGCTTTAGGGAAGTAATGAAACAGCTATCATCCTGTAAGGTGTTGGTGCACTATGATCCGAAGTGAGATCTGATGCTGACATGCGATGCCTCCTTATATGGTATTGGGAGGATGTTGGCTCACAGATGGCCCAGTGGAGGGAAACACCCAATAGCATATGCTTCCTGGATTTGGGCTGATGCAGAGCGCAAATATGCCCAGATAGAGAAGCGAGGCAGTCATCTTTGGTGTGAGAAAATTCCACCAATACCTTTGCGGACATAAATTTGTAATAGGAATGGACCACAGTCCCTTACTTGGGGCTACTCAAAGAGGATAAAGCCATGCTGCCCATAGCTTCAGGCCAGATTCAATGGTGGGCTCTCATTCTAAATGTGTACTACGTGTGGAGGCCAAGTAGCAACTGCATATGCCTCGAGCCACATCGCACTGGCAGGTACGCCACCTGTGGTGCCGCCCCTAGAAGAGTCCATTCTGGCTTTAGCTTTCTGGACACCCTTCCAGTCACTGCTGATAATATCATACTGGGGACACAAAAAGATCTGGTCCTGGCAAAAATAAAACATCTGGTGGTGATGGGGAAAACAAAAGGGCCATCACAACCAGAATTGAAACCTTTCTGTACCTGGTGAGACCAGATCACTGTACAGGATGGTATTCTATAATGGGGAGCAAGTGTGATTGTCCTGACCAAAGATCGCCACCAAATACTGGCTGAACACCACCAGGGTCATCCAGAGCTACCCAAAATGAAGATGTTAGCAAGAAGTTATGTCTGGTAACTCAGATTAGATGCAGACATAATCATGTTTGTGGGGCAATGCACAGAGTGACAACAAGGACAAAAATTACCACCAGCAGCTCCTCCATGGGAATGGCTGGGTAAACCCTGAACTTGGTTACACATCAACAATGCCGGCCCTTTCATAGGCTCAATGTTCTTGGTCATTGTGGATGCCCACTCAAAATGGTTGGACATGCATAGAGTTCGTTCAATGATATTAAGGCTCCCGGAAGTTTTAGTCACAGACAATGGGCCTTCATTTACCAGGACAGAATTCAAGTATTACTGAAAGTTGAACGGCATTCAGCATGTAAGGACAGTTCCATACCATCCATTGCCCAATGGTCTGGCAGAAAGAGCAGTACAAGCTTAGTAAGCAGGCTTAAAGAAGTAGCTTATAGCTTCACTCCATACCAAACTGTCCTGGTTCCTATTTGATTATAGGACCACCCCTCATGCAACTATGTGATAGCTCCAGCCGAGTTGCTAATGGGGAGAAGAGTCTGCGCCAGGTTAAATCTGATTTTCCTGGACCTGGGGAGGAGGGTGAAATGGCTCTAAGCGAGAAAGGCACTTTACTTTAGGGGACGGAATTGGTGCCAAAACCATGAAAATGGCCACACATGGGTAAGAGGCATGGTCGACATGAGGTCAGTGTGATGTACAAAGTTCGAGTAGGTGAGGTGGTCCTAAGCAAGCATGTGGACCACATGAAAGCTGCAAACTTGCAAACAGGGCAGGAGCAAAACATACCCGGCCCCTCAGAACAGCCGGAAAGACTATCAGAAACCATACATTCTCCCCCTCCATCCAGCATTGAAGTATCCTCAGAGTCGGAGATGGGTACACGGGATGTCACAGCCTTGATGCCTTTGCCACCTGAAGAAGAGGATGAATTTCTTCAAGAGATGCTCCAGGCACAAGAGGTGGGCTACAGTCTGGTATATGCCACCTATATCTGAGCCTGAGTCGGAGGAACTGGACCCGGTGTCAAAATGCCCCAGGAGAGCCTTCAATTAAAAGAACAGGCCTACATCCCTGCTCTTAGAGAGGGAGGGATGTAGTGATTGTAACGAGGTCAATCAGGTGATCCTGATGAAGGGTCTAGGCCCGAAATGTCAGCCTTTCTGCTCCTATGATGCTGCTTGGCCTGCTGTGTTCATCCAGCATCTGCAGTTCCTACTATCTCGGACCTCATAGAATATGACTCTCCTGATTGGGGCTGTTAATCTGGGCCAATCAGGGAGGCCTGACTGACAGAATATAAACAGGAGTGTCAGAGGTACTGTTCATTCTGAGAGCTGGCTCTGGGAAGCCAGACTTGTGTCAAGTAGTATGCATGTGTAAATAAAGGGTGACTTGGCGATGGGATACCAGCCTCTGAGGAGTTATTTCATGACTAATTCAGAATAACTATTCCTAGGGAATGGGCTGTCTCCATTTCATTACTATTCGTTCATGGGAAGTGAGTTGCCAAGATCAGCATTTATTGCTCATCCCTAATTGACTTTGGGAAGGTAATATGAGGCCACCTTTAAATGCTGCAGTACATGTAACGTAGGTGCATCCACAGTGCTGCTAGAGATAGAAGTCCAGGCTTAACATCCAGTGACAGGGAAGGAGCAGCAACATGATTGCCAGTTAGGATGATGAATGACTTGGAGATTGTTTCAATGCATCTGCTGCCCTTGTCCTTCCAGGTGCTGATGTTTTTGGCTTTGGAAGGTGCTGTCAAAGGAGTTTTGGTGAGATGCTGCAAAGCACATTGTAGATGAACAGTGTTCGGGCCAGGTCCTGAGCTCAGGGCTCATCTGCTTCCATCTGCCTGTCTTTTCTTGTATTTTCTTTCTTTTACTTTGGCTCTATCTTTTTCTTTTCTTTGTTGGAGGGAGCGGTTCCTTCCCGGCACATCGACAGTGGAGGGATTCTTTGCTGAAATGGCAGTTCCCAGGAGGCAGCAGTGGCAGCAACATAAATCAAACTGAGGCTCCTGCTGCTTCAGTGTAGTAGGCCCAGCACGGAGTTTGAGGCCTGTTCGGAGGCTGCATTGCCGAGATTGGCCCAGTGCAGATGCATGGCAGCAATGATATCGGTGGAGGCATGTTGGCACCAAAAGAATGGTGACACGTTTCCAGTGGCGATGACGTGGCTCCAGGATATGGCAGGGCCCGGGTACCTGACGGCTGAGGTTGTGGCGTTCCAACTGCGGTGGCATGCGGAGACTTGGGACATCTGATTGTTCACAGACTGAAGGATGGACTTTGAGGCTTTGTTTACCTGGCAGTGAGGACTTATAGCAGAGGTAGGGGAGTGACCAGGACGTTTTCCATTTCTTTTGGCTGTTTCTTTTATTCCTGTTTCTGTTTCTGATCCTTTCTTTTATAAACTAAGATGGCGCCAGAGAATGGTGACTTTGTACAATTTTCACTGTATTCCTGTACTCAAGTACATACGACAATAAAAATCTAAAATCTAAATCTAAGATGGTACACAGTAGTGTCTCTGTGCGTGGATGATGGTGAGAGTGAATGTATGAGGTTATGGATGGGGTGTCAATCAAACAACTGCTTTGTCTTGTGATATAATAGCCACTGGAATAACAGGATGTAAAAATAGATAGCAGGAAGGAGATCAGGAAACTGTGTAGCTGTCAATCTTATTAACATTTTTTGACTGTAACATGAGCACACTCAATTGTTGACAAAACAGCTATAATCTAGCCAGAGAATATGTAAACACAGACAAGAACTTGCGCTGTGCATCATGTTAGTTAATCAGTGATTTTTTAAAAAAATAAAATAAAGCTTAGTACTGACAGATGGAAGTTTTATTCAAGTGGGTAGAAGAAAAGTAATTAGTTTAATTAAGTCAATGCAGACTTTAGTCAATATTATGTTACACAGGTTACTGCTGCTGCTAACCATTGAGTCATAGAATAAAGAATTCAGCTCCATTGCTGCCCACATTATGCATTTTTCACACAGATTTTGATCATTTAGGGACCACACAGAGTACACATGAAATGCTTCACTCAAGGGAAGAGACAGCATAAATTGTTCAGACACCTTGAACACATGTGCATCGATTGCATGACCTCTCACTCACACTGGGCATGTTTTCAGTTGGTGTGCAGGGTTGGGGGTTAGGATGTGGAAAGTCACCCATCTTTTCATTCACCCCTGAGGTGTTCCTAATAATCTGTGGTAGTTGGGGATTGGGGGATTGGGGGTCAGCGTGGAGCAATAGCCAAGTACACTTAGGTCTACTGAGGTTCTTAAGTGGCCAATCATAGCTTACATAAGGATCTCAACCTGCCTCTGCTGCACTCATGCTGATGCAAAGGTGCAAGGAAGGGGAATTACATCCTGTTGAAGATCACGCATTACTTTTGACTCCCCATCTTTGTTGTTGTTTGACTTACAGTCAGTATGTCAGTATACCTTTAAGAGACGCGCTTGTAATATCATCACTGTACCATATCATGTGACCTGAGGGCACATTGATTTCAAACTCCATCTTATCCCAGACTTACCTGAAGCATGACACAGTATAAGTAGCATGCTACTCTCTGTAACTTAATAGCTTAAAGTTAGCCCAGGCAATTATATGCCTGTGAATGTAATGTTGTATTTAATGGCAAGCTATTATAAATGACTGTTGAATTCTTCCAGTTTCTTAAATTACGGGAAATAACATAATAGGCATTACTATATCAGGTACAATACCCAGCTGGAGGCAAACTGACTTCAACATGGCTCCAAAAACCCATCCTGCATTTCTCTCATATTCCCACTTAGTGCCCTCATTCTCTCTCCCCCTCCTATGGTGCCTGATCCCTCTCCATCCTAAAAGCCCAGGACGTACCTAAGTCCAGACACTTTGATCTTTTCCCCAAGATTTCTTGCAGGCCCAACAGAGTTCTGGCAGTGCCAGTAACTCCTGAGGATGGGACACCCTCGCCTCGAGGGGAAGAAGGCTCAGCTTGTTAATCGTGTTATTGCTGCAAGAAAGGCTTGTTGGAAGTTGGTTAGTTTCCAAGAAATTGTTCTTCTGGAGGGTCAGGCGGTACACCTTGCCATAAAAATCTAGCTCCGAACATCTGCCAGTCAACATTAGTTTACGCATAAAATAAATTGTGAATTAACTGTTTCTCAACAAAGCCTCAGTGCAGGCTGGCAGTACTTAGCTATTCTCATGTTTGGGCTCTCTTCTAACATTGCCCAGTGCTCATGGCAAAATATAGGATTTAAGTCCATGGAATAGTCCTACCATATTTTAACTTTTCAAAACTTGTGGAATGTCACAAAGTCTGACCAACCTGTCCAACATCAAGTTAATAGATTCATTTACAGTTTGTTTGCATGTACTATATCTGCAGTACTAAAAAATGATATCGCAAAAAGACCACAACTGGTTAAGACATTGTTTTTAGGACATTTATTTTGCAGTTCAAAAAGCAACAATTAAATTTCTAGGCAGAATTGAAGAACTGAGATTATTATCCAACACTGTAGACAATGACTTTTCATTCACATCAATCAAAAGCACAATAGTTTGAGATAATATGTTTCATGCTAATCAATAGGTGGTCACACTTCATACAGGCTTCACATACTTACTAAAGCCCTGGGCATATATAATTTAATTTGTACCTCAGTATGAACTTACATCCTGACAAACCTTTAGATCCTATCTGTTGGCCTCCATTTACCTCCCAGCTATATGCTTTTACATGAAAAAATTACAGAAAGATGTTTACCATCATGGAAGAGACTAGTATTCAGAGGCACAGTTTAAAAATAAGACGTTTTGTATTTAAAGTGGAGACAAGGAGCCTGTATTTTTTCAGAGATTCATGATTCTCTAGAAGTCTCTACCCCATATTGAGCGGAGTTATTGGATATTTTTAAAGGCAGACGAAACTGATGTTTACTGCAAGCACGGATTAAAAAAATAAGAAAAGGTTGTTGTTTTGAAACAATGACCAGGACTTTGCACTGTCAGACAGTCATAATTCTATTGTAGATGGGAATTGTGTATGGGGACCCTGCGGAATTCCCATCCTGACACACTCAGAAGGAATTGTTTGGTCAGTTTTCCACTGGATAATTCCTCTATGCTTGGAAGCCACCAAAAGCCTCAATTTAAATCAGATACATTGGAAGGTTCTGGTGAAATTAAGTTAGTCTATTAAATACATAGATAACAAGGTGTAGAGCTGGATGAACACAGCAGGCCAAGCAGCATTAGAGGAGCAGGAAAGCTGACGTTTCAGGCCTAGACCCTTCTTCAGAAAGGGTCTAGGCCCAAAACGTCAGCCTTCCTGCTCCTCTAATGCTGCTTGGCCTGCTGCGTTCATC
>NC_063332.1:147381736-147402681 GCF_021869965.1 Rhincodon typus | reverse complement strand
AACCCTGGTGCTGCTGGGATTATAGCACTTTTGGCCAATCAAATTGGCCCAAGGTAGCTGCAGGGCTGCTAGATTTTTGGTGGATAATCTCCCAAGCAACCGTTAATTTGGGCAGAGTTACTTTACAGTTAGAGAATGTTAGGTTGGAAATGTTAGGTCAGCCTTATGACTTGCTTTTATTTCGGCCTTATTGACTTTTGTCACAGTATTTTAGTGATTTATTATTCTGTCATCTTACACCCCTTTGCTTGTATGCTCACTTAGATATGTAAGAAGCATTTTTACAGAATGGGTGCGAGATGAAACCCACTTTATCATGAGGAAATAGAAACAGATGAAATTCAAAGACTACTTTGTGTCAATGTTTGAGTTAATCCTTTGTGTGGACAATGGCAAACAAATGGTATGGTCACCTTACAGAAATCAGGTTGTGATGAGTACTTTTATTAACAATCATTTGGAAAGCAGCCTCAGTTAATCATTCTGGGCAGACAGAGAGAGACCAGACATACAACTATCCTGCTGAACATCCACCAGCATGCAGAGAATTGGGATTTTATAAGACTATATAAGTAGATTTTATAAAACCATAATACCCAGGAGCAGGAGTATTCAGCCCATTGAGTCTGCTCTGCCATTCAACGAGACCATGGCTGATCTGATAACCCACAACTCCACTTTCCTGTCTTTTCCCCATAAACCTTGATTCTCTTACAGATAAAAAAAAACCTGACTATCTCAGCCTTGAGTATACTTAATGACCCAGCCTTGACACCCACCTGTGGTATAAAAAAACTCTACCGACTCACAACCCTCTGAGATAAGAAATTCCTCCTCATCTCTGTCTTAAATGGGTGACCCCTTACTATGAGATTATGCCCTCTGGTCCAAGACTCTTCCATAGGGAAAACAATCTCTCAACTTCTACCCTATCAAGTTCCTTAAGAAACTTGTATGAGAGAACAAAAATATATACTTAGCCATCCAGACTCATAGAAATGGGTTTTTTTTTTAAAAGTAAAGACATACTGATCTCAGCACTGGTCCTGCAGGAATCTATTTCCCGTCTTCTGTCACCTGAAGAGTTGCTCTTTACCCTACTCTGTGTTGGCTAGTTCAGTTAACTGGACAGCTGACATGATTTGACAACAGTGTGGGTTCAATTCCCACACAACCTGAGGTTACCATGAGAGATCCTTCTTCTCAACCTCTCCCCTCATCTGAGACATGGAGACCGTCATGTTAAACCACTAGTAGTCATCTTTCTCTAATGAGAAAGCAGCCCTATGGCCTGGTAAGATTGTGGTGACTTTACCTTTACCTTACTTTTAAGACTTCCACCATTCAGTTAACATACCATCTACTCTGCTACTGTTGTCCATTATGTCAAATTGGTATGCAATATAACTTTAAAGAACATGTACCTGTTATTACTGTGTCATGTCATGTGACATGGTTTTTGTTAATGAAGATCTCAGTCTCCATCTTACTGGAGCCACTTGGAATATGATATGCTGAGGGAAATGTGCTACATTTTGTAACCCAAATTTCTCACTACTAGCCCACACATGGCAATGCCAATGATTGTAAAAGCTGTAGATTCTAGAAAGCGTTATAAACATTGAATATTCAGTACTATGTTATTGATGTCTCATTCTTATGTTATAGGAGATAACAGAAGTATTGCCTTATTAGGTATGGACACTTTCCTTAAAAATCCAGTCAATGATTTTACAACAGATCATTAGGGCCTGAACTGTCCCCATCCACCAGCACGTATCTCCACCTGGCCAAGCTCATCATCACTTTGAACAACTTCTTCTTTGACTCCTCTCATTTTCTTCAGATCAAAGGTGTATACATAAGTTCCAAAATGGGCCCCAGTTATGCCTGTCTGCTTGTAGATTACGTAGAACATTCCTTGTTCTAATCGTCCTCGGGTCCCAACCCAAAACTCTTTTGCCAGAAGATCGATAACATCTTTGATGTGGTTGCCTCTCTTGTTCGGATTTGGACAGAAACAATTCATCAATTTCACTTTCAATTTCCACCCTGCCCTCACCTTCACTGGCCCACCTCTACCTTACATTTCTCGACATCCCAGTTTCCATTTCTGGCCACTTTTATCCACTATAAATCCACTGACTTCCACAGTTACCCAAACTATAAATCCTCACACTCTGCTTCCTGCAAACACTGCATTTCATTCTCTGAGCTACTCTGTCTCTGTTGCACCTGTTCTAATAACGCCAGCTTTCGGAGAAGGGCCTCAGAAATATCCAACATTTTCCCCAACTGAGAATTCCTTGCCATGATGGTTAATAGGATCTTCAGCTTTGTCCGACCCATCTTCCGCATGTCTGCGTCACCCCTTCTCTTCCTTCCCACAGCAGCGATAGGGTCCCCGATCCTAATTTACCACCCTACCAGCATCTACATCCAAAGGGTTAATAGTGCCATTTCTGCCATCTCCAGTGGGATGCCATCACCAGACACATATTTCCCTCCCTTCCCTTTTGAGCATTTCGCAGGGACCACTCCCTCCGATACATCCTGGTCTGCTCATCCTCCACTCCCAACATGTTCCCACACCCCAGGGTACCTTCTTATGCAATCGTAGAATTTGCAACACTTTTCCACTTCCTCCCTCATCAGTATCCAAGTCACCAGCCATACATTCCAGGTGAAGCAGCGATTTACCTGCACTTAAATCAATCTAGTCTACTGTATTCACTGCTCACAATGGGGTCTCCTGTACATTGGAGAGATGAAACACAGGCTGCGTAACTGGTTTGTAAACACATTCAATCTATTTGTAAAAATGACCCTGAGCTTCCAGTCGCCTGCCATTTCAACACACTACTATGCTCCCTGGCCAACATTTCTGCATCGGGCTTGCTGCAGTGCACCAGTGAAGTTCTGCGCAGGCTAGAGAAACAATGCCTCAACCTCCACTTAGGTCCCTCACAGCCCTCAGGACTCAACATTGAGTTTAAAAATTTCAGAACATGAACACCATTCTCCATATTTGTTACACATCCACACATCCTGAGTCCCTTTTGTGAGGGTTGCTCAAGGCCTAGCCAACCCATTTTCAAATATTTACACTTCTCATTTGTACCCAACCCAGCATTTATCTACCTCTCGTTTTATCAACAGCAATCCCTTTGTTAGTCTCTCCTTTTATTCTCTCTGTCAGCATCATCTCCGATTATTCTAATCATTCCTTCCACTACCACAACCCCATCATCAGCATAAATACCATTCCTTTCCCATCTGTGTTTAGTTTGGATGAAGGATCACTGGACTCAAAATCTTCTAGTAAGATTGCAGTAGAGTACAGCTTCTCAGTGTGGGGCTCGTCTACTCCGTTTGCTTTTCTTTTCTTTTTTTGTCCCTCTCGTTTTTATTCTCTTCTATTTTGGTTTACTTACCTTTTGGTGAAGAGCTCTGACATGCAACAGTATTGGCGGCTGTGAGTGGGCCCAGCAATGCAGGCCCATGGCAGCAGCATTGGAGGCGAGCTTGGGTACACAGTCGCTTCTGTATCGTCAAGGCGGGCCGAGCACTGACTCATAACTGCTGCTGCGGAGATGAGTTTGGGTTCCCGGCAGCATATACTTCCAGCATAGATTCACTGAGGCGGTGAGAGTGTGTTTGGGCCCAGTCCAAGACCCAGCGAAATCAGCAGTGGCTGCATTGGCCCAAAGCAGACTCATGGCGGCAGTGGAGTTGAGTTTGTGCCAGTCCGATAACCAGCAGCATCGGTGGCATCAACATTGGTAAGCTCTGGCGAGGGCTCATAGTGATGAGGGCGTCAGTGGAGGTGAGATGGTGCCAAAGAGTGGTGATTTTCCAGCGGCTCATCAAAGGGGACTCATGCCTGACCACCAGGCCCATGGCTCATGACGGGCCACTCAATAAGAAAGATTGTGTAAAATTGGAAGCTCTTTTTTTTTCATTTTTCTGCCTTCGTATTCTATGTTTTGGTTTATTTATCTGTGTTTTAAGATGGCGCAGGAGAGTAGCGACACTATACAACACTTTTCACAGTATTTTGTAACAAGATATACATGACAATAAATTAATCAAATAAATAAAACAAAATGTTAACTCTCTTTTCCTCTCGACAGAAGCTGCCAGACCTGATGAGCTTATCCAGCATTTTCTGTTTTGTTTCAGATTTCCAGCAACCACAGTTCTTTGTTTTATTTTGGATCATGGGGGCTGATCAGAGCAGTTCCTTGTCCCCTGACTTTGAATGTTTTGAACTGATGTATTAAGCTCTACTATAGTTCTGCATGAATGGCCTTTTAGGCATGTAGGTACGGAGATATACGGCATGGAAACTGATCTTTTGGTCCACATTGTCCATGCCGCCCAATTTTCCCAAGCTAAACTAGGCTCATTTGCATGCATTTGGCCTATCCCTCCAAACCTTTCCTACTCATGTACCTGTCCAAATGTCTTTTCAATGTTGTAACTGTATCTGCAACCACCACTTCTTCAGGCAGTTCATTCCATGCATGAACCATTCTCTGTGTGAAAAAGTTGCCCCTCATGTCCCTTTTAAATCTTTTTCCTCTCACCTTAAAAATATGCCCTGTAGGCCCCAACCCTAGGGAAAAGACCTTTGTTATTCACCTCGTTAGTTAATTAATCTCTATAAGGTCACCCCTTAACCTCCAGTGAAAGAAGTCCCAGCCTATCCTGCCTCTCCTTATAACTCCTACAATGTAAGGAAATCATTGAAGAGTATGCTGCAACATGGTTTTCCAACAAGAAGAAAAATATGCTGCTACTTGAGTGGCTAAGATACCTTCGCACCTACATTTAGATGCACTTTAGCTCTATTCCTGTCAGAATCCATTCGTCCCTAATAACTGAAGTACCTATTGGAAATGATTTGCAGTGGGGTCTTAATTAAAGATAATGTCGTAAACTTTTGTCTTCACTGCAGTGGTAGGAATCTGTGGAATGGATTGTCTGACTGTTATAGAACATGTGAGAACATGAGGAGCAATCCATTTTGCCAGATAACTGCCCATGTGGTATAGAGTAAAACTTAGCCCATAATCTTTGTTTTTAAATAAATGATATCTGAAATGTCAGCACAATATTCTGATTTTATCAGTACCTATTAACTCCTGTGATGATGCTGTCACTTTAAGAGGCTATTTTGTCCTTTTTATTGAGGAGAGATTGTAAGGCACAGGTCTCGAGCTGCGTACTGAAGACCACTTGTGTAAACAGCTTGGGATGCCTTGGTTTTTTTTTGACAGCCTGAATGGGTGCGCCCAGCTCGCACAGATCAGGATTTCTGAGTAAACTATTAGGGTCTCAAAAAGAGTTGGAAGCTTCAGTGAATGTCTCCTGGTTGCTACTGTCTCTGAATTTCCTCTTGATGTCTTTTTTCCGTCTTGGTTTGGACAGCTGCATGTAAGAATCTGTATCTGAATTTTCCTTTTTAACCAAGGGATTTGTTTTTGGGATGTTACTATATTGGAACATTTAATTAGTAGTAGTCACAGTAGCCATTGTTCAGTTAAGTTATTTCAAATTTCTCTTTCTCTGGTTGTATTTTAACTACAGTTTAAACAAATTGTGTTTTACTTAACGTCGAGTAGTTTGACAAGTCGCATTGCATCAGCAATAGACACTTTACATTTGCCTTTAAGATAAGAAACAGTTTTGGTCTGGGTCCCTTCTTAAAATATTTTGAAGGGGTCTGATTTGAGCCATAACACTCCTTAGTACAACATTGAGACTAAAAGAAAAACACACCATGAATTCAGTTTTCGTTGCAGATTTTGGGATCCAAAACACAGAGGACAGAAATTTCCAACTGAATTTTGGAGAGATGTGAGCATCCCTGGGAAGGTCAGCCCATTTGCCGTCCATTCGTAATTGCCTTGAAGTTGATTTGTTTCCGTGCCAATATTTGGGCACAAGGTCAATATGGTCTTTACAGCAGGATAATTCAGTTCCAGGTACTTTATCGTTTGGCCTGGACTCTTTCCAAGTTTCAACAGCCTTCGGTGAATAATGATTGCAGTTGCTGGCAGTGTAAACTGAACTGGACTGCCTTTCCTTTTATGTATTTTAGAAGAATGTGGCAACAGAAAGAATCTGTACAAGGGAGTTCATCTATCATTTAAAATGTTAGCGTAATCCATGATTCTGGATCCTTGCCTTGCTCAATTAGATAATTTCAACAAAGATTACAGATTCCAAAACGACAGTAGAAAACAGCTTATATAAATCAAAAATATGTTTGATTTTAGGACCAATGCACAGGAACGTACTAATTTTATAGCCAGTGGTCCCCTCTTTTACAAGATTACAGAGAATGTTGAATAAAGTCTTGACCTAGAATATTAATGGAGTGAAAAAGAACACATTCCATTGTACTATGATTACATATATGTGATTTTAACAATATAAAGCTCATGTTTTATTACATACAAAATCTTCACTCTTCATTTCCAATGTTACAATTTTTAAAGTTAATTTATTAATCGGAGGTATGAATCACTGGCAAGTCCTTAATTTATTGTGTAATTCTTTATTGCTCTGTCCAGTCTGCTGCAGTCTGGGACACTCCTCAACTTTGTTAGACAAGGAGTATCAGGGTTTTGACTTGCAACATCAAAGTAATAGTGATGTAGTTTACACTGAGATAGTGTTTAATTTGTGGGGGAACATGGAGGTAGTGATGTTTCCATACCACTGTTTCCTCTGTTATTTGAGGTGGTAGAGATTACAGATTTAGAAGGTTGAAGGTGGAGGGAGAGCTGGTGATCAAAGTATCGCTTCATGCTTATTGTTTGGCTCTTATTATCCCAGTGTTAGAATGTTTTTGGGTCTTTTGAAATGGGGACACAGGCTACTTCTTCATCTGAGGACTTGGCAATAAAATGAAACACTGTGCTGTGTTCAGAAACATCACTTCTGGCCTTATGATGGACAGAAGATTACTGCACAAGATGTTGGGTTTTGGGACACATAAAATCATAGTCATAGAGTCATACAGCATGGAAACAGGCCCTTCGATCCAACTCATCCATGCTGACCAGTTTCCTAGACTGAACTTGTCCCATTTGCCTGCATTTGCCCCATATCCCTCTAAACCATTTTTATACATGTACCTATCCAAAAGTTTTTAAGATGTTGTAATTGTACCGCCTTTACCACTTCCTCTGAAACATGTTTGTGTGAAAAAGTTGTCCCTCAGCTCCTTTTAAATTATTCCCCTCTCACCTTAAACCTATGCCTTCTAGTTTTGGACTCCCCTTCCTCAGAAAAAAACCTTAGCTTTTCCCCTCAGGATTTTATAAAACTTTATAAGGTCACGCCTCAGCCTCCTATGCTCCAGGGAGTAAAGTCCCAGCCTATCCAACCTCTCCTCGTAACTCAAACCTTCCAGATTAGGTAACAGCCTTGGAAATATTTTTTACACCCTTTCCAGTTTAATAACATCCTTCCTATAGCAGGGAGACCAGAATTGTATGTAGTACTCCAAATATGACCCTACCAATGTCCTGTACAGCCATAAAATGATGTCCCAGCTCCTGTACTCAATGTTCTGACTAATGAAGGCAACTGTGCCAAACACCTTCTTCACCACCCTGTCTACCTGTGACACCATTTTCAAGGAATTATATATCTGCACTCCTGAGTTTCTCCATTCGACAATATTCCCCAAGGCTCTACCATTAACTGTGTGAGTATTGCCCTGGTTTGTCTCACCAAAATAGAACACCTCACATTAACTAAATTAAACTCCGTTTGCCACTCTTCGGCCCACTGGCCCAGTTGAGCAAGATGTGGTTGTAGTCTTAGATAACCTTCCTATCTGTCCATCATACCACTAATCTTGATGTCATCTGCAAACTTACTATGTCTTCTATATTCTCATCTAAATCATTTATATAAATGACACACAACAGTAGACCCAGCACTGATCCTTGCAGCACCCTGCTGGTCATAGACTTTTAGTCCGAACAACAACCCTCTACCACTATCCTCTGTCTTCTACCATCAAGCAAATTTTGTATCCATTGGCTGGCTCTCCCTGGAACCCATGTAATATAACCTTACCAACCAGTCTACCATGCATAACCTTGTCAAAGGCCTTACTGAAGTCCATATAGACAACGGCTACCTCTCTGCCTTGATCTATTTTATTGGTGACCTCTTCAAGAAACTTAATCAAATTTGTGAGATACTATTTCCCATGCACAAAGTCATGCTGACTATCCCTAATCAGTTTTTGCCCTTTGAAATGTAGATCCTGTCTCTCAGAATCCTCTCCAACAACTTACCACTGATATTAGGCCCACTGGTCTGTAGTTCCCTGCTTTTTCCTTGTAGGCTTACTTAAATAATGGCACAACGTTAGTCACCTTCCAGTCTTCCACCTCACTGTGGCTAACGATGACACAAATAGCTCTGCTAAGAGCCCCACGATTCCTTCTCTAGATTCCTGCAATGGATATACTTGATCAAGTCCCAGGGATTTATCTACATTTTATGCATTTTAAGACTTCCAGCACCGACTCTTCTGCAATGTGGACACTTTTCAAGACATCATTATTTATTTCTCCAAATTCCCCAGCTTCCATGTCTTTCTCCACAGTAAATATTGATGTGAAATATTCATTTAGGATATCTTCTCCTGTGGTTCCAACACACAGATGGCCTCAGTGATCAATAAGGGGCCATATTCTCTCTCTAGTTACTCTTTTTGTCCCTAAAATACTTTTAGAATCTCTTTGGATTCTCTTTAACTCTATCTGCCAAAGCTGCCTCATGTTCCCTTATTGCCCTCTTGATTTCCCTATTAAGTGTACTCCTACATGCCCTATACTCCTCAAAGGATTCACTTGATCCCAACTGTCTATACCTGACATATGCCACCTTCTCTTTCTTGACCAGAGCCTCGATATTTCTAGTTATCCAGTGTTCCCTACTCCTGTCAGCCTTGCCCTTTATCCTAACAGGAACATGCTGTCGCTGAACTCCTGTAATTTCACTTTTGAAAGCCTCCCTCTTGCCAAACATCCCTTTACCTGTGAACAGCCTGCCCAATCAATTTTTGAAAGTTCCTCTCTAATACTATCAAAATTGGCTTTGCCCCAGTTTAGAACTTTACCTTATGGACCAGGTCTATGCTTTTCCACAACAATTTAAAACTAATAGACTCATGGTCACTGGTCTCAAATTGCACCCCAACTAACACGTTAATCACTTGCTCTGCCTTATTTCCCAAGAGGAGGTCACATTTTGTGCCTTCTCCAGTAAGAACATCTACATATTGATTGAGAAAGTTTTCTTGAACTCACTTAACAAATTCTTCACCATCCAAGCCCTTAACAGTATGTCAATCCCATTCTATGTTTGGAAACTTAAAATCACCTACTATGACAACTTGATTATTCTTATAGCTATTTGCAATCTCCCTACATAGATGCTCCTCAATTTCCTGCCGACTACTATGGGACTTATAGTGTACTCTCATCAAATTGATCATCCCCTTCATATTTCTCAGTTGCACCCCATATAGCCTCACTGGACAGTCCCTCAGTAGTATCCTCTCCAAATACTGCCTGTGGTGTTTTCCCTAAGCAAAAGCCCCGCTGCCAACCGCCTGTCCAGGGACTCCATTTATACTTCTTATCGCAGTGGAAAGGCTGCTAACATCATCAAAGATCCCTTCTGCCCCAGTAATACTGTCCTCCAACCTCTCCCATCAAGCAGAAGTTCCAGAAGCTTAAACATATGCACCAACAGGTGCAAGAACAGCTCCCTCCCTGCTGTTATTAGACTGCTGAATGGGCCTCTCTAACTTCAAAAGTGTTGATCTTGTTTTGTGCACCTCCTGTGCAGCCGTAACCTTGTATGCCTCACTGTGTCTAAGCATGATATGATCTGTATGTCCTTGTTTGGTATGATCTGCCTGTACTGCTCGCAAAACAAAACTTTTCACCGTACTTAGGTACATGTGACTACAATAAATCTAATTAAATCAAATCTCCTGCCTCCTCTTCCATCCTTCTCACAGAATCTGTGCCCTGGGAACACTGAGCTGCCAATCCTTTCCCTTCTTCAACCATGTTTCTGTAATAACTATGACATCCCAATCCCATGCATCCATCCATGCCCTGAGTTCATCTGCCTTAACTGTCAGGCTTCTTGCATTGAAATAAAAGAGGTTTAATTCATCAGCCTTGCCATGTTCTCTGTCGTGCTCTTGCCTGCCTTGTCTCTGGTGCAAGATGGCAGTGCAGTAACAGGTTTGCGTGAGCGCTATCGCCCAGGGCCCAACCGTTCCCATCTGCTTTCTTTCTTTGTATTACTTTTGCTTCTGCTCTTTCCTTTCACTTTATTTCCCTTTTCTTTCAGTATTTTTTTCTTCTTTCCTGTGGCAGGTTGGTTGGCAGCACCAGGGCAGCAGCGAGAGCAGGCCACATGCAGAGTGGCAGACATGGTGTCTCCTGGCGAAAGGAGGTGGTGGCAGACATGGTCATTCTCCCGCCATTCGGGGCCTGTAGCAGCAGCAGCGAGGTTGTTCTCCCAGTGTTCAGGGCCAGTGGCAGCAGCAAATCCCCTCCAGCGATCAAGACAGCAGTGTCAGCAGCAGTGGACTCTTCGAGATGGCGGTGCCAGCAAGGTGCCATCTACAACTGAAGTGGGACCCGTGGCCCGGTGGTGGCCTGGCCTGGCAGCAGAACCAGAGACTCTTGGTTTTGCGGGAGCATGTGTTCAGCAGCATCGGTGAAGTGGGCCCAGTGGTGAAGAGATAGCACCTAAAGTGGGGCGACTCCTAGTTTGGTGGGTCTGGCACAGGCGGTGCCAAGGCAGTGGAGGTCTCCCTTGAGGCTTGGTACTGGCATGGACAGGGTCGGAAAGACTGATATTCCCAACTTTCCCCTTCTTTAGTTTTCTAATTTATTCCAAAGACCTACAATGTTTATTCCAATGATCTACAAGGACTATTTTTTTCTTTATTTTTCTAATCTTTTTTGCTTCCTAAGATTTTGATCTTAAGTATCTGTACCTAAGATAGCGGTATAATGCAGTGACTGTAAACTTTTCACTGTACTCATTTGTTTATATGTGAAAATAAATCTAATTCAATCTCAATTTAGATTGCGCTCTTTATCTTCTTTACCAGCCTCAACCTTCTTTCTTGTCTCACTACTGCTTAGGGTCCTCCTGTCAGACTAGTTTAAACCCTCCCAAGTCATAGAGTTACACAGCATGGAAACAGACCTTTTGATCCAACTTGTCCATGCCAATGGGATATCCTAAACTGATCTAGTCCCGTTTGCCAGCATTTGGCCCTAATCCCTTCCCTTTCATGCATCCATTCAGATGTCTTTTAAATGTTGTAATTGTACCAGTCTCCGTCAATTTCCCTGGCAGTTCATTCCATAGATGCGCCACCATCTGCGTGAGAGGCAATGGCCAAGTGGTATTATTGCTGGACTCATAATCCAGAGACCCAGATAATGTTCTGGGGATGCAGATTCAAATCCTGCCATGGCAGATGTTGGAATTTGAGTTCAATAAAAATATCTGGAATTAAGAATCTAATGATGACCATGAACTCGTTGTCAATTGTTGGAAAAACCCATTTGGTTCACCGATATCCCACAGTAATGTGGTTGACTCTTAACTGCCTTCTGGGTGACGCCATCATCCTGTGAATGAATAAAGGAAAAAATAAGTTGCCCCTCAGGTCCCTTTTAACTCTTTCCCCTCTCACCTTAAACCTATGTCGTCTAGTTTTAGACTCCCCTAACCTGGGGACTATTCACCCTACCCATGCCTTATGATTTTATAAACCTCTATGAGGCCACTCCTCAGCCTCTGATGCTCCAGGGAAAATAGCCCCTGTCTATTCAGCCTCTCCCTATAGCTCAAACCCTCCAATCTCGGCAACATTCTTGTAAATCTTTTCTGAACCTTTTCAAGTTTAACAACATCTTTCCTCTGACACGGAGACCAGCATTGAACGCAGTATTCTAAAACTGGCCTGACCAATGTCCAGTACAGCCGTAACATGACATCCTAATTCCTATACTCAATGCACTGACCAATGAAGGCAAAAGTGCCAAATGCCTTCTTCACCACCCTGACTATCTGCAACTCCACTTTTGAGGAACTTTGCACCCCTGGATCTCTTTGTTTAGCAACACCCTCCAGGGCCCTACCATTAACTACGTAAGTCCTGCTCTGGTTTGTCTTACCAAAATGCAACACCTCACATTTATCTAAATTAAACTCCATCTGTCACTCCTTGCTCCCTTTGCCCATCTGATCGAGATCCTGCTATACTCTGAGATAACCTTCTTCACTGTCCACGTTTCACCAATTTTGGTGTCATCTGCAAACTTACTAACCATACCTCATATATTTGCATCCAAATCATTTATATACATGACAAAAAAGTAGCTCTAACAAATTTCCTTGCCAGGATATTGACCCCGCTACAGTTCAGGTGCAACCTGTCCCTCTTGTGCAGACCACTTCTGCCCCAGAAGAGATCCCGATATTCCAAAAATCTGAATCCTTGGCCCCGCACCAGCTCCTAAACCATGCATTTATCTGCCTTATCCTCCAATACCTATTCTCACTAGCATCTGGCACTGGGAGTAATCCAGAGATTACTACCCATGAGGTCCTGCTTTTTAACCTCCCACCTAACTCCATATATTCACTCTGCAGGACCTCATCCCTTTTTCTACCTGTGTTGTTGCTACCAATGTGTACAATGACCTCTGGTTGCTCACGTCCCCATTTCAGAATTTGCAGCAACTGCTTCAAGGTATCCTTGACCCTGGCACCAGGGAGGCACACAACTTCCTGGAGTCTCACTACGGCCACAGAAATGCCTGTCTGTGCCCCTGATTACAGAGTCCCCAGTTGCTCACTTGGTCTCTGCCATACCCTGCTTTATAGCCAAGCCAGTCGTGGTGCCTGGCTGCTGCTGTTATTTTCCGTTGAGAGGCTATCCCTCCTCAACAGTGTTTAAAATGGTATACTCGTTTGAGAAGGAGATAGCCACAGGAGACTCCTGCAATACTTGCCTACCTCCCCGAACAGTCGCCCACCTACCTGGCTGAACCTACGGTGTGACTACCTCCCTGAAGCTACTATCTATCACACTGTCTGCTTGCAACTGCCGCTCCAACAGATTGATGCGGTCTGAGAGGAGCTGCAGCTGGATGCACTTCCAGCAGACGTAGTCGCCTGTGGCACTCGACTGGTCCCTGATCTCCCACACCTGACAGGAAGAGCATACCACCTCCACTGACTACCACCTCTGCCTCTTTAACAACCAGTGGACTTAGGGGAAACAAGTGCTTACCTTTACCTTGTTGCTGCTTGCCCTCTTCAACAAAGCCCTGTGTTCACCTAGGCCCACCGTTTGACATAACCAACAGCACCTTGATCACAAAGCAGCCCCTTGCACAAATGGGAGGAACAAGACACAGTAATAACTTCCTCAATGCCTGGTGGCATGCTCTCTCAGTGGCTAGCACTAGTGCTTGACAGCCCCAGGGACATGGATTCAATTCAACCTGATAGAAATATATAAAATTTTGAGAGGCATGAATAGGCTGGATAGTTGGAGACTTTTTCCCAGGGTGGAAACGTTGATTACTAGGGGCATAGGTTTAAGGTGAGAGGGGGAAAGTTTAAAGAAAATATGTGAGGCACTTTTTTTTACACAGAGAGTGCTAGGTGTTGGGAATGCACTGTCAGGGGAGGTGTAGAAGCAGATACATTTGCAACGTTTAGAGGCATTTAAAAGACATATGACCAGGCAGGGAATAGAAGGATACAGACAATGTGCAGGCAGATGGGATTAGTTTAGAATGACATCATTGTCAGCGCAGACATGGTAGGTGGAAGGGCCTGTTCCTGTGCTGCACTTTTCAATGTTCTAACTTCTAAGTAACCTGGACTGCATTCTACTGCACTTGAACTTATTCTTGTCAACACTAATTAGTTTGAGCATATCATCTAATTAAGGACAGGGTATTTTACAGATAAATTCATTAATGTACCCTTTCAAGAGTGTTTTAACTAGCAAATAATGCCAAAATGTATGTGTTCTGTTGAATAATTTTCCTCACCCTTCAGTTCAAAATAATCATATGCACTGATAATGGTGCAGTTACAATGGTGAACATTTGTGAACAATGTGATCAACAGTCTATTTATTTAACAAATGGGATTCAAGAATAACAAGAGGAAGAATGAATGTGTGTGGTGTTTGTGGACAGAAGGCTGCTAACACTATTTCCCTGCCCAGGTGTAAAGCCTATTTGTTTTATAGTGTTTGAGGAACAACCATAAATGATTCCTAACAAGAAGTTTTTGTTTTAATAATTATATGATAGCAGGTAGGTACAAATTAACTAGGATGTCATTGTAACTAAGACTATCTGGAGACATAGATGACACATCTATCCCCATCAATATCCAATGCTAAAACTTTCTAACATAATTGGATTTGTTGGAGCTCTTGCAGGCTCTAGCATTATTCTTCATAGACCACGGCTATATAGAAGAAAATAGGAAAAGAAATATTGGCCACAGATAACGGGCCACCATTTACCAGCAGGGACTTTAGTTACTTCTTAATGTCAAATAGGATTCAACACATTAGGACAGTTCCATACCACCCATCCGATGGCCTTGCGCATGAACAATTAAACTTCTGATGAGAAGTGAAGGGCCTGTAATATTGCAGCAGATTTGGAGATTTTGGTCATGATATATAGCCACTGGAGTATCAGTTGTCCTTGGTAAAAGTCTGCAACAGTGAGTTTGTGCAGCTGAAGTCCACTCTCCTCGCTATTCTGGGAGCTAGGGGTACAGGTTCAAAAGTTCCTGAGGAGGTGGATCGTAAATAAAGCTTGAAGTCACGAGCAGACAAATCTGTTTCAGCAATGAAACAAATATCATGTAAATCCCTCAATCTTGGCAAATCTTGTTTTTGTTTGAGATTGTCCCTGGTATGCTCTAGCATATTTCTCCATGGCCTGATATCCAGTAGAGGATCATGCATATTTGTGTCCTCTTCTTCATATTTTTTCTGCCATGTGGAAAATGCTTCTCCTCCTTGTCATCCAAATGTAAGAGTTTGTCACTCTGCATGGCCACATTGTGCACTGCAAACCATCCCATAGCTATCTGTGAAATCTAGTATGATTTGTACTGGAGAGTCCCTACAGGGCTAGCAAAGCAGCAAAAGTGCATTTTAATATGTCAATGGTCTGTTTGATGATGGTTCTGGTGGAGCTAATTGTTTTATTGTGCTCTTGTCTCTTCTGCTGCACTATGGATATCACCTCACTGGTGTCATCAAGCAGGTCCAGAGGGGATAGCCTTTCATACCAGGATCCAGCTGTCAATATAGATAGAAGTCATGAAGAATTTGGGATACTGCAAGTTTTGCAAGATATCTGAATCATGAGAGCTTCCAGGGAGATGGGCACAGATGTGCATGAATTTTTGCCTGCTGTCAGAGACCATTTGGAGGTTCAGAGAATGGAATGTCTTGTGATTCAAATACACTGTTGGATTTTCTGTGAGAGCTCTAATAGGAACATGAGTGCTATCAATTACTTCTTGCAATCTTGGAAATGAGTGATAGCCATGAAGCTATTTTCCCTGGTTACCTGCCTGTTAACATTTGTGATGTATCTGATGAACGCATTGGCACAATGGAAGAGGGCATTTGTCGACCTTTTTGCACCCATCTGTTGTTTGCCAGCAAAATGCCTCATGTTGGCCATGGAACCCTGGAAGCAGCTCATAATGAAATAGATGAGTGCTGCAGCCATACTGTGTACCACAGGCATACATTGCTGCAGATTCCAGTAGATTTCAGTGATCACTTCCCAGGATAGTTCATTCATCTCTGGCATTGCCTCTTAGACTAGAGGTAATTTGTCTGAGTCCTGAGGATGACCTGCTGGGACAATGGCCTTGTTCTCTGATGCTTTCCCTGGATGGCTACCCTGACCATAATATCACAGCCTCTCCTTCTGTTTATGAGTCTTTTAGGAGTGTGCGGTAGATGAAATGCAATAGTATTCCACGGAATGAGCTGTGTGAAAAAGACAGACAGCAGCATGAGACCCTGTGGGTTTGGTCTGTATAGCTGCTGAGCAATGAGAGTTTATACTCTCTTGTCCATTTCCAAAACTCCATGTAACTCACAGCTTCCTTTCTCTTGGAGCAGCATTGCTGGAAGTTGTAAGTGAGATTTTAAATAAGGTCAGCAACAGTTTACAAGTAACCCTCAAATGCAGACCCTTCATTAGCCACAGGTTACTTTTGACATTATCCCCGTCAAATTTGACCCTCAACATGTACCTTACCTCTGTACCTTTTGAACTTTCCCCGTGACCTTGGACACTTTCATAATGGAAGTGATATGCCTACTTTCATCCCTTTCAAGATTCCACCTCTGTTCTTTAATTGCTCCAGTATCATTCGTATTGCCTGTGTTAGAATCCATACCCTGCCCCTACAAGACACCATTGAAAATCTCTACCTCAGACTGGACCTGTCCCCTCACTACTAAATTAAATTCCCTTCTATATAAATGATGTATATCTTAGAATACAGAATGCTTTTTCAAAATTTGCTGAATTTTATTATAGAGCAGTGGTGGTGACCTGGAACTCACTGCACACAAGGGTAGTGCATTTGGAAACAATCAATAGTTACAAAAAGAAATTGGATGGGAACTCGAAAGGGTGGTGTGATGGCTGAATGATTTGCACTGCTGTCTCACAAGTACCGGGTACCCAGGTTCGATTTTACCTTTGGACAACTGTCTGTGTGGAGTTTGCACATTCTCCCCATGTCTGTGTGGGTTTTTCTCTGGGTGCTCCTCCCACAGTCCAAAGATGTACAGGTTAGGTGTATTGGCCATACTAAGTTGCCAATAGTGTCTAGGGATGTGCAAGTTATGGACTTGATGGGCTGAATGGTCTGTTTCCATACTGTAGGAATTCTACCATGCTAAATAAATGTGCATGGCTATGGGTGACCAAGCAGCTGAGTGGTACTGTTTAGATTACTCTGTGTGAAACCAGCATGAACTTGGTAGGCCAAATAGCTTCCTTCTATGAGGTAAATGATTCTACAACTTTGTAAGTATGGACATTGCAGCACCCCAAGTTTTACCCACATGACCTACCTTTGCATGGTATTGATCCCTAGTGGGTCTTCGTCTTGTTCATCTTCACTGTTGTTCACTTGTTCACTCCAACCACATGCAAGACACCAGAGCCTTTGCACTGCACACCTACACCTCCCGACCCCACTGCTGCTCTTCCTCCATGTCCTAACCCAAATTCCCTCCATCCTTATCTCTAACAGGCCCTTGGTCTCAACACTTCATCAATGTTGCCATTCCCCCATTCTCCTCGCTTATCCCACAGAGTTTAACAAAGGTAACCACTTACCCCAGACATAACTGTGTCAAGCTGACTGGTGCACTCCACTTTTAAATAAACCTGAACTGGGTGCCCTGTAGTTTCTCTCAATTATTGATATAATCTTGATATTATTAAGTTTTAAAACAAATGTTCTTGCCAAGTAAATGTATTACAAATAGCAATCCAACAACAGATGGCATTCAACCCAATCTGTTTTGCCATGATGTCTACTTAATTTCTTAATTTATACGCTTGGTCTTAATTTTGATATTTTGGTCCCCACATAACCAACTTGCACAATTCCCCACGACTGGAATCCTCATTCAATTCAGCCGAGCATTTTAGTCACAGAAGTCACTTTATTTTACTCATATGACTGTCTTGCCTTATAACTCAAGTCAATTTTAAGATCAAATAGATATTTTACAAGCATGATAATTGTGTGCTACATGATGCACTTTTTATCATGAATGTCAGATGTTGCTCACGGTGAGGTTGAGGCTGTAGAAAGGGAGGATCTCCTCTTCTGAGGCTGTAAAATTCTATTCAAACCTTCTGCTTTTTTCAACATTGATCAGTTTTCCTGTGCTATCCTGAATGAAGGTGTAGCATTCCTAATACAACATGACAGAGCAGATAACCGGCAAGGAATCTTAAATATTGAATAGCTAACATAAACATTCTTCTCTTGGAAACAGAAACAGATGACATTATCATTGGACACAGGAATTGTCAGAGACATTGAACGAATATTGCCTGTCAGTCTTCAAAATGGAAGATATAAGTTATATACCAGAATTCGTGGTGGGATGGTGGCTCAGTGGTTAGTACTGGTGCCTCACAGAGCCAGGGACCCAGGTTCAACTCCACCCTCAGGCAACTGTCTGTGTGGAGATTGCACATTTTCCCTGTGTATGCGTTGGTTTCCTCTGGGTGCTCCAGTTTGCTCCCACAGTCCAAAGATGAGCAAAGTAGGTGAATTGGCCGTGGGAAATAGAGAGATACAGGGATGGGGTGGAGGGATGGCTCTGGGTAGTATGCTGTTCAGAGGGCAGTGTAGACTTGATGGGCTGAATGGTATGCTTTCACACTGTAGGGATTCATAGAATCAAAGAGTATCCGAGGAGCTGATAATTGTCAGGAAATTAAGGTAATTAGACCAAACAGAGAGAAACTCAGTGACAAAATTCTGAGAATCCAGAGGACCTAATGGCCTATCTCCTCAGATTCTAAAGGAGGTAAGTGCAGAGATAATGGATACAGTGGCTATGATCTTCCTGATTCGGGAAGGGGTTCGGAAGTTAGAAAATGCGACACAGCTATTAGAGAAAGGAAGGACAGAGAAGACGAGTAGGAAGAAAAAAGAAAACAAATGCGTGGATAGAGGTAGTAAGAACTGCAGATGCTGGAGTCAGAGATAACACAATTTGGAGCTGGACAAGCACAGCAGGCCAGGCAGCATGAGAGGAGTAGGAAAGTTGACATTTCAAGTCGGGATCCTTCCTGACCTGAAACATCAACTTCCCTGCTCGTCTCATGCTGCCTGGCCTGCTGTGCTCCTCCAGCTCCATACTGCGTGGATAGAGAATTGGTTAATGGATTAAAAAAATAGAGAGTAGGACAAACGGGACACTTTCAAGTTGTCAGGCTTAAATTAGCGAATGCCATGAGGATCAATGCTGTTGCGTCAACTATTTCTAAATAATATTAATACACCGAGAAAGAATGAGTAATACATCTAAGTTCACTGACAGTAAAAAGCTGGGTGGGAATGCAAGCTATGAGGAGAACAAAAAAAAGCTTCAGTCAGTGGGAAACAAGATGGAAAGCTGCAGTATAATATAGAAGAGTGTGAGACAATTCACTTTGGCCATTAAAGCAGAAAATGAAATTTTTTTAAAAAGACATAAAACTGATAAATGTTAATGTTCACAGAAACTTGAGTGCACTCATACAAGGAACACAAAAAAGTCAGCATGTAGGTACAGTAAACAAACAGATGGACAAATGGTGCATTGGTTTGTATTGTAAGGGGATTGCAGTATGAAATTAAGTATATCATTCTACAATCAAACAGGACATTGGAGTGACCACACCTGGCATGCTATGTGCGATTTTGGACTCTGTATTTCAGGAAGGATATATTTGGAGGCAGGGCAGTGAAGATACAGTAGATTAGTTCCCTAGGGGAAAAGGATATACCCTAATGGGTGAGGAATAAATTGGGTATATAATCTCTGGAATTTGAAAGAATCAGAGATGATCTCATTCAAACATTTAAGATAATAAAGGGGCTTGTCAGGGTTGATACTGAGATATTGTTTCCTCTGACTGAGGATTCTAGAAGGGGATAAAGTTTAGCAATGAAGTACTGATCATTTAGGACTGAGATGAGGAGTAATTTCATCACTCAGAGAACCGTAATTTTTTAGAATTTTAGAATCTGTACTGCAGAGAGTTGTGGCAGCACTATCACTGGGTGTATTTATGATTGAGACAGTTAAAATTTTGTTGTGTTGGGGAATGAAGTGAAATAGGTAGGAGAAATGGAGTGGAAGCTCCACCTAATTTTTCACACTAATGAATTTTGGAGTACTCATGACGGGTGGTATGGTCCTTTCCTGCTCCTAATTCTAAAATTCTTATTATCTTCAATGGTCAACACCTATAAAAGAACTGGATTCCTACTAAAAGCCTTGACCAAAATGTATGACTCTGAGGGGACTGGAAAAAAACTGATACAAAACCTTCTTTTTCACCAGGAAAAGTCTGAGACATTATGTCAACATCTTGGGGTCGACTGTCAGCTTTCACATAGAAATCTCCATTAATGGGTTTATTTGTGGTAACAGGAAATGAAATTTGCAGGAGACCGCTAACATTTGCATGAAGTAGGTGAGGAAGAAATGTGGAATGGTGACCATGGGGTTGAATGGAAACCCCAGTCAGATTAGTAAGGTGATGGAAAGCATTACAGGCTGAAACTATTCATATTTTCTGCCATACCATGGAGATTTCCTTCAACTTTGAAAAGGGTAGTGTGAAAGTAATGAATATGCCATTGGAAGTCATTTTCTTCAAAGTACAAAAAAGAAACAATGAGTTTTGTTTTAGCTTAATGTCAATTTCATTGAATTTCATGGAGTTTCCCTCCACGAAGCCTATTGAGTCCTGTCATGCTGTCAACCCAAACTCCTCTTACTAATTATCAGCACCAGCTACATGGTGCCCCTTTCATCTGATGCCAGCCTGATTCTCCCACTCGCCATAGCTGAAAGAATTCACTACTGCCCAGTTATCCCAGAATGGACTGGAATCCCGGGCACTAGTCCCATCTTTGAAATGCTGTTGCACACTCAGGCAAACACTGTGACGGCTATCCTGCACAGTTAGTGACATTTCTCTGCAGATTACAAGTAAGGCAAATTTTGTGCCTGCTTTGCTGCCCGGGCTCCTGGTGGATGGGGTGATTCT
>NC_063332.1:147358141-147381236 GCF_021869965.1 Rhincodon typus | reverse complement strand
CAGAGAAGCAGGAAAGTCCACGTTTCAGGTCGGGACTTTCATTAGACCAGAGTCACGACCTGAAACGTGGACTTTCCTGCTTCTCTGATGCTGCCTGACCTGCTGTGTTCCTCCAGCTCCATACTGTATTGACCTGGAATAAGTAATAAGTTTTCAGAGGAAAGTTTGGACAGACAAGGCTTTATCTGCTGGAATTTAGAAGAATTAGAGGGGACTTGATTAAAACATAAGAACCTGAGGGATCTTAATTTGGTAGATGTGGAGACAATGTTTCCTTTTGTGGGTGAATGTAGAACTAGGGGTCACTATTTAAAAATGTGCAGTTACCCATTTAAGATAGAGATAAGCTAATTTTCTTTCTCTTTGAGTTTTTAGTGACTCTTTGGAACTCTCTCCCTCTAAGTGTGATGGAAGGAGAGCCATTGAAGATTTTAAAGGCAGAAGCAGATAGATTCTAACTATGCGAAAGATGAGAAATTACCTTGGATGGATGGGCTGATGGAGTTGAAATTACAATCAGATCAGCTTTGTTATTGCAGAATGGTTGAGCAGGCACAAGACACTGAGTGGCCTACTCCTGCTCCTAACTCATATATATATGTGAGACTACACTGGAAATGCACAATAAGTAATTGAGGCAGGTCTTATAGGGTCTTGAACAATGTGGGGTAAGGTGAGAGATGTGGCAGAATCCTGTGAGGGGTTCAGCGATGTCTATCTCAAACTTAAGGGTCACCTTGCTGGACCTTTTAACTACGCTCTGGATATCACGGTGAGGTTCTCCCCAGTGAGCAGCATGTTGGTTATTGTTTGTTAATATTCTTACTAACTGCACATCTTTGTTCATTAATATGCAGATTTCTATCGTACCACCTGCCATGACAAAACCAGGTGCTGAAAATTCTTGGCATAGAAGTCAGAGTGGGTACTTGGTGATTTCAGCTCACTCCTTGCTCCAAAAGATCACCATGTTGGACACTGGGTACCAACATTTCAAGGCACTCTCCATGGCATTGACCACATACATCCCACATCCATAGACATTGGCATCCAATATGTATCAGCCCCTGAAAACATTCATTTGATTCACAGACGAAACACTTCTGAATTTCAATGTTACACCTCAGCAGTGCATTGGCACGTATCATTATAATGCGTGGCCAGGACACTTTGCACCCAGGGACATACACACAGCTCATGGACTGGAACAGCCTATATCTCTTGACTGTTCACTTGCTGTCTTAGCATTCACTCAATTTGAGCCTATCTGGATGCTCCCAGCATCCCTACCTTGCCTTGTCTTGCCTTTTTGAGCCTTTTCCCTGAGCCAGAAATATCAGGCTTACAGCTTCGCTGTACTGCTGTGCCATTTAACATACAGAAAGCCGAGAAATGTGTCATGGTTGTCAGTGTTTAGTCAGGTCAAGCAAGATATCATTTAGTTAGGTATCTATGGATGCAATAAATTGATAGCAATCTCCAATACCAATTCAGGGGCTTGAATATGATCAGTCAACTGTTCAAGGCAGTCAGAGTCAGGATCCACTTCATGTAAGGGGTGAGGAGCCAAATTTTAGACAGGCCACTGTCTATCTTGACATTTTCTGTACTGTTGGAATGGAGAGGGGCAGTTAATAAGGGAGATGAAAGCATGCAGCAGAGCTGTCATCATTTGGTGCAAGTTTTGCAAGTGAATGAGTAGATGCTGCAGAGGGCCTTTGCTCTGGATCAACAGAGAGTGAGGCAAAATGTTGCAGGTGATATTGGGAGTGGTAAAGCATGATCCTTGGTGAGAGTTGCATTATAATGATGGAGATAGTTTGAGTGCGAGAAGATGGTGGCACTTGTGTTGGTGGAGTTCAGAATGTCATTGAGTTTCTGTTACATTGTTGTGCATTCTTCCAGTCAGCTGAGATTATGCTGAGCTGGATGACAACCTCAGAACAGGTTGGTATAAGTCTGGTGTCATGGCCACTATTGCTGGACAATGGGGAAAGGGAGGTACCATTGCTGCACCATTCCAACCAGGAGGACTTTGAGGTCCCTGCATGCAAATCTGGGCTCCAATTTCCATTGTCCACCATGACCAGAGAAAATGGCACGGCCCACGCAGGACAACTGTGCACTGACAATGCTTGTTCAGAGGCACAACAGTCTTTTAAAGATAATGCTGATGTCAGAGATACTGGTCCATTCTGGGATATCTTGGCAGTGGTGAGTTTTCTTGGAATGGTGGATGGTAGAATAGAAGGGTCTCTATGGGTGGTATAGGTAGTTAATGAGGTGAGTTTGGTAAAATACAGCGAAAGTTCTTGCTTGGCCACACAGCAAGAAACCCTGCACATAACCCTGCTGTGAAACTTGCACAATTTACACTTAGCTAATAAAAAGCAAGTTTTACCCCTTAGTTAATACAAGCTGGTAAAGAACTTATACATCTTCCAATGAATACATCTAGTTTCCCATATTTGGTCATCCAAATGACATCTTGCACCCTAAGTTATACATATTTTTATATAAACAGAAACCAAAAAACTATCCTCAGCAGAAATATAACAATCATTCAGCTTCATAACTTTTTAATTGTGACTTTATTTAAACAAAAATTAACAGTTCCCTTAGATTTTCAACCAAGCTATTGTTCATTCATTGTGATGTATGCCAGATAGCACAAAGTCCTTAATGCATGAAAGCAGTAGAAGAGCTTCTTTCATCGTTCCGCACATTGACAGAATTGACACAGCCATGGTGAGATGATATTATGTTGAAGTCAAAGCTAAGTGCAGGAAATATCAACAAAAATATCAGGATATGTGTACCAATCCTAACAGAGTAATAGCTAGCCTGGACTGAATTCAAAGCTACAAAACAAGCAACTGATAACAGAGTTCTGATAATATTGCTCTCAATGGGAAAGTTCAGTTGGTTGAAAGCTCTAGAAAGTACTTTTCGAACATTTTCCCCCTCAATGCAAGATTACCATTTGACTAAAACATGCTCACTACTTCTTAATCAATAATCATTAAAAAAAGGATATTAAAAAAAAGGAAAACTAAAAGTAGAGTTGTTGCTGATTAATATGCTATGTAACTACAGCAATAAATAGCATAACTCTGTGATAGCTTGTCTTATAAAACAGTGGTGCAAAGACTTTCAAAGTCTACTTCCTGAGGTGAATAAGCATTTTCAATGGTTATTGCATTCATATTCATTGAACGTCTTCCTCACCTTAATAATCTACATTTCAACCCCACAAATAAATGCCCACCTCTTGTAGGGGGCTGCCACCAAAACAAATAGTAGCATGGCAAAAAGTCCTGTAAGCCTACCTGGCAACCATGCCCTAGAAGTTAAGTTGTGTACAGCCAGAAAAGTGAGTGCTGAAGCGTGTTTATACCATGCACATATTACTTCCATCTTAGGTAAGTACCCTACACTATTATGGTTACAGCATCTCAGATGCCTGAAGCCCATTGTAAATCAAGGGCCCAGTTGCATTTTTTTTCTTTCATGGGATGCCCGAAACGTCAGCCTTCCTGCTCCTATGATGCTGCTTGGCCTGCTGTGTTCATTCAGCTCTACACTTTGTTATACCAGCATTTGTTTGCTGGTTTTGCAGCATTTGTCCAGCATTTTTCTGAAGAAGGGTCTAGGCCTGAAATGTCAGCTTTCCTGCTCCTCTGATACTGCTCGGCCTGCTGTGTTCATCCAGCTCTACACCTTGTTATCCCAGCATTTGTTGACCATCTATAATTATCTTTGATGATGGTGACCTCCCATGTTTCATTCATTGCAGTATAGGTACATGGCATATACTCATGTGACTCGGCCAACATTTTCTATCTCATATGCTGCAGGCAAGGATGCCCTGAGGCATGGTATATTGGTGAGACCATGCAGATGCTACAACAACGGATGAATGAACACCGTGCAACAATTGCCAGACATGAATGTTCCCTCCCACTGGGGGAATACTTCAGTGGTCAAGAGCATTCGGCCTCGGATCTTCGGGTAAACGTCCTCCAAGGCAGACTTAGGATTATGCAAAAACACAGAGTCACCAAGCAGAGGCTGATAGCCACGTTTGGTTCCCATGAGGATGGCCTGACCTGTGATCTTGGGTTCATGTTGCCCCACCACACTACACACACACACACACACATTCTCTCACACACACAGCCTCACACTCACACTCTCTCACAAACATATACTCCCTCACACACACACACACACACTCTCTTTTTAAAACACACGCACACGCACACATACATAAATCTATGGGGTGAATTTGCATTTGCAGATTTGTACTTGCAGATGCATTCTATCTTGTTCAAAAAGCACACAATTTGTAGACACAGTCAGTCAACGGGTATTTTATAAATTCCTGCTTTGGAAATAAAATCAGTCTGACTCCTGTTTAAAACACAGACAGATTCTAAACAAAGCCTCACACTTAAAATGTATTGTCTGACCTGAGATGTCACTTCTTGTATACACTGATAAAACGTTTTGTCATGTCGAAGCGGTGACTTGAAAGAAATTCTGGGATTTGCATTTTAACCAATCGAAACTTGTATCTCCTTTTTAATTGATTAAAGGTTTAACAGGAGGGAGTCAGCCAGCCATTTTAGGTTTATTCAATACATTTGCATCAGTTATATGATTTTTGGATCTTTTACTTATAAATCCTGTGTCTTGATGGCTCTCTCAATACACCTGATGAAGGGGCAATGCTCCAAAAACTAGTGTTTCCAAATAAACCTGTTGGACTATAACCTAGTATCGTGTGGTTTTTGACCTTATCCAACCCAGTCCAACACCGGCACCTCCACACCTTGTTCTTCAAGTGGCAGCGGTTATGGGTTTGGAAGATGATATTAAAGGAGGCATCGTGAATTGTTTCAGTACATCTTGTATGCAGTACCCATTGCTGACACTGTGTCAGTGGTACATGGAGCGAATGTTGAGATTGGTGGATAGTGTGCCAATCAAGCAAGTTGCTTTATATTGCATGGTTGTTGTACGTCTGGCATGTTGTTAGAAATATACTCATCCACGCAATTGGGGAGAATTCCATTACACTTCTGATTTGTGCCTTGTAGATGGTAGATAGGCTTTAGGGAGTCAGGAAGTGAGTTGCTTGCCTCAGAATTGCTCCTATAGTCTCATGCATGCTCTTCTAGCCATAGGTAGAAGTTACAACTGACTGGCCCAGTTCAATTTGCATCCAGTTTCACCCCAGGATGGTGATTTTGGGGGCTTCAGTGACAGAAATGTCATACAATGTTAAGGGAAAATGGATATATTCTCTCTTGTTGGAGATTACTATTGTTCGGCACTTGTGTGGCATGAGTGTAGGCTTATCACTTATTAACCCAAGCCTAAATATTATCCATGCATTGATGCAAATGGTCACGGGCTGCTTTGGTAGTTGTGAATGGTGCAGAGCTCTTCACAGACTTGATTAATAGTATTACTGTAGTGAAAAATAAAACAAAATTCTGACAGTATATACAGATCCGAAGGATTTCAATAAGAGATCCCACTATCCCACTACCCATTATTAACCATTGAATTATGTGGCTACAACTTGTGAAGGCAAAGGTCTTTCCTATACTAAATTCAAAAGATGGTGTCTGACAATTGAAACTGGATGAAATCAACAAGTTTTCTAACTACATTGTGGGTGCTATTTGGCAGATATATGTCTACATGCACGCTGTTTGGCATTTCTACTGCTCCAGATGAGTATCAACATAGACAGCGTGATACAGTCAGTAACCTTCCCGGAGTGGAAGCTAACATTGAGGATGTGGTACTCCAGTAATGACCAGTCACCAGACAAATAGTCGACAACAATGCTCATGTGTACCATCAACATACTTGCACAACTTAAAAGTTATGTATGTAATGAATGCACAGAGGCTGAGAAAAGTGGGATGGTCTAGAATTAACACACAGGTTTATTCATAAATGATCACTTTCTTTATTGACCATGAATAATAGAAAAATGATAACTGCAAATGATAACATACTTTTTTTCTGTGAAAGTAGTCATGTTTGGGGAATTACATTTGTAAGTGTATTGCATAGATGATTTGCCCTAGTCATGTAACCTGTGCTGTAAGTACATTGAATTTAGAAGGATAAGCTGTTAAAAACTTCCAATGAAAAGACAATTAAACTTTGTGAATTAAATCAGTTTATTCTGCCACACCTGCACCATACCAAGCTCCATATCATAAAAGTTCTTGCATCAGATTAACATCACATACAAAAGAGATTTTGATTTTTTTTCTTATAGTGTGTTATCAAAGTATTCAATTCTGCAGTATAGCAATGATTTAAATACAGCTGTATTCAGCACATAATGACTTACTTTTGACTTGTCCAGCAAGGCTTTACTTCATGTACACAGCAGGGAAAAAAAGTTGTTTGCTTTCATTGTTCCCCCTCACGAGTTAGAAAACTTGTTTTAATTGTTGCAAGGTAAATCTAACAGCACGTCCAAGTGTTTGACTCTCATCACTCTTGTCTCCATTGAGAATGACACATTGACAACGTTTACTCAAATGAAAGTTTTTTAATTCGCTTTTGCTTCTTTGCCCTCCCTCGGCTGAAAGAGAAAGTTCCCCACATTGTGTTTTCCTGTTGGCACTCGCACAGAAATGATTCTTTCTCACATTAAGTCCAATTCACAGATGTTTGTATTTTGTTGCAATTTCAGCCACAAATTAAGTTTCCATTGTTTTTAATTTTGTTGCATAATTCAGTCCTTCTTTTCCAAAGCCTGGGACTCCCCATTCACCGAAATGCATCTGCACAGTAATATGTAAATTAAAGCTAATTACGTGACTTGGCTGATTATTCCTCATTCACATTATTGGCCAACCATTCAATGGCGGCTGGAACCTGAGCCACTCTGCTGGAAATAGACATACAATAAAAAATGAGCATTAAACACTCAAGTAAATCCCAAGAGTAAAATATCCCAAATACACAGGATGAATATAGCACCAGGAAAGCACACAAATGTCTGGGGGAAATGCAGGTGATTTTTATATGGGCTACAAAGGTGGTATGCTGGCTGGCTGAAATCCATCTCACAATGGAATGACAAGCCTTTCAGGATCCAGACAAGCACCATTCTGTGTGATCACACCACCTTCTTTCCAGCTGACTGCCACAGTCTGTGAAAATTTGCAAAGAACTGAATTCATAGGATAGCCCTTATGCCCTCCAGATTACATGGAAATAGAGCGCAGAATTGCTGCAAAACACTGAAATGGAACACCATACGCATGAGAATCAGGATTGCTCTGAGAGAAAATATATTTTGTTCTGTTTTTCGAAGAAAAAAATATATTTTGCTCTGTATTTCTGGTAGTGTTTTGCAGTTCCTGTATGGCAATATTATAAATCTTTTAAAGTTACATTTTAAAAGCAATTTGTGTCTTTAAAAAATGTATGACTTTAGATGGCTGCTGAGGACTACGGAGTAATTTTTGAAGAATTGAATCTTTCAAGAGAGCAAAGTTAACTTATGATTTGATGATGATTTACTGCGGTTTCAAACTGAGGGTGAGCAAGTTCCTTCATCACCTTTAAGATTTTGTCTTGTCGAGAGCAAAATGTTTTGGCCACATTAAAAAAAAGGGTTCAAATTGCAGATTGAATTACCACAATCTCCTGTTTAGACTTTTATTCAACATTTGTTATGAGATCACAACGATAAGGCATCTTTTCTTGCTGCTGAAATATATTCTAGGAAATTTCAAACTACTTTGAGATGGTCTGAATTCCATCAAAGAAGGACAAGAATCCTGCAAAGTCATCTGACCTCTGCAGTCAACTGAACAGCAAAGTGCCTAACTGCAGCATGCCAGAAAAGAAGCAGACTCTCTGTCTCTTCTCACTCTTCCATTTTAAAAGTCCCTTAAGAAATTAACCTTAATTTTAAGAACCATCACAGCTACTGGTCATTCATTGTACTTTCAATGCCTTTGCTCTGGGCAAAGTATTAACTGAACTAAGAAACATCAGGCCTGCACAAAATAGAAACCGAATGAAATTCAATTTTTATAATTACTGTTTTGTTTTCTTCTATCACTATTTTATGCACAAATGTGTTAGTGTGGGTGAGTCTGAGTATAAGAAAATGTACAGGTCCACAGGCAAATATATTTGATCACAGCCATATAAAGGAAACACACTAAAATTGTGTGTGACAATATTGATTGCTATAAATCCTGCTATAGATATTAAATATATCTTGCCTCTGCAGCATTTGCATTCATTGGGCATATATCTCAAAATTGTAGATGTAATCCAATCTTAAATAATAATTTGAAAATACAACACTGAATGTAAGAGATATTTTATATAACTAGCATTTCCTTATTGAGCGATCTGGGGAAATATTTTTGTTGGAATTAATTATGATGTATTTAACATTGAATTTGTGAACTTGTGCCACATGAAGAGTGAAAATCTTTGTGACATTTTTTGTATCTGTTAAGTTTATAGAATCTCTTTTGCAGAATTGTCAGCCAATCTTTATCTTGTTAACGGTTTAGGGCCAGGTTAGGTGGATTGGTCATGCTAAATTGCCCATGGTGTCTAGGGATGTGCAGGTTAGGTGGATTAGCCATGGGAAATTCAGGGTTATGGGGATAGGGAGGGGGTAAAGGCCTGGTTAAAATGCTCTTTGGAGGGTTATCTGGACTCAATGGGCCAAATGGCCTGCTTCCAAACTGTAGGGATTCTATGATTCAAACTATTATTATTTTGTTAATGTCACTTGGGTCATCACTGTAGAAAGTGCTGTCTTTATAGTCAGGAGGAGGGAAGAGAAAGGGAAAGGTATTGGTTCAAGTCAGTCCTCCAAGAAGCCAAGGCAATCCCACCACTCCATCACAGAAATTGTATGTCTCTGTAGGAGACTTCCAATTATAAAATGGGTTCAGTTCCAGGCCATCAAGGCAGGCTAGCATGTCGCACAGCTAGACAAGCAAGAAAGAGGGTATGTTAGCACTCTGAGTGCAGGATATATTATGCTATGCTTAGTTATCTGGACACATTGGAGCCCCATAGTAAGAGAAGGCTGAGAATGTCCTAACAGGTAGTCACAAATATAGATGCCATCATACAGCAAGAAATAGAACCTTAAAACAACAGCAGGCAAATTACAAAAAATCTGAATATTTTTTACAGTGACTGCATTCCAAGGCAAATGTGCAGGTATGTATCAATGTAAGTGGCAGCGCGCCATGATAAAACCACAGTTGTGATGCCCTGTATGAGTGAGTGGCAGAGTTCATCACCCTTCACACAGACACAGAATCCTAAGCACAGAGGACAATGGACTTCACCATGACACTCGATTTCCTCAGGTTCAGAGAATAATCAACTGTATACATGGTAATCAAGGCATGCCTAATTGATTCATTTATCAGAAGGCATTCCATTCTGTTAACCTGCCCACATTTCCTCAGTGACTGCAACAATGTCTTCATCCTCTCCTGCATCAATTATTCCATCCCATTTCCAAAGTGGCTACTCATTGACATGAGCTATTCTTTAAGGAGGTGGCTCCTCACTCCTCACCACAGTATAAAGAATCCGACACCATTATAGCTTTATAATGTGAGCCATGCTCACTTGGGGCTACCACTAAACATGAAATTGTAGGTGTCAAAGATGTGTTTTCAGTGCCTTGGCAGCCCTGGAGGTACCCTGCAATATTCATCTGCCAGAGTCTCTAGGATAGTGGTTGTTAATTGTGGTTTAATATCCTGATTTATTCGTGGCCAGTATACAGATTCACATGCTAGCCATTCTGTAAACAGAATGCTACATTCCGTACAATGTAGCCCAGAAAAAGGTCCATATTGAAAGAGGAAAGGGATGAGAAAGTAAAGGAAGCAAAGTTCAAGAACTGACCCACACCTATGTATAATTTGAAATGGCTGCTGAGTTTGATCAGTTCCTACCACCTGAATAATTCACAGTCCACCATAATTAGTGGGGATTTGATATTCTAAGCAAAACATTTGTACTGTGACTCTAACCAACTAACATATAATCCTGTCTCTATCTCAATGCATATGCAGAATTGTCTAATTGTATCATGAGGCTAGTGGGACATCATCAATTACAATTTTAGATTGCAACTATCTTCTCACCTCCAACACTTCTCCTATACCCAGACTCTCCCAATAAAGCTTGAAGGCCCACGTTCTACTACTCCCTCCCAAGATCAAATTGCCTCCCAAACTACTGCATCCACCCAATGTGCTCTCACACTGCATGCGTGCCTTCCATTCACTCCTCTAGTACACAATATGACCCAACATCTTGTTTTCCCTCTGAATGCTTTTGTACTACAGTTTTGTTACCAACCTAATTCAGTGCTGCATGACACTCCATCTCTGGACTTTAATGCTCCACTGCAGTACTTCTCAAAGTTTGTGTAGAAGGTCAACATACAATTTTAAAACATACTCATAGGTACACAAAGTTGAGTAAATATATCCGATGAATGAATAGTAAATACTTTCAAACTATAGAATGAATTACAAAAGAAAGATAATTCTTTTAAGCATGAAAGTAAACTAATAACCTACTAAGAAAGGAAGACATTTTTGAAAAATCATTTGGATAATAAATTCTCCACCAATATGTCTATACCTGCGTGCCTCTCTCCACTTCATCTGATGAAGGGACAGCAGTCCGAAAGCTTGTGATTTTAAATAAACCTATTGGACTATAACCAGGTGTTGTGTGACTTCTGACATTGTCCACCCCAGTCCAACACCAGCATCTTCCACATCACAAACTGGAACAAATAGGCTTTAACATAATAGATTATTGTTCATGCTCTGGCAGATCAAATTTTGAAACAAAAGTGCTGTTACATGTTGAATTTGTTATCTGCGTCTCAATCATATTTGTCATTGTTCATTAAATATTTAAACAATTGCATTTTCTCCTTCCTTATTGTTTTTTGTTACTCACAGCTCAAATTGCATATTTTTAAGAATTCGTCTTTGGATATAAATATTGCTAGCAAGACCAGTATTTTCTGCTCCATCCTTAATTATACTTGAGAGGGTACTAGTGAGCTGCCTTCCTGAACAGCTGCTGTCCATGTAATGTAGGTAAACCTAAGGTAACAGTTCAGTTTTAAATTTTCCTTTTCTTTCATGCGTAGGACTTACCTAGGCAATAGTTAACACTGCCAAGTAGATGCCTACATTGTAGTCATACTCAAACAGCTTTACTAAGTGCAGAATAAAAACAATTTGTATAACATCTGTAAGATCATGAAAATTTCCAAAGTGTTGCATGGTAGCATCATAAACCAAAATAAGACACCAAATTACATAAAGTGATAACGATTATGACAGTTCTTCACAGACACCACTGTGCACTATCATGATCTGTGATGATTGCATATTTTTGAAATCTTTGCTGACATCCAAGTTTTTTTATTTCTAACTCACACTCTCTTCCTAGTATGCAGTTTGGTTGTCCTCTCCCTGCTTAGTTATTGCGTATCTCTCTCATTTTCTTCAGTTTTCAAAGAAGAATCTTCTGTATCGTGGTTAGACAATTGATTGCTGGGTAAGGTGATTTGCATAAAACTTGCTCAGGATAGTAATTCCTTCTCCGTCGGCGTGCATAAAAATACATCAATGCAATGTGAAAATCTTGTTTGTTCCTTCACACTTGACACTTTATGATCATTGAATTGAAAGTGATTCAGCATGTACCACACACCTGTTCCATCAGTCACTGCTGCAGACGTCAGATTGGCCTTCTTGAGAGCGAACCCATGGAAAGTGACTTGCCCAGATGGAGCCCCTGGCCATGCACTCAGATACTGCATGGACCAGCTAGCAGGACTATTCACTGATATCTTTAACCTCTCCTTACTACAACCTGAAGTCCCTACCTGCTTCAAGATGAAAACCGGTACTAGCGAAAACACTTGCAACATGCCTCAATGACTACCAGCCGGGGGCTCTGACCTCCATAATTATCAAGTGCTTGGAAAAGTTAGTCACGACTCACATCAACTCAACCCACCTGGCCTGCCTCGATCCCTTGAAATTTGCCTACCGGCGAAACAGGTCCACAGTGGATGCCATTTCCCCGCCCTGCACTCATCCCTGAAGATGATAAGGATACCTACATCAGGCTTCTACTTGTTGACTACAGCTCTGCCTTCAAAACTATAATCTCATCCAAACTAATGTCCAAACCTTAAAACCGAGGCCTCTGCTCCACCCTCTGCAACTGGATACTCAACTTCCTGACCTACAAACCGCAATCAGTGAACATAGGCAACAGCACCTTCTCCATAACAATTCTTAACGTCAGGACCCCAAAGGGTGTGTACTCAGCCCCTTACTGTACTCCCTGTACATTCATGACTGTGTGGCCAAATCCCTGCACCTTCATCTGAACTGCATATTGTTTGCTGATGACACTACCCGTTGTAGTTGGGATATCAAACAATGACTAGACACAATACAGGAAAGAGATAGAATGCTTAATGATATGGTGCAAAGAACAATCTCTCCCTCAATGTCAGAAAAACTAAAGATCATTAACTTCAGGAAGCAAGGAGGAGGATACACCTGTATTTATATAAATGGAGCTGAAGTGGAGATAGTCGAAAGCTTCAAGTTCTTAGGAGTGATGATCACAATGATCTGTCCTGGACCACCTACGTTGATGCGATGTTCAAGAAGGCACAATAACACTTCTTCTTCCTCAGGACGCTAAGAAAATTTGGCATGTCCATTAGACCCCGACCAACTTTTACAGATACACCATAGAAAGCATTCTATCTAGAAGCATCACTGCTTGGTACGGCAACTGCTCTATCCAGGTCTGTAAAAAACTACAGAAAGTTGTGAACACAGCCCAGACCATCATACAAACCAAACTTCCATCCATTGAGTCTATCTACACTTCTCATTGTCGTGGAAAGGCAGCCAAATCATCAAAGATCATTCCCACCCCGGTCATAATCTCTTCCAACCTCTTCCGTCAGGCAGATGGTATGAAAGCTTAAACACATGTACCAAAAGGTTCAAGAACAGCTTCTTCCCCACTGTTATTAGACTTCTGAATGGACTTCTCAAATTTAAATTCAATATTGATCTTGCCTCTGTACACCTTTTTTGCAGCTACAACTTTGTATTCCTCGCGCTGTTCAATCACCCTATAATCTTAGTGTCTTTGTATGTTATGACCTGTTGTACTGCACGCAAAGCAAAACTTTTCACTGTACTTAGGTACAGATGACAAAATTAAATCAAATTGAATCAAAATGCTGAACCCTGTGCGTGTGGAATATGGGTTGATGACATGATGTTGGTTACTCCGCCCTTAGTACATATGTCTTGAAACATATTTTGGCCTTGTAGCAGCCTCCTGGCTGCCAAAACACAGATAGATTGCTAACTTGTCTAAGTAGCAAGGGATTTTGGGTACATTGGCTAAGTAAAACTATGAAGTCGCAAAACCTAAACAACAGACACAGTGCAAACACAGCAGCCAGGTGCTAATGACATTAGTATAATGTAAAAGACAACATTTACCCTGGACAGACATACTCTCAACAATTTATCCACCAAACAAAGGAGGGACCAGACAGGAAATCACCTGGTCCTTCTACACATAGAAACAAACAGAAGCAAACCATCCGAAAAGTTATAAAAACAGGGTTCACTTGCAGACCAACCTCTTGCACCCACTTGGACCTTATGAGGAGACCAGTATGGCAAAAGGAAGAGACTCACTGATCATCCAGAGAGACAGAGGAAGAAAGAAAGCAGCTTCGCAGTCCCACAAAGACAGAGGGAGAGAGTATGGCCATGTAAATCTACAAGAAACTCGGGAAGGATTATAAGTTTAAAGGTACAAACAGGATTAGAGATATTATTGTTTGTTGCAGAAGCTATTGTAACTTGCTTCTTCATAAAGTTGGGACTGTTTTGCTTTGGTACAGGCTTGTGTTCGTTGTGATTTGACTGCTTTGGTATTGTGGGACACCTGGGCAAATTCATTCATAACGTCCTGTTCGGAGTTGTCTGACTTATTTTGTTGTAGATCTAGACAACATTTGGCACCCCTGGGTGGGCTTCGATAAGAAGTGACCTTCAGTCCTCTGAAGTTAAACCCATCAGTCTGGTATCCTCAGAATTCTGCCGAAGCCATGTTTAAGACAGTCAATACCCCACAGGATTCAAGTGAGTAATGGAGGATACAGGCAGCCGACCAGAAATTGGCTCATCAGCTAGGTGTTCTACAAACAGAGCAAGCAAAGCATGAGCTGGAAAAGGATAGCATGGTATAGAGGGACTCTGAGGAAGTCAGCCTAGAGAGGAGAACAGGCATTTACTTCCTGTGTGCGAACCTTAGAGACATTAGCTGCTGTTGACTCCCCTACATACTCCACTACCCTGATTGAAATGGCTGCCAGATGTTTTAAAGACTAATTGGAACAAGCTGAAGATATTGGGTCAGGGGTCGAGGGATAGACGTAATACACAGGTGTGGGAAATTCTATAGTCAGGCCACAAGAAGAGGTTAAAGACTTATCTCCGGGTAATGTGAGAAGGGATCACCGTGGTATAATTCTACACGTCTAAGACTGAGAGTGGCTGCAACAAGAATTTAGCTGAAGCTTTACCCCAACTACAGCCACTTCCCATGCCTTAATAACATGGAGGAGGAATCCAGTAAAGGACCCAGCAATTATATGCTGACTAGCAAAATGTGGGAAGTGCCTCCTTGTCTGACTTGAGAGGGCATTCTCAGACAATACCTTTTCATAAAGTGGCCCAAATGGAGAGAATTCTGTAGCAGCCTGGCCTGGCCCTGGACCACTGGTTCCATGGCCTAAGAGATATGGGCAAGAAATACATGACAAATTAAGAAAGTCACTCAGGGATAGTAAGAACTGCCGATGCTGGAGTCAGAGATAACACAGTGTGGAGGTGGAGGAGCGCAGCAGGCCAGGCAGCATCAGAGGAGCAGGAAGGTCAACGTTTCAGGTTGGGGCCCTTCTTCAAATATGGGGGAGGGGGAAGGGAGCTCAGAAATAAATAGAGAGAGGAGGGATGGGGCTGGGGAAGGTAGGTGGGATGGTGATAGGTGAGTCCTGGTAGGCAGGGATGGGGATTGGTCAGTGAGGTGGGGGGGGTGGTGCAGATGGGTGTGAGAGAAGATGGACAGGTTGTGTCAGGTCAAGGAGGTTGAGATGAGAGGGAGGGTTGGTCATGGGATGAGGCTGAGGGTGGGGAGATTTTGAAACTGGTTTTGAGACCATTGGGTTGTAGGCTCCCAAGGTGGAATATGAGGTGCTGCTCCTGCAGTTTCTGGGTTGCATCATTGTGATACTGGGGGAGGTCCAGGATGGACATGTCACCCAGGGAGTGGGAGGGGGTATTGAAATGGTTCGCGACTGGAAGGTGTTGTTGTTGTCACAGAGCACAGATACTCTACAAAACGGTATCCAAGCTTGGTCTCGCTAATGTAGAGGAGGCCACATTGGGAACAGCGGATGCAGTAGACCACATTGGTGGATGTGCAGGTGAACTCCTGTCTAACGTGGAAGTATTTTTGGGCCCTCGGATGGAGTTGAGGGGGGAGCTGTAGGGGCAGGTTTAGCGCTTCCTGTGGTCACAGGAAAAGGTTCTGGGGGTGGTGGGGCCAGTGGGGAGTGTGCAGCAGACGAGGGAATCGCGGAGAAAGCGGTCTCCACAGAAGGCAGATATGGGTGGGGAAGAAATATATCCTTGGTTGTGGGGTCAGATTTCATGTGGCAGAAGTGGTGGAGAATGATCTGTTGAATCCGGAGGTTAGTGGGGTGATATGTGAGGACAAGGTAATTCTGTCTTTGTTTTTGTTGCGGGCAGGGGATGTGAGGGCAGAGATGTGGGAAACTCAAGAGATGCAGTCGAGAGCATTTTTGACCACTGTGGGGGGGAATAACACCTTTCACCCCAACCTCAAGTTCACCTGGATCATCTCTGGTACCTCTCTCTCCTTCCTGGACCTCACTGTCTCCATCTCTGGTGACAACCTCGAAACTGTTATCTATTTCAAGCCCAATGACTCCCACAGCTACCTAGACTACACCTCCTCTCACCCACCTTCCTGCAAGAATGTGATCCCCTACTCCCAATTCCTCCACCTTCACCGCGTCTTCTCCTAAGATGGGGCATTCCCAGATGTCCTCTTATTTCAAGGACCTGCAACTTCATCCCTTAACCACACCAATATCTCTAGCTGTCTGTTGCAGCAGCTCATCGAGGTTTGGAATAATGACAACTGCAAGGATACTCCTGGCGAGGCACTGGGCTAGGTGCTAGGGATTCCAATTATTTCCAGTCATAAAGTTGGGTTGAGGGCATTTTCAAATCAAAAATATCAGAATTATTAAAAATGTAGTATTTGGATGGGTTACTAAGACACCCTCCCATATATTTAGAGAGACAGGGGACATTGATAGGACCATTCTAAGTAAATGCGAACAAACAGGCCATAACATATGCCCATACATGTCAACCATAAATCTGGCTCCTCTCATATCTACCTGTGTCCTAATCGCACTCACCTTGATAAATCTCAAGATGTTGATGGTTAAGAATGCAGGCTGGAAAAGATAGATATCCCAACAGATGGGCACAATCACCATGAATAAGGTCTGTACACGCACATAAGGAGTATATAACAGATGGAACTCCCAGGGTTATCACTATTGTCACTGCTATTTGTTCTGATTACTGAATGTTATCTATGCATCACAATCCTGTATGGATTATCACAACGAGATTTTTCTTTTTTTCTACATATAATTATATCATTTATCAGATGCATGATGATAATCTTGACCAATGGCTTTCACGAACGTGTAGGCTCCCCTGACAACAAACAGAACAAATCTTTACAGTTCACTTTGAACTTCATTCACATAAGCTTCTTTACATTCAAAAAGGGGGAAATGTAGCAGCCTTCTCGTAGCTAAAACACAGTTGGATTGCTAACATGGCCAAACAGCAAGGGATACTGGGTGTGTTGGCCAAATAAAACTCTGAAGTCATAAAACCCAGACACCAGACACAAGTGCAAACACAGCACCCAGGTGCTAATGATATTAGCATAATGTAAAAGTGAACAGTTACCTTGGACAGACATACCCCCAACAACTTATCTGCCAAACAAAGGAGGGCCCGGACAGAAAGGTACCAAGCCCTGCTACACAAAGAAACAAACAGTAGCAAACCATCCAAAAAGGTATAAAAAGAGAGTTCACCTGTGGACCAATCTCTTGGACTCTGTTGGATATCCTGAGGAGGCAAACATAGCAAAAGGCAACAATTCACCGACTGTCTGGAAACAAAGAAGAAGAGAGAAAGCAGCTTCACTGTCCTACAGAGACACAGACAGAGAGAGACAGTGGCTGCACTAATCGACAAGAATCTCAGGAATTAGCTTGAGGCAGTTTTGTTTTGCAGTAAAAGTTATTCTAACTTGTTTCCTTATAGAGTTGGGTCTGTTTTGTATTGGCACCAGCTTGTGTTCATTGTGATTTGACCGTTTCAATATTGTGGGCAATATTCATTCATAACATTCAGGCTGGAGTTGTCTCACTTGTTTTAAGGAGGAACTAGACATCAACCTGTTCTCAGGAACATTGTGTTGCTAAGTTGTCCAATAACGGGAGTTTGAAGATGTAATCCATCACAATGATGTAATCTTCCCCATACAGTGTAAAGGGTCTGTTCCTGCTTTTGTCCAAGGAGTGGATGGAATATCATGTAGATGTGAAGGCTCCATTCACCGTTGGAGTTAGTACATTTGTTTTGTCTCAAATGCATTCACAAGACGTTGATCCAGATTCATCCCTGGCCTATACAAGGATTCATGGACTAGCCACAGAAACAGAAATTGCTGGAGAAATGTTTCAGGTGCAGTGACCCTTCTTCAGAGCTAGATAGTAGCTAGGAAAAGGTGATATACATGCTGAAGACAGAAGGTCGGGGCTAAAGGAGTAAACAATAGGTGAACATGGAACCCAGAGGGATTCTCATACAATTGCAAAAGGTGTAAGACTTGCTTGTTTATGTCCTCCCTTCTCATTATTCAAAACTCCAGACAGACCTTCCAGGGGAAGCAGTGATTTACCTGCACTTCACTCAATCTAATCTACTGTATTTGCTGCAACACCTATGTTCTGTCTGCAAAATGACCCTGAGCTTCTAATGTTCTGCCACTTCAACACACCACTCTGTTCCCTGGCCAACATTTCTATCTCAGACTTGTGGCAGTGCTCCAACGAGTTTCGGTGTAAGCTGGAAGAGCAGTATCTCATTTTTCCCTTGGGGACCCTACAAATTTCAGGAGTCAATATTGAGATCAATAATTTTAGGGCCTGAATACCTTCTTCCATGTCCTTTACCCATCCCCTTCACCCTGTCATTACATAGGCTTCCATCAGCACAGCTAACCCATTTTCACCTACTCATAGACCCTATTATGAGCTTTTCTTTCTTCCTGGCTCATCATTATCCATTCCTTTGTCAGCTTAAGTGAATTTCTTTCTCACTTGCCTCCTTCTGCACATAAATTTTACTCCTTTACCCTCTTGACCCCTTGTCTTTAGCAAATGTGCAATTTAGTTCAAGATGAAGGGTCGCTGAACCCGAAACATTAGCATCTGAAGAGAGAAAACACTTACCAGGTGTGCTGAGTTTCTCCAGCAATTTCTGTTTTTGTTTCATACTTCCAGAATTTGCAGTTCTTGGTTTTATATTCATGTGCTAGCCATCTTGTGAGTGCAATACTCATCTGTGCCTGGTGTAATGTGGATCTGATATTTCGGCATTAGGATTTTGGTATTGGGACTTGTTTGTTCTTAAAAGTGATTATGTTCATCTCAGTGTGAACAAAATACACAAATCTTCTTGGGTATAGCTTTAATATTGTCACACCATCCAAGGATTCCAAGATGGCAACAGTGGGGCTGGCAGCGTTTAGCTCATGTGGCACGTTCTGCTGCATCTGCACAGCTTCATAGTTGTCTTTCCAGCTCGGTAACATTTTTCTTTGTTTTCGTTGCCCTCGGGCTTCCTCTTGATGTCCTCTTGCAGGAGGCTGGGGCCCCATGCATCTGCATCCCTCTTTGGGTGGCAGCATTGCAAGACAAGCCAGGACCCTGTTGGTTGACTCGGAGCCAGAACTAGTCAGTTGATGTCCAGTGTCGGACGAGATGCAGGACCCATGCAGCCTGACTGTCCCCAGCTCAGAGACGTGATTGTGCTGGTGGTGGCAGGAAGGAAACATATTGGCACCACTCTGGGGGCGATATCGGATGGCAGCGACTGGAAGAGCAGAGAAGGTGAAGTCCGCAGAGATTGTGAGGTCCACAGAAAGGGAAAGATGAACTTTTGAGGCTGTTTCAGTTTTAGTAATATTAATTCAATATTAACTTCTTCAGTATATTACCAATTATACAATTTGCTCAGTAATTTATTCTGTAATCCAAGATGGCGCTGGAACGTGGCAACATTATTCAGTTTTCACTGTTCCTATGTACAATTGACAATATATTAAAAAAATCTAAATCTAAAATAAATCCCTGGATAATGACCTGTTGCAACTCTCGTCTTTCTTCAGCAGTTGCCAGTTGCAAATGTTTACACTGACTCTGGCCAAGTGTAAAAGATCAACCTTGAGAACATCTTCAACTTGATAGTGTAGATCATGAAAGTTTAGATCAAGAGGAGTATCATAATCTTTGTGTGAGTTGGGAAATCTGTTCAGCATGTCAGATGCAATTAACATGGAATTAGGCTTGTCTCTCACTTCAAAGCTATGTCCTTGCAGAACTCTGATGTGCATCATGCTGCTGTGTTCCACCACAGCGGATGCAGTTTGAATCTCATGAATTGCGACTATACGGAGGTTAGTGCAATTGGTAGACCTGCAAACCATTAATAAACTGATGATCCATTTTACTGTCAGACTATCTCTCATAGGCTGTACCACAGAACACCACTTACTCAGGCACATGTCTTTCAAGAGGCATTGTGATAATATGTAGGCTCCTGTGTCAATTTTATTTTCTTGAGAATGCTACCTTGTTTTTCAGGATGTGTTATTTTAAAGATTGTAAAAGCTTCTGAATACCTTAACCAATCTTAATGTGACATTAACAGCATGGAAGTCTTGGTCAGCTTCTCATATTTGTTTGACCCTCAAGCTTGCTGATGTGTTTGCATTGGTACACTGTGTTAACACTTTCCTTGCTGCAGTGTTGAGGTGTGTATCGTTTGTAAGTCAGCTGTGTTTTGCTGTGGGGTCAGGCTTTGCCTTTGGAATCAGATTTTCTGTACATGCGTGTCAGATGTCCCTTGATGCCACATACTTTATAGATATCAAGAAAGGCTGGACAGTTTTTGGGTAACTACATTTGCTACAGATTTTGTTGGTTTGATGTGCTTTGCTAACCATAGTAATAACGTTGGCTGCACCTAAAGCATTTGATTGGTGTTTCAAGATGTGTTCAACGTGGGGAGTGCCCATCCATACCTCATCAACACTCATTATCCACTTGAAAGATCAAGCAGAACATATTGTATATAATACAAAATCAATAAGCAGTTAATGTTGAGCAATTAAACAAGATTTTCTCATTGCATTATTGCATTTTCATGCTGTACAAATGGAGAAGGGATTATCATCCGCAGCGGCGAAATTTATGCTTAGAAGATAAATGCAAACAACAGCCCAAATGACGAATTATCAAACGATTCTCTCCTGATGTAAAGGAATCAAACTACACAAAGTACTCCAGATCTGATCAAACCAAGCTTCTATACATTTAAAGCAAGACTTCACTACTCCTGTGCTCAAATCCTCTTATGATAATTGTTTGTTAAACCTACATGTTAACATTTAGTGACTTAGTACATAGCATACCTAGGTTCCCTTGACCAACTATACTTACTAACCTCTTAATATTTAACCCATTTATTCCCACTGTCTGTTTTCCACCTTTTAGACAACCCTTATTCCATGCCAGTATATTAGTGTGTTTTTATTTTACTAGTCAACCTCCTTCATCTGAAAATCCATGTATATCCATTGACACCTTTCTATTAATTCTGTTAATAACATTGCAAAACACTCCAACGCATTTGTCAAGCAAAATTTCCCATTCATAAATCCTTGCTGACTATGCCAAAGCAGATTATTATGATCCAAATGTCCATTTATTTCATTATGGCTTAGTGATATTATCATTGGGCCATTGATCCAGAGACCCAGATAATATTCTGGGGACCCAGGTTCGAATTCCACCACAGCAGCTGGTGGAATTTGAATTCAATAAAAATAATCTGGGATTAAGAGTTTACTGATTACCATGATTCTGTTGTCAATTGTTCGGAAAAACCCATCTGGTTCTGAGAAAAGGTCACTGGGCCCGAAATGTTAACTCTGATTTCTCTTCACAGATGCTGCCAGATCTATTGAGCATTTCCAGCAACTTCTGTTTTTATTTCCATCTGGTTGACTAATGTCCTTTAGGAAAGGAAACTGGCCTACATGTGATTGCAGACCTACAACAATGTGGTTGACTCATAAATGCCCTCTGGGTAATTAGGAATGGGCAATAAATACTGCCTAGCTAGCGATGGCCTCATCCCGTGAATGAATTTTTAAAAATTAGCAATTTCCTGACTGCTGTTGTAAGACTGATAGGTCAGTTGATCCTCATATTCTCTCTTGCTCCCTTCTTATTTGATATCTATTTGTTACCTTCCAATCTGCAGGAATTATTCCAGAATGTGTAGAATTTTGAAAGATGATCATCAATGTATCTATTATTTCCATGGCTGTCTCTTCCAATATTCTGGGATGTAGAATATGAGATGCTGAGTACTTATTAACTTTCATTCCTTTAAATTCTCCAACCTGCTCACTAATACAAATCTCCTTCAATTCTTCTTTCTTCCTAGTCCCTCAGATCTCTAGGTCTGGGAAATTTCTTCTGTTTCTATATCATCTTTAAGAGGTGCAAAAGGTAAGCTGTACTCTTTAATAACCCCAGAACATGCAAATAGTGACCCTTTTTGGGAGGTCAAGAGGAAGGGGTTATTGTCATCCTGGCAACCTCAATGGGTTAGTAATCCAGACATGCAGCTCCAAATCTGTCATGGATTTTAAATTCAGCTGATAGAAATGGGAACTGAAAGAACTGCAATGCTGTAAATCAGGAACAAAAACAAAGTTGCTGGAAAAACTCAGCAGGTCTGGCAGCATCTGTGAAGGAAAAAGACAGAGTTAATGTTTTGTGTCCGGGTCAGTTCTGAGGAAGGGTGACACGGACTGGAAATGTTAACTCTGTTTTTTCCTTCACAGATGCTGCCAGACCTGCTGAGCTTTTCCAGCAACTTTGTTTTTATAATAGAACTGGGAAGCGTTTTAGCAATGGTAACTGTGAAATCATCATCCAATGTTTTAAAAACCCACTTATTTCATCGATGTTCTGTCAGGAAAGATATCTGCTGTACATTTCTGGTCTGGCCCACATGTGATTCCAGATCCACAGTAATCCGAATCATTCTTAACACCCTCTGAAATTGCCTAAGAACCTATTCAGCTCAAGGGCAATTGTAAATGATGCTCAAATGCATGAAAGAATTAATAAAAATCGTCTAAATCGAACAATTACACTGAATCAATTACTTTCTCAAAGAGCCCAGTGCAGATATCAATATTCTGCAGAAAGTAGCTTTTCAATATATGATTGTTCTCGAATCATACTTGCTGTCCAAGTGAAATAATTTACGCATTTCAGCCTTAAATATATATTTTAAACAGTTTAAAAAGCCTGAGCTTGGACGGTGATTCACTGCAAGTGATCAAAAGGGTGTTACAGGAGACCTTGGTCAAGGCTGATATTGTTGCACAGATATCATAGATAGGATGTTGATGATGTTCTTCACGATCATTTGTTTTTTTTATTGAGACTTGCCTTGATTCCCTTTAGGAATATCCATAATTAGTG
>NC_063332.1:147316103-147357641 GCF_021869965.1 Rhincodon typus | reverse complement strand
TTAGCCTGCTTTGTCCTGAATTCTGTTAAGCTTCTTGTCTAAGCTGCAATCAATGAGGCAAGTGGAGAGTTCTATAACTTGAAGATGATGAACAAGTTTTAGAAAATTAGGATGTGAGTTTATGCACTGCAGAACCTCTTTTAAATGCAATATGGTTCAGTTAGGTTTCTGAATCATGGCAACCACCAAGATGTTGACGGTAGAGGATTCAGTGATGGAAATGCCATTGTATGTCAAAGAAAATGACTGGATTCCCTGTTATTGGAGAAGATTATTGTCTGATACTTGTATATTGTAAGTGGTAATTGTCACTTATCAGCCCAAGCCTGAATGTTGTCAGGTCTTGCTGCATCTAGACATGGACAGCTTCGGTATCTGAGAAGTTGCAATTGGTACTGAATATTTTACAATCATCCATGAACATTTTCATTTCTGACCTTATAATGGAGGAAAGGTTATTGATAAAGCAGCCAAAAATATTTGGGCCTAGGACAGAACTGTGAAGTGTTCCAACAGTAATGCTCTGTGGATGAAGTGGTTGACCTCCAAAAACCACATGCATTGTGCTTGATATTACTTCAGTCACTGGTGAGTTTTCTCGCAGAAGTTTGTGACCTGGGCTCACCTACAATCTCAATTCAATGAAATCAATTACTTTTTTTGACTTTGGGTCACACTCCGTGTATGTTGTAGACACGATTATACATTTCATGATGTGAACTCAGCTGTATTTAAACTAAAAGTTCATGAATGGAAATTGAGATTTTTCAGGATGAATTATGAACATAGAACAAGGCAGCATGCAAATGTAATGATGTATCATTAAGTTGCTGCTGGATACAATCACCTGGAAGAGGAGAAGGAGGAGGAGGAGGAGGGGAGAGAGGAACATACTTTAAGGAAAAGTCAAAAAACCTGCTATTTTTCTGACAGGGCATGCCTGGAGATGGCTGAGGAGATGACCAACTGAAGAACTGTGCCTAGGTCATAGATTCAATGTAGGATATGGTTTAATGATGCCTGTTCAGGAAAATTTGGGATTTTGCAGCTTCAAGTAGATCTTGCTGTTTCAATTCAGACATCCTTTCCCTTTTTCTTGGCAAGTATTCTGACCCCACTCAACCTTTAGCAGGACCTAACCTTCCATTTCTATGTACCATCACATCCCTATTTATCCATTTATAATTGACATTCACTCCAATGCATGTGTCCCATAGTGGTACTCACCAAATGTACTGCATTTGTCCGACATATACCTTATTTTCACTCAATTATAGGTCCTCCTACTGATCATAGGAGAAGGGAATGTACAATAAAAAGAAGAGAAATAGAGATTATCTATTACAAGAAGTACAGTTCACAGTGGATGGTGGGCTGGAGATAAGCCTGTGACCCTCTCAGTTGAGAGACAAAGACCTCAAAAACAGCAGGTACAAATAAAGTAATTTTATGTCAACACTTAATGAGAAGATTAACTATAGTAATGGCATGGATTCTGATTTGACCATGACTAAATAATATTTATTTCTTCTATCTTCTTGGGTTTTCATGAGTAAAGAAGGTGTGGCATCCATGATGATGATTCCTTAAACATCAGCTCTCCTGCTCCTCTGATGCTGCCTGACCTGCTGTCTTCCTGCAGCTCCACACTGTATTGACTCTGACTCCAGCATCTGCAGTTCTTGCTATCTCCGACCTTTGAACCATCTCAGTCAGTGCCTAACAATGTGCCTCGCCTCTCAACAGCAATGCTGATGCTGATGAGGTGCAAATAGAGCAATGTTGGCAAGGCCCACATGTGCTTCACTACTCAGAACACGTAAGGTAAAAGCAATTTGGTAGTCAGGATATCAACCTGCCTGCAATGCTGCTGAAGCCATTTTAGATACAGCACATATTAGAAACCAAAGGAAGTGTGTGTTGAAGAAACTTAAATTCACCAAAGTTATGCACATGCGTTTTTTCACATATTCATATGATACTTCACCTCAGTCTTTTATTCATTGAGAAAAAAGATGTTTAAATGCTTCAGCCTTTCTTTGTAACAGTTTGATAAAGACTAAAACCATTCTGTGCATTTGTGCATACAATGCTTTGAAGTATATGCAACAAAATCCAGAATTGACCTATACATTGATCTGTACATTGTCAGTATAACTTGGACTGAGTTGCACACCACGCACTCCAAATCCACTGATGAAATTGATTTGTCTTATTGATACCTGCTTCACACTGTCCAAATGCCTTCAGGATACGATCAATGATCTCACTTAAATCAAGTTCCCCTTAGTTTCTGCCAGCAGATTGCTGTTCTGATTTAATTTCATTTTCTTTTGGCCAACCTTTCTCACAGCTTTTTGTAGAGCCGTCACTGCCAGGGCAAGGTATCATGCAGTAGAATTGGGATTTGCTTGATCTCCCAGTTGACCAGCCTATCGCAAAATAGGATCTTTTCATGTAATTTTGTTACTTGTTATTACACAATGGAAATATTTCTGTTTCATAGTTGGTGATGATGACATTGTTGGTAGAAATGAATCAGAGTAACAAGCAAGTCTGACAACATGGTTAAGAAGGCTGAATTAAGTACACCTTTAAAATAATGATAAATGGTACAAGCACCCTTCATTAAATGAAATATTGATGTTAATTCATCTACCTCACATGCAGGCTGCCTCACACTTCTTCCAGACACAAATATATTTTTAAAAAATCAATAGCAATATACATGGAAAAAACCTAAAGGATGTTCAATTTCACTGTAATTACTTCTGGTTTTGTTTTTTTTAAAAAGGCACTGACAGTGAAACCTTTTTAAATACTTGAGTAGTGTTATTTATCAATGGAGCTTTATGAGGATATAATAAATTCGTGTGCAGCTGGAGCAAGCAATCAATGTACAATTCACCCTATTGAAAATAAAACAAGGAGGCCAATACTAAATGCTAGTTTCTTTCGTTCTAATTATTTTGCTTTAAGATAAATGATTGGTTTTAGGCTTGCTAGTTGCCATTTCAAGCACTCCTTTTAATAAAAATCACATTTTACTAGGAATGTTTCAAATCCCACCAGGGGAGAAAGGTTCTCTTTTCACTTGGGTAAAAACATTTTGCTGATATCCAGCTATATTTTGTGAATGAATAGACTGATAAACCTGAAACCAATGTATACTAAAGAGAACAACAGATGTTTCAAAGACAGTCACTTTTAACTGACAGCTCATTGCCCCAGGATAGTCAAAGGTCAGCTGAGCCTTGCCATAACTTTCCCTTTGACACAAAGGCAAACACATGAGCATATCTATGTGAATGAGGTCCATTTAGTCTCCTTGGCCCGAATCTGATACATGACTCAACTTTATTATCATGAGGCTCTTTGTAAGATAACATTTATTGAAAGTAACAAATGTCTAGAAATGTATCTGTTCGTGTAAAATGACCAAGATAAATAAATAAAAAAAACGGAATCCAAAGTCAGAAGCATTAGCCTCCAACGGAAGGTGTAATGATAAATTGTGCAAAGGGATTAGAAAGCAGTTGTTTGCTGGATAATAGCCCCATGTACAATGCAGCTGTCAAGTTCAGCTAATACCCAGAGCTCACATGCATCTTGGCAATGAATTAAAGAATCATAAACAATTAGTTAGACATTTATGGTGAAATAGAACTGGAGATAGTGTTATAAGTGGAACAAGGTGGGCTTAACTGATGTTTGCTCAGCACTACTGTATAAGAACATAGAACATAGAACATTACAGCGCAGTACAGGCCCTTCGGCCCTCGATGTTGCGCCGACCTGTGAAACCAGTCTGAAGCCCATCTAACCTACACTATTCCATTATCAGCCATATGTTTATCCAATGACCATTTAAATGCCCTTAAAGTTGGCGAGTCTACTACTGTTGCAGGCAGGGCATTCCATGCCCTTACTACTCTCTGAGTAAAGAACCTACCTCTGACATCTGTACTATATTCATCACCCCTCCATTTAAAGCTATGTCCCCTCGTGCTAGCCATCACCATCCGAGGAAAAAGGCTCTCACTGTCCACCCTATCTAATCCTCTGATCATCTTGTATGTCTCTATTAAGTCATCTCTTAACCTTCTTCTCTCTAACGAAAACAGCCTCGAGTCCCTCAGCATTTCCTCATAAGACCTTCCCTCCATGCCAGGCAACATCCTGGTAAATCTCCTCTGCACCCTTTCCAATGCCCCCACATCCTTCCTATAATGTGGTGACCAGAACTGTACGCAATACTCCAAGTGCGGCCGCACCAGAGTTTTGTACAGCTGCAACATGACCTCATGGCTCCGAAACTCAATCCTCTACCAATAAAACCTAACACACCGTACGCCTTCTTAACAACCCTATCAACCTGAGTGGCAACTTTCAGGGATCTATGCACATAGACACCGAGATCTCTCTGTTCATCCACACTATCAAGAATCTTACCATTAGCCCAGTACTCTGTATTCCTGTTACTCCTTCCAAAGTGAATCACCTCACACTTTTCCGCATTAACCTCCATTTGCCACCCCTCAGCCCAGCTCTGCAGCTTATCTATGTCCCTCTGTAACCTGCAACATCCTTCCGCACTATCCACAACTCCACCAACTTTAGTGTCATCCGCAAATTTACTAACCCATCCTTCTACGCCCTCATCCAGGTCATTTATAAAAATGACAAACAGCAGTGGCCCCAAAACAGATCCTTGCGGTACACCACTAGTAACTGAACTCCAGGATGAACATTTCCCATCAACCACCACCCTCTGTCTTCTTACAGCTAGCCAATTTCTGATCCAAACCGCTAAATCACCCTCAATCCCATGCCTCCGTATTTTCTGCAATAGCCTACCATGGGGAACCTTATCAAACGCTTTACTGAAATCCATATACACCACATCAACCGCTTTACCCACATCCACCTGTTTGGTCACCTTCTCAAAGAACTCAATAAGGTTTGTGAGGCACGACCTACCCTTCACAAAACCGTGTTGACTATCCCTAATCAAATTATTCCTTTCTAGATGATTATAAATCCTACCTCTTATAATCCTTTCCAACACTTTACCCACAACCGAAGTAAGGCTCACTGGTCTATAATTACCAGGGTTGTCTCTACTCCCCTTCTTGAACAAGGGGACAACATTTGCTATCCAGTCTTCTGGCACTATTCCTGTAGACAATGACGACATAAAGATCAAAGCCAAAGGCTCTGCAATCTCCTCTCTAGCTTCCCAGAGAATCCTAGGATAAATCCCATCCGGCCCAGGGGACTTATCTATTTTCACACTTTCCAGAATTGCTAACACCTCCTCCTTATGAACCTCAATCCCATCTAGTCTAATAGCCTGTATCTCAATATTCTCCTCGACAACATTGTCTTTTTCCTGTGTGAATACTGACGAAAAATATTCATTTCGCGCCTTTCCTATCTCTTCGGACTCCACGCACAACTTCCCACTACTGTCCTTGACTGGCCCTAATCTTACTCTAGTCATTCTTTTATTCCTGACATACCTATAGAAAGCTTTAGGGTTTCCTTGATCCTACCTGCTAAAGACTTCTCATGTCCCCTCCTGGCTCTTCTTAGCTCTCTCTTTAGGTCCTTCCTGGCTAACTTGTAACTCTCAAGCGCCCTAACTGAGCCTTCATGCCTCATCTTTACATAAGCCTCCTTCTTCCTCTTGACAAGAGATTCAATTTCTTTAGTAAACCACGGTTCCCTCGCTCAACCACTTCCTCCCTGCCTGACAGGTACATACTTATCAAGGACACACAGCAGCTGTTCCTTGAACAAGCTCCACATTTCAATTGTGCCCAGCCCCTGCAGTTTCCTTCTCCATCCTATGCATCCTAAATCTTGCCTAATCACCTCATAATTGCATTTCCCCCAGCTATAACTCTTGCCCTGTGGTATATACCTATCCCTTTCCATTGCTAAAGTAAACATAACCAAATTGTGGTCACTATCACCAAAGTGCTCACCTACCTCCAAATCTAACACCTGGCCTGGTTCATTATCCAGTACCAAATCCAATGCGGCCTCACCTCTTGTTGGCCTATCTACATACTGTGTCAGGAAACCCTCCTGCACATATTGGACAAAAACTGACCCATCTAAAGTACTTGAACTATAGCGTTTCCAGTCAATATTTGGAAAGTTAAAGTCCCCCGTAACAACTACCCTGCTACTTTCGCTCCTATCCAGAATCATCTTTGCAATCCTTTCCTCTACATCTCTGAAACTTTTTGGAGGCCTATAGAAAACTCCCAACAGGGTGACCTCTCCTTTCCTGTTTCTAATCTCAGCCCGTACTAACTCAGTAGACGAGTCCTCATCAAACATCCTTTCTGCCACCGTAATACTGTCCTTGACTAACAATGCCACACCTCCCCCTCTTTTACCACCTTCTCTGATCTTACTGAAACATCTGAACCCCGGAACCTGCAACAACCATTCCTGTCCCTGCTCTATCCATGTCTCCGAAATAGCCACAACATCGAAGTCCCAGGTACCAACCCATGCTGCAAGCTCACCCACCTTATTCCAGATGCTCCTGGCATTGAAGTAGACACACTTCAAACCACCTTCCTGCCTGCCGGTACACTCCTGCGACCTTGAAACCTTATTCATGACCTCACTACTCTCAACCTCCTGTACACTGGAGCTACAATTCAGGTTCCCATCCCCCTGCTGAATTAGTTTAAACCCTCCTGAAGAGCATTAGCAAATTTCCACCCCAGGATATTGGTAACCCTCTGGTTCAGGTGTAGACCATCCCATTTGTAGAGGTCCCACCTATCCCAGAATGAGCCCCAATTATCCAGGTATCTGAATCCCTCCCTCCTGCACCATCCCTGTAGCCACGTGTTCAACTGCTCTCTCTCCCTATTCCTCGCCTTGCTAGCACGTGGCACGGGTAACAAACCAGAGCTAGAACAAACAGAGTTGTAAGCTTCCACCCTAGCTCCTTGAATTTCTGCCTTACATCCCCATCCCATTTCCTACCTATGTGGTTGGTGCCTATGTGGACCACGACTTGGGGCTGCTCCCCCTCCACTTAAGGATCCCGAAAACACGATCCGAGACATCACGGACCGTGACACCTGGGAGGCAACACACCAACCGCGACCTGTTCTCAGTAGCAGTTGCAGTATATCTCATAATGTGCTTTAGTTTGCATTTATACATCTCCTTTCACAACATCTGAACACACCAAAGAACTTCACAGCTAACAAAATTATTTTTAAACAATCGCTGTTGTAAGGCAGCAACCAAAAACTCAGAAACAGCATTGTGACAATGAGCAAATGATCTCTTTCATTGTTATTGATTGATCATCTCCCCAGATACCAGACAGAACCTGCCTGGGATGTTTTGCACAAACCTCAGAGAGCAGATGAAGCTTCAGCTTTAACAACCTCATCTGAAACATAGGTCAGAATTGATTCCATTTTCAGATAAAGTGTTTTGTCCAGTGAGATTGATGCCACCAAGTCCACCATGATTCGGAACAACTTTTCTCATGCAATTTCCTACCTTTCATTTCAATATTTATGCAAGTGGCCTCTTTGGCACCAGGAGAGGTAGAAGCACATGTCACTGACAGTATCTTGTAGATTCACACCAGTGGCATCATTGGTTAGAACCTATACCATCTCAGACGCTTTACGCCAGGAATTGGCCATGACATTTTAATCATTCGCAGCATGTGGGCATTGCTGGCTGGGCAAGCATTTATTACCAATTCCTAATTACTCAGAGGGCAGTTCAGAGTCAACCACATTGCTGTGGGTCTGGAGTCACACGTAGGCCAGACTACGTCAGGATGGCTGTTTTCCTTCCTTAAAGGACTCTCATGAACGAGATAGGTTTTTCTGACAATCGGCAATGGTTATCATTAGATTCTTAATTTGAGTTCAACTTTCAACGTCTGCCATGTAGAAATCCAGGTCTAGAGAACATTACGTGGGACTCTGTATTAATAGTCTAGCAATAATACCACTAGACCATCGCCTCCCCTGTGGTGCCACGCTAGTAATACAGAGGACATGGCCCAGAAAGACAAATTAGCTCCACGCTTTAAGATATTGTTGGACAGGATGGTGGAGATATGGACTGTCATTTAGCCAGTGGACAGGCACAAGAAGTCATGTCGGCAAACAAAATTAGCCTGGAAGCTGATAGTGGTTGGGCTCAGTGCTGTGCTCTGGGTTAAAAGGTATGTACTGGTACAAGTAGATGATGATCTGGGCTCTAGAAGGATAAGAGCCACCATCTCCTCTTTGCTTCCTCACACTGATAGGCCCACTGCTCACTCCACCTCTGCTACTGCACACATATCTTACTGAGGCTCATGATCTACAACTCTCAGTATTGCAAGCATTGCGTCACTCAGGACTCTCATCAACCTTGTTCTCCTAAAATACTAACCCTTCCTGCTCTGTGTGCTTCCTGCTCACTCACTGGGAATACTTCATGTATCCTGCTTCCTCATCATCACTAGCTGATCTTGCATCCACTTCTATCATACTTAATCCCTCTCCTTACCTCATTGCAATACAAATTTGATAAGAACTAAAACTGGTGGATGGGACAGGGATGAGGGAAAGATGGTGATCATCAGGTTCATCACTCCTTTGAAGGGACAGAGCAGGACTACTTATGTGGAGATGACACTTCAATAATAAACCAACCTAAAAAGATTCATTGTGCTCTGTTGCACTGCTCTTCCATTACCAGCACTGTTAACTCATTTTTAATTTACACAAGCTTTTATTCCTCTTGCAGAACAAATTACCTCTGTTCACTGATGTAGGCATTGGCAGTAGCCAACGAACCTCTGCTGAGAAGAGACCAGCACTGGAGATTCTCAACTCCAACTCTACACTGAAGGGGAAATCTTGCATCTGATCTAGACACTCTCAGCAGGTCTGGACCTTCTGCACCCAGGCGTACCTGGGTATAACTGCTCAAATCATCCAGGCCAATATCGCCACAAAGCAGAAGCCCTGCACCCAAGCTGTGGAAGGACGAGACTGCAATTAAACATAGTTGGGGGGGGAGAAGAAAGAACAACATACTAGGGACATAGCTGGCAGGGGTGATACATCATTGTAAATGACTTTTGTAAATAGATCCTCACTTCACACTTCAAATGTATGCTTTGGTGGCATTTTTGCTGTCAGATCCCTCTCTTCCAAGAGATGAAAAGCCTCTTCAGATATCCCAAAGTCTTAAATGAGCAAAAGTAAGGTAGTGAGACTAAGCAATGTAGACAGGCCATTCCAGAAATTGGGGTTGAAGAAATCGAAGGGTAGCCATCCATAGTAGAGAGATTATAAGCAGGGATATCCAGGAAACCAGAGTTAGAGGAAATCTTTGGGTTGCAACGCTGGAGCAAAGTATAAAATTGATTATCAGACAAGCAGCTATAAATCAAAATAATTGGCCTATGAATGAATGATCAGTGCAACAGGCCTAGTAGTCATTTGTCAAAACCAGTAAACATCTATGTGAAACTAGATTAATCTTTGAAGTCAGCCCATAACTTAAACTTGCTCAGTTTCTTTGTCCTTGTCACCCAGGCATTACCAATTAATCAACAATTGGCTGCAGGGGTATATTAATCTATAACAGAAATGTTAACAAATTTTGAGCAGGTGAAATTTTCATATTCTATACAACCAAGAGCTTTGTGAAACTCTACGCTTCTTCATGTTTCAGATAAGGGGGTTTTCTCCTGGGAATGCAGAGATCTTTAACCTCAGAAATTTCCAATTCAGAAACACGGCTCAAGTGCCATGAAGATCTGTCCATCATTGAGAACATTACCTGGTGCAGCATTTTGTGACGACCAATCAGGGCAGGACTTATACATTTAATGATAAGATCCTGGGGAGTGTTGCTGAACAAAGAGACTTTGGAGCACAGATTCATAATTCCTTGAATGTAGGGTCGCAGGTAGATAGGATAGTGAAGAAGGTGTTTGGTTTCCTTGCCGTTATTGGTCCGTGCTTTGAGTAGAAGTATTGGGATGCCACGTCGCAGCTGTACAGGACATTGGTTAGGCCACTTTTGGAATACTGCATGCAATTCTGGTCTCCCTGCTATAGAAAGGATGTTGTTAAACTTGAAAGGGTGCAGAAAAGATGTTGTCATGGTTGGATGGTTTGCGCTCTAGGGAAACAGTGAATAGGCTGGGGCTATTTTCCCTGGAGTGTTGGAGGCTGAGAGGTGACCTTATAGAGTTTATAAAATCATGAGGGGCATGGATAGGGTAAACGAACAAGGTCTTTTCCCCAGGATGGGGGAGTCCAAAACTAGAGGGCAAAAAACAACCAGCAACCTCAAAAACAGCTGACCATTCAAGATGTGTCTTTATGATGAGAAAGCAAACAGTTTTGTCATATTTGAAAGTTAATCTGTAAGTGTGCACTGTATTTGGTCACTACAGTGGCACAGAAAAAAAGCCTAAAGGGGAATCGAAAATCAAATGTACAAAATAGGTGGCACGATTTCTGCAGTGAGGCGGAGTTCAATAAACATGCCTCCTTTAGATTATTTAGTACTATTAAATAGAAAATTGTGAAATCAAATTGTATTTCACAGATTGTCCCAGGACAAATGTCTGGCATTGTGACTACAGTGTCTGTATACGTGGAATATAGCTGGGAATGATGTGAAAAAGGAGGAGGGAGGTACTTTCTGGTGCATTAGGCACAGAGGTTAGCAGAGGTGGGATACAAAAGTAGACAAGGCCTGATTTTGTTGGTTTCCAGCTGAATGTGAGGATTAGGTCTCCAGAATTATGACAGCAATTGTGACCAACTCTTTAAGGACTTAGAAACAAAATCAGAAATTGCTGGAAAATTTCAACAGGTCCGGCAGCATCTGTGCAGAGAGAGCAGAGTTAATGATTTGGGTCCAATGACCATTCTTCAGAAGGATTCTTTCGCTGAGTTTTTTTCCAGAATTTTCTGATTTTGTTTCTGATTTCCAGCATTTGCAGTTCTTTTCCTTTCATTAAGGACTTAGCTTTTTGTGAAATTGATGATCCAATTGAGATAGTTTTCAGTATTGTTTCATCTGATATGGAATTTAAAGCATTTCTCTGAGGCAAGGTTGGAGACAGAAGGGGGCATTTAATCTAACAAGAGTGTGCCATTGGGAACAATACCATTTTCTCAATGCTTCCTTGTTAAAAGTCCCTGATCACTGATAGTTTTACCATCGCAAATGAACGGAGGGCCTGAGATGTGGATGGCATGTCCATCCACAGGATCATTAATTCCAGTGCAGACCTACTGCTGGCTGGTTAAGATCCTGTGAGGTAATTAATATAGTTGGCCTTCCCAAAACAAAGGCAATGAAATACACACTTCTCCCACTTTCCAGCTGGGAGGAAGAATCCCAGTAACTGAGCTTAAATCCTGCCCAGTGGATCTGTAGTTTATATTTTTGTATTGTTAAGAAGGTGCTTCCATTGTCGGGTATTTACCATCTCTCCTAACCTTCTGCTCTCCAATGCCGAACGTTCTGTACTCAGCAAAGGTCTCAGTTTTATCCCTCTGTGTCCTCAGCTATATGACTTTTGGGCACGACATGACGTCAAACTCTTCTTCCGTCATCTTTGCCTCCGTGCCCATTTCTTTGGACAAGAGTCCTTTCCCTGTCGCACAGATCCCTTTGCCCAGCTCTGACACTCTCCCTCCACCTGGACCCCTCCCTCTGGCCTTTTATTTGCACTCAATTTGTTGATGTGACATTAGTCGCCTCAATTTCTCTGCCCCCGTCACCCATTCCAACTTATCTTCATCTGAACTGACTGCACTCCATGCTCTCAGATTCAATTCTAACTTTGTCAATAAGCCTGCCAGTAAGGGTGGTGCTGTTGTGTGGTGTACTGACCTGTGCAATGTAGAGGCTGAGTGTCAGCTCTCAGATACCTCCTCCTATCTTTCCCTGGACCATGACCCCACGGTGACACATCAGGCCATTGTATCATCTACGGTCATTGACTTCATTTCATCTGGTGATCTCTCCCCAACTGCCTCCAAGCTGATAGTTCCCCAGCCCTGCATAGCTCACTTCTACTTCCTCCCAAAAATCCACAAACAGGACTGGCCGGGCAGACCCATTGTTTCAGCCTGCTCCTGCCCCACAGAACTCATCTCTTCCTACCTTGACTCAGTCTTCTCTGCACTGGTCCACTCCCTACCCACATACATCCATGATTCCTCTGACTCTTTATGCCAGTTTCGGAATTTCCAGTTTACAGGCTCCAGCGGCTCCTCTTTCCCATGGATGTGCAATCCCTTTACACGTCCATTCCCCACCAGAATGGTCTCAGATCTCCCTGCTTCTTCCTAGAACAAAGGCCTGAACCGTCTCCACCCACCATCACCCTCGTCCGCTTGGCCGAGCTCATCCTCACCCTCAACAACTTCTCCTTTACCTCCTCTCATTTTCTTCATGTCGGGGTGGCCATGAGTACTCACACGGGCCCCTGTTATGCCTGTTTCTTCATGGGGTACATGAGACATTCCTTGTTTCAGTCCTATTCCGGCCCCCACTCACAACTCTTTCTCCAACATATCAATGATATTATTGTTGCTGCTTCCCTCTCTCGTCTGGAATTGGAAAATTTCATCGATTTCACTCAGTTCCCACCCTGCCCTCACTTTCACCTGGTCTATCTCTGACTCCTCCCTTCTCTTCCTCGACATGTCTGTTTACATTTCTGGGGATAAACTGGCTACTAATATCCACAATAAACCCACAGACTCCCACAGCTACCTGGACCTTACATGCTTGCATCCTGCTTCCTGTAAAGACTCTATTCCATTTTTCCAGTCCCTCCGTCTCATTCGCATATGTTCTGATGAGGCCAACTTCAACAAGAGAGCCTTCAAAATGTCCACCTTTTCTTCAACCGAGGACTTCCCAACACCATCGTTGACCCTCAGTTGGGTCCGACCCATTTCCTGCACTTCCACCCTCACTCCCTCTTTTCCCTCCTGCAACAGAGATAGGGTTCCCCTTGACCTTACCTACCATCCCATCAGCATCGACATCCAGAAGATCATCAGTTGCTATTTCTGCCAATTCCAGCAAGATACCACCACCAGACACATATTCCCCTCCCCATCCTTGTCTGCCTTCCCCAGGGACCACAGCCCCTTCCCCTGCAACAGCCAAAGGTGTAACACCTGCCCATTTACCTCCTCCCTGCCCAGTATCCAAGGGCCCAAGCATACCTTCCAGGTGAAGCAGCACTTTACCTGCACTTTACTCCATCGAGTCTACTGCATTCGCTGCTCACAATCTGGTCTCCTCTACACTGAGGAAACGGAAATGTAGACTGGATGATGGCTTCACAGAACATCTATATTCTGCCCACAAAAAATACCCTGAGCTTCCAGTTGTTTGCCACTTGAACACACCACCCTGTTCCCTGGCCAACATCTCTGTCCCAGGCTTGTTGCAGTGTTCTAGTGAAGCTTAGTGTAATGGAAGAACAATACCTCATTTTCCACTTGGGGACCCTGCAGCCCTCTGGACTCAATGTCGAGTTCAGTAATTTTAGGGCCTGAACCCTCCGAGCTCCCAACCCCACACACCAGGCCTTGTTATCACATTGTCTGCCATTACACACTACCTATTGTTAGCCACTAAAAATCTCCATTAACTGATATTCACCCCCTAGCCAGATTGTTATCAGCTCCTTTGTCTGTCCAACTGTTCTTCTCTTTCTTTGGGCTCTATCCCCATCTATCATTTACTCCTTACCCCCACTCCCCACCCTATCTTCTGCACATAAACCAATATTTTCCTAGCTACCATCAGTTTTGAAAAAGGGTCAACGGACCTGAAACATTAACTCTGATTTCTCATCACAGATGCTGCCAGACCTGCTGAGCTTTTCCAGCAACTTCTGTTTATGCTTCCATTATGAATATGGTTTTGAGGACTCGTATTTAAAAGATAGAGAAAATTGGCTAATTTAAAAGGCAGGAAGATGTCTGAAAGATGATTAATGGAAGGATACTTTGGATTTATTTTAAACACTTGCTGGAAGAGAAATTAAGCCAAGTGAACAGCTGGAGCCTTACAGACTATGGAGCTGAACGGATGTGGGAGGTTGCACGTCTGGGTTTGTGGTTGTAAAGCAGTTTGAGTTTTTTTAGATCATTTGGAAAGTTCAGTTTGGGTGCAGCCTGCTAAGACAGAAATCACTCAATTTATCCTCTTTAACCTATTAGAAAAGCCTGTTGAAAATGCAATGCTAGAAATGAAAAATACCTGAGGCAGCAATTCTCCTGAGAAGCTTCTGGAAGACGTCCTCTCCAAATCTGTTAAATGAACAATTTCTGAAAATATCCCGGTGATAACGGCATGTGTCTAATGACACCAATCTATGTGCACCAGGAAACCAGAGTAAAAACCGTCTGGATTATTTCATATCTTATCCTTTTTAAAGAATTATTTGGCCAAAACAGTTTTTAAAAAATTAGTTATCTCTGCAGAGAAAGATTTTTTTTACGTATATGTGAGCACATCCGTATTCGGTTATATAGAAGGATCAATATTTTACTTTACTATTTCAAACCGTGTTAATCAGCTTTACATCTTTGTTTAGTAAATCCTGTTTTTATAATTAATCAATCATTTTGGTGTTTATTAAACAAACCCTGTCTATAGAACTTTGTTGTACTCTGAGACTAGTGGTAGCACATAACTGGCCATATCAGTAACCGAGTAAAACAGTTCATTAAATGTTGTGGTGAGTGGAGCTTGAGAAAGATAAGACACTCCTCCAACATCGGTCATATCAGTATCCAGAATGAAAAATGGTTTTTATACACAGAAGTGCCTGACCCAACTGTATGTAAGTTAGTTCTCCTAAAATCTTTAAACCAATTTTATCCGCACACATACAGCCATGTTATATTTCTATTTCCTGTAAGAATCAACAAAAGGGAGAACAAAAGGTAATTTAGAAGTTTTCCTGTGAAGACTTTTTCCTCATCCCTCATTGGAAATCAGAATCACTGATTGTTGTCTAGAAATAATTTATAGCAGTCTCATTATGCCATCAATATTTCATTTGCCAGGAAACCATCTAGTGCCTCTTCAAAGGCTTATAAACAGTGACTTTCCATTACCTCCTTCAGAACTTGGTTAGGTAGGTACCAATCAGAAGGTTGTTACCAAGCAATTATCCTCATCAGTTGAAAACCTATTGGCTTCTTGGGTCTGCTATTACTTCAGAGGAAAGCAATAGTGTATACAAGTTCTGGTGTGCTCCAGTGAACATAGGGGTAGGTTTTCCAATGACCAGGCAGTCGTTTTGGGAGCACAGGTAGGGATTGAGCTTGTGGAGCCCCACTGTAACACAATCAGAAGAAATTTCCTGGGAAATTAAATTTTCCTTTGAGTAATTTCTATATACCCGGAACCCTCAAAAGGTCTCCATAAGATGAAATTGTTCTAATGAAATTAAATGAATTAGTTAGTCAGGAAACATTATATTATTATATTCATTGTTTAACTCCTGAATAATTTAAACAGAACTCACACTTGCCTTACTTACAGCTCCCAAACTCTTCTAAAACCCCAGATCCTGATACCTCTTGGGAACCTGCACCATCCCAGCAAACACCCACCCCCAGGGATCTGATTCTCCAACTCACGCTCCAACCATTCACAGCTTGGGGCCCACTTCTCATTCTCCAGGATCCAACACCATCCGCACCCAAACTGCACCCCACAACCCACACATCATCAGAACTGCCCCTGTCAATGCTGGACCATACCTCCAAGACCGCCACGGGACTGACTCAAACCCTAAACCTAAACTACTGCTACGTCTCTAAATACATACCTGCCCCTTGTCATCTCACATCCTGGCACCTTACACTGTCCTCAGCAGACAATATACCCAGTTGGCATCCTGCTCATTTGACACCCTACTCACCTGGTCCCTTACCTCCTACCCATTTTGCAACCAAAGCTCCCATCACCCTAACATGACATTTACCTTATGTATGTACCCTTTAATACCAGCATTTGAAATGGCTGACCTTTACTTTTCAGATTATAGCAGCTAACTGCTGTGAAAAGGGGGCATGGTTTACCTTCCTCTGACAGTTCTGTGCTATGAATGAGATGTCAGACTAGAATTACACCTCCATATTCCTGAGGGAGATGTGATTGGAATCTCCTCTGAAATGTGGAGCTCCCTTCTTCTGTTAAAAAAAAAGCTGAAGTGGCAATCTACGAGAGTTTGCCACTCATGGGAGAATCTGCCCCATTATTTTGAAAATTACAGCTATCTCTTGGTTTAAAGCAGCATCTTCCTATTTTTAGTCTACAGTGCAAAAATAAAGGAAACAAAAATATTTGCCTTTTACAATATTAACTAGTTAAATATATTTGGAATTATCAGGATAAATACTCACTCTATTTTCTTTTCCCAATGTGCGCCCTACTAAACAGGCCCACCTATCTGCTTGGCCTGCTGTGTTCATCCAGCCCTGCTAGCCTCTCTGCTCCTATGATGCTGCTTGGCCTGCTGTGTTCATCCAGCCCTGCACCTTGTTGTCTCACCTATCAGCTCTCCTATTTGTAAAATTCCGCACAAGGTAGTTCATAGATTAAAGGTTGAGACTGATTGGATGGAATTATTTTTCCCCTGGAGATGGAGTCCAGGACTTAAGATGTTTAGGAGTCAAAGTAGAAAACATTTCTTCACAAAAAATGTTCGTAAAAGTCTGGAATTTTAGACCCTAAAAATTTCTTAAGGCTCAATCAATTAAAAATTCCTAAAATGAAATTGATACATTTGTGTTAGGTAAGAGATATGGACCAAGAAAGAAAGAGTTATGATGTAGAGGAGCCATCATTTATTTTTAAATTTAAATTGGCTCAAAATTTTCATTCGCCAACTCTGTACCTAAGCAATATTATTGACGATAATTGTTTGAGAGACTTGCAGAAACATGGCCTGAGCCTGAAATTACTTTAATTGGGTTAATTTGACAATTGGACAAATAAATGCTCTTACAACAATTCAAATTCAGAGATGTTCAAATCACAATTTCCAACAGTTAAATCATTCTGAAGCACTCTTACCCAAATGCTGGAGTGCCTTCAGCATTTGGTGTAATAGTTATTTGTAAATAAATCATATGATGACACCACTCCAGTGGGACTTGTGTCCACATCTTCTCCTCCGGCAATAGCACTGCACCAAAGACCCCTACCTACACTCACCTTTACTGGCTCCATCCCCGCCTCTTCGACCTGTTTGTTTCCTCTCCACCTATCCTCTCCTCTATCCCTCTTCTATCCGCCTCCCACTCTCTCTCTATTTATTTCAGAACCCCCTTCCCCTCCCCCTTTTCTGATGAAGGGTCTAGGCCCGAAACGTCAGCCTCTCTGCTCCTATGATGCTGCTTGGCCTGCTGTGTTCATCCAGCCCTTCACCTTGTAGCCCCTAGGTATTTTGTCTTTTAGATATTTTTAATCAGCCTGTTCAGATGGGTTATGTCACACATCTAGAGCCGGTGGGAATTCAAGCCGGGCCTTCTGTTTCAGAGGTAGGATCACTACTCCTGTTACACAGGAGCCCACATTTGGTGATATGGGCTGGTGTAGCAAAATGGATTAACCTGAGATCAACCAGTTGTGATGTTCAGGGTACAACAGGCTGAAGCCTTTGATAGAAAATCAACAAAAGGATTACTCACGTTGTGCTCTTGTGATGTTCCATCATGCATGTCAAAATTCAATACACTCTTTGACATCAATGAACTAACATTGACATATGGAAAGAGTGGTGAGACTAATCCATGTTAGTAATGTGACTGTTCTCCACATTCTTAATTCCAAAATTACAGTTAGACTTAACTTAAAAAGGCGACAGGGATTGCACTTTAATTGACTGTCGATGGCTAGGTTTGAAGGTTGTCTATTTCTCTGTTGTTATGACCTTGGATTATTTCTTCCTCCTTCGATATATACCATCAGTGTTCATGTTATTGATGAGGCAGTGGCAACTGTACGGACTCAGCAAAACCTGCCTGAGACAGAACAGTGCCTGTGGTCCTATGATTTGAACCTTCCTGTTGGCAGTAACTCGCAGGTGCATTTTTCACTACCTGATCATGCAACAGCCCTTGTCCATTTTTGCAAGAAAAATCTTACAAACTTATTCATTTGGAACATGTCCTAACTTATAGCCTGGTTAATACTGGTGAAATTCTTGTTAATGAATGTCAGGGGCATGATCCTTCAATATGTCTTTGGCAAAACCATTTCTTTTGCTTTGAATGTTCAAAATAATGACAGAGTTCATATCACGATGTGTCACTGCAGCAGAAAAATTGCCCTGTGTTACCTGAAGGTCAGTGATCTCCCTGTCAATGATGACAGGGTTATTTCTTTTTGAAAAGGAGCATACTGCGAATGACAATAAAAAAAAAGCCATTATTTTCTTCTTCAGAAATGGGGAGGGGAAAGGGAGCTGGGAAATAAATAGGGAGAGGAAGGGTGGGGCTGAGCAAGGAAGGTGAGATGGTGATAGGTGAGGGCAGGTAGGAAGTAGTGCGGATTGGTCAATGGGTGGGACAGATAGGTGGGAGAGAAGATGGACAGGTTGTATCAGGTCAAGCAAGCGGGGATGAGAGGGAGGGTTGGACATTAGATGAAGCCAAGGGTGGGGAGAGTTTAAAACTGGTGAATTCCATGTTTAGGCCATTGGGCTGTAGGCTCCCGAGGTCGAATATGAGGTGCTGCTCCTCCAGTTTGTGGGTGGTGTCATTGTGACACTGGAGGAGGCGTAGGATGGACATGTCACCCAGGGAGTGGCAGGTAGAGTTAAAATGGTTGGCAATCAGAAGGTGTTGTCGTTAGCGTAGATGCTCTACGAAATGGCCCCCAACACCTCATCTTCACTATGGATGTCCAATCCCTGTATACTTGCATTCCACACGCAGATGACCTAAAAGCCTCTTTCTTCCTCTCCCACACCGACACCCTTATCTGCTTAACAGAACTTGTTCTTACCCTGAACAACTTCTCCTTTAACTCCTCCCACTTCCTACAGACTAAAGGGGTGTCCATGGGAGCCCGCATGGGTCCAAGCTATGCCTGTCTCTTTGTAGGATGCGTGGAACAGTCCCTTTTCCACTGTTACACTGGCACTATCCCCCACCTCTTCCTCCGCTACGTTGATGACTATATCGCCGCTGCCTCGTGCTCCCATGGGAAACTCAAACAGTTCATCAAATTCACTACCACCACCTTTCACCCCAACTTCAAATTCACTTGGACCATCTCTGATACCTCCCTATCCTTCCTGGATCTTTCTGTCTCCATCTCTGGTAACCACCTCAAAACTGATATCTATTTTAAGCCCACCGACTCCCACAGCTACCTAGACTACACCTCTTTTCACCCACCTTCCTGCAAGAATGTGATCCCCTATTCCCAATTCCTCTGCCTCCACCGCATCTGCTCCCAAGAGTTCCACTCCCGCAAATCCCAGATCTCTTGCATTTCCTACACTTCTGCCCTCAAACCCCCTACCCCGAACAAAAATAAAGACAGAATCCCCCTTGTCCTCACATACCACCCCACTAACATAACATTCTCTGCCATTTCTGCCACCTACAATTCAACCCCACGACCAAATAGATATTTCCCTCCCCTCCCCTATCTGCCTTTCATAGGGACTGCTCACTCTGCCACTCCCTTGTCTGCTCTACACTCCTCATTAACCCCACCACCCCCAGCACCTTTCCCTGCCCCCACAGGAAGTGCTATACCTGTCCCTACACCTCCTCCCTCACGTCCATTCAAAGGTTCAAAGCAGAGGTTCTCCTGTACATCCGTCAACTTGGTCTACTGCATCCACTGCTCCCGATGTGGCCTCCTCTACATCGGTGAGACCAAGCGTAGACTTGGAGACCGTTTCATAGAGCATATGCACTGTGTACATGACAAAAGACAACACCTTATTGTTGCCAATCATTTTAACTCCGCCTTCCACTCCCTGGGTGACATGTTCATCCTGGGCCTCCTCCAATGCCACAATGATGCCACCCATAAACTGGAGGAGCAACACTTCATATTCCGCCTCCGGAGCTTACAACCCAATGGCCTAAATGTAGAATTGACCAGTTTTAAAATCTCCCCACCCCGGCCTCATCCCATGTCCACCCTCCCTCTCATCCCCACCTCCTTGACCTGACACAACCTGGCCATCTTCTCTCCCACCTATCCTCCCTACCGATCCCACTGACCAATCTCCACAACTCACTACCTGCACTCACCTAGCATCATCTCACCTACCTTCCCCAGCAGGTCCTACAGTTCCTCCACTTCTTCCAGTGGTCCCCAGCATTTCATGCACAGAGAGATTTGGGTGTTCAGGTCCAATGTACCCTGAAGATGGCAACGCAGGTCGATAGAGTGGTCAAGAAGGCAGACGGCATGCTTTCGTTCATCGGATGGGGTATTAAGTACAAGAGTTGGCAGGTCATGTTACAGTTGTATAGGACTTTGGTTCAAACACATTTGGAATACTGCGTATAGTTCTGGTTGCCTCATTACCAAAAGGATGTGGATGCTTTGGAAAGGGTGCAGAGGAGGTTCACCAGGAGGTTACCTGGTATGGAGGGTGCTAGCTATGAAGAGAGGTTGAGTAGATTAGGATTATTTACATTAGAAAGACGGAGGTTGAGGGGGGACCTGATTGAAGTCTACAAAATCATGACAGGTTGGATAGCAAGAAGCTTTTTCCCAGAGTCGGGGACTCAATTATGAGGGGTCATGATTTCAAGATGAGAGGGGAAAATTTTAAAGGAGATATGCATGGAAATTTCTTTACACAGAGGGTGGTGGGTGCCTGGAGCATGTTGCCAGCGGAGGTGGTAAAGGCGGGCACGATAGCGTCATTTAAGATGTATCTAGACAGATACATGAATGGGCAGGGAGCAGAGGGATACAGATCCTTGGAAAGTAGGTGACAGGTTTAGAAAGAGGATCTGGATCGGCGCAGGCTTGGAGGGGCGAAGGGCCTGTTCCTGTGCTGTAATTTTCTTTGTCCTTTGTTCTTTGTTCATTACAGATACCAGTCTTCAGCCAATTCGATTCACTCCATGTGATATCAAGAAACAGTTGGGGACACTGGATACTGCAAAGGCTACCGGCCCTGACAACATTCCAGTAATATTACTGAAGACTTGAACTTGCTGCTCCCCTAGCCAAGCTGTTCCAGTACAGTTACAACACTGGTATCTACCCAACAATGTGGAAAATTGCCCAAGTATGTCCTGTACACAAAAAGCAGGACAAATCCAACCGGCCAATTACTGCCCCATCAGTCTACTCTCAATCATCAGTAAAGTGATGGAAGGTGTCATCAACAGTGCTATCAAGCAGCACCTGCTCAGCAATAACCTGCTCAGTGACGCCCAGTTTGGGTTCCGCCAGGGCCACTCAGCTCCTGACCTCATTACAGCCTTGGTTCAAACATGGACAAAAGAGTTGAATTCTAGAGGTGAGGTGAGAGTGACAGCCCTTGATATCAAGGTTGCATTCAACTGAGTGTGGCATCAAGGAGCCCTAGCAAAACTAGAATCAATGGGTATCAGGGGGCAAACGCTCCGGTGGTTGGAGTCATACCTGACACAAAGGAAGATGGTCATGGTTATGGGAGGTCAATCATCTCAGCTCCAGGACATCTCTGCAAGAGCTCCTCAGGGTAGTGTCCTAGGCCCAACCATCTTCAGCTGCTTCATCAATGACCTTCCCTCCATTAAAAGATCAGAAGTGGGGATGTTCGCAGATGATTACACAATGTTCATCACCATTTGTGACTCCTCAGATACTGAAGCAGTCCACGTTCACATGCAACAAGATCTGGGCAATATCCAGGCTTGGGCTGACAAGTGGCAAGTGACATTCGTGCCACACAAATGCCAGGCTATGACCATCACCAATAAGAGACAATCTAACCACCGCCCCTTGACATTCAATGGTGTTACCATCACTGAATCCCCCACTATCAACATCCTGGGTGTTATTATTGACCAGAAACTCAACTGGACTCACCACATTAACAGAGTGGCTACAAGAGCAGGCCAGAAGCTGGGAATACTGCAGCAAGTAACTCACCTCCTGACTCCTCAAAGCCTGTCCACCATCCACAAGGCACAAGTCATGAGTGTGATGGAATACTCCCTTCTTGCCTGAATGAGCAGCCCCAACAACACTCAAGAAGCTTGACACCGTCCAGGACAAAGCAGCCCACTTGATTGGCATTACATCCACAAGCATTCACTCCCCCCACCACTGACGCTCAGTAGCAGCTGAGTGTACTATCTACAAGATGCACTGCAGAAATTTACCAAAGATCCTCAGACAGCACCTTCCAAACCCATGACCACTTCCAGCTAGAAGAACAAAGGAATCAGATAAATGGGAACACCTCCACCTCCAAGTTCCCTTCCAAGTCACTCACCATCCTGACTTGGAAATATATCACCGTTCCTTCACTGCCGCTGGGTCAAAATCCTGGAATTCCCTCCCTAGTAGCATTGTGGGTCAACCCACAGAAAGAGGAGTGCAGCAGTTCAAGAAGGCAGCTCACCACCACCTTCTCAAGGGCAACTAGGGAGGGGCAAGAAATGCTGGCCAGCCAGCGACGCCCACATCCCACAAAAAATGAATAGGAAAAATAAAACCCTCCTCTCTCTAATTATTTCCCAGCTCCCTTCCCCCTCCCCATTTCTGAAGAAGGGTCCTAACCCGAAATGTCAACTTTCCTGCTTCTCTGATGCTGCCTGGCCTGCTGTGTTCCTCCAGGTCCACACTGCGTTATCTCTGACTCCAGCGTTGGCAGTTCATACTATCTCTGGGCCATTATTTTCTGTCTTTATTTAGTTCTTTAAAAATATTGCATTATTATTTTAATTTATGAGGAGAATCTATTTGATAATATTCAATGATCAACCATCTATACAAATATTAATTTAATATTTAAAATACAACAAACCTATTACATCATGGCTAGCTTCATACTACATAATAAATAAGCATTTTAGAAAGTATAAGCTTGTCAATAATGAGCTGGGGGCATAGTGGTAATGTCAGTTGGCTAATAGTCTAAGAGGAGTGGCTGACTATCCTGTGGTTATGAGTTCAAATCCACCCCTTGTAGCTGATAAAATGCAAATTCAGTTTATTAATTTTTTTAAAATCTTGAATTCAGATACTGTTCAAATTATCATTGACTGTCTTTTGAAAAAATAAGAGATAACAAGGTGTAGAGCTGGATGAACACAGCAGGCCAAGCAGCATCAGAGGAGCAGGAATGCTGATGTTTCGGGCCTAGAAGTGAAGGGTCTAGGCCTGAAATGTCAGCTTTCCTGCTCCTCTGATGCTGCTTGGCCTGCTGTGTTCATCCAGCTCTACACCTTGTTATCTCAGATTCTCCAGCATCTGCAGTTCCTACTATTTTTGAAAAAATAAATTGTTTTCTTACATCCTGTCGGGAAGGAAATTAGTTGTCTTTACTAGGGCTAGCCTATAGGTAACTCCAAATGTGGCTTATTTCTATTTACTATCTAAAAACACCGAGGAAGCCACTCAGTTGTACAAAAAGCCTCTACAGAAAAGTGTAAAATAAATAAAGCCAGTTGAATCATCCAGCAAACTCCCTTGAATCATAGCACTGTGGGCTTTATCTGCATGCAATGGACAGTCGTGATAAAATAAGGCAGCTCACTATCACAATGGCAACAAAAGCTGAACTTTCAAGTGAATTGTCATGAGGAAATCTTTTAAAAGTGGGTCAGCTATTCACATATCCCACATTGTCAGCATTGTACATCTGCTGCCAGCTTGTTGTGGATTTTTGTGAATGAAACCATCTACTTCTTGGCCTAACTAGTAGAGATCTTAGGTCTGAGTTCCTAGGTGCGTGAGTTTGTGTGCTACATATTGTGGATTGAGGCAGAAATATTTACCAGGACAACACCTACTCTTTGTTAATCTGTGCCATTTACATACTCTAGAATAGGCACATGCAGCCTTGATTTTGAACCCTGTGGTGCTCCATATTTCACTGGAGTATGTGCTTGACTGTATCTTGAATTCATAACCTTTGTACTCAGATAGTGGAACACACTCTAATGAGGGAAGGTTTGAGATGTTCCAGGATAAGTGGTAGGCGATTTCAGACTGAGATGAGGAGAAATTTCTTCACTCAGAGGGTGGCGAACTTATAGAATTCTCTGTCACAGAAGGCAATGAAAGTGAAGTTAGACCATATTTAGGGGAGAATTGAATAGATTTCTAAAGGCTAAAGATATCCAGAGAAATGGGGAACATAGGGAATATGGTGTTGAGACAGAAGATAAACCATGATAATGTTGAATGGCGAAGAGAGTTAATGGCCCGATGGCCTACTCCTTGTCTAATTTTCTTTGTTTCTATGCTTCCATATCCTATTTGAACTTGAAGGGTTCTCGGTCTTTGGCTGGAGGACTGTTGATGTCTCTTGATTCTGATTGTGAGCAAATCATTTCTCGACTGGAGGATCTTTTATCACTTGGATGCTATTTGCAGAGGATGTCATTCCTGTAAACACAATAGGTTGGTCTATTACATTATTTGAAGGATCATTCATCTCCTGAATTCCTCTCTGCTAATTTAGGTAGGTGTCCAATAAAATCATGTGCACAACCTTTAATCTCATGAATGTCCATTGTGTGAGATGTTTGCTCTATTGAAACAAATGTACTTTCTTTCTTATAGTAGCCTAGATTTTCAGACCAGGCAATTTCTTCTTCTTGACTGTGTCCTAAATCTGTGGACATTCATCTGGCTCCCATGAAATCACTTTCACTTCTTTCCATGTTGGTCAAAAATGTAAGCTCTTTAATGTAGTGAGTTGGTTGGGTGCTTTTATTCATAATCTATGGATGTCTTTCTGGTGAACTATACATTTTCACTTCCTTAAATGTGGCACTAGAAGACTGCTCCCTACTTAGCATTATCTCTGTTAATGGTACTGATAATACCTCTTTGAAAGATAAAGGATTTAAATGTTGCTCTGGAACTTGGTTGACATCATCTGGCAATAAATCAAATCTGCTGTATCAATTTGTTTGGCCAGCTGCTTTGCTGAAATTCATTAAAGATTCTTCAATGAGTTTAAGTGGATTTTACAGCTGTTTTTTATTCTTGTTCCTTCTGGTAAATTTTTGCTGATTTTTGTCAGCTGAAGTTTCTTCAGGGCTGATAGGAAAATGGTTCCATCAGTCCTGCAAAGTCATAGTCTTTTTTCCTGTCAACAGCATGAAATCATTCTTTTCTGTCAATGTATCTCGTCTCAATAGAATCTCTTTTTTTTTACACTCTGCAATGAGTTCAGGAAACTGGAAATCTTTTCCTAGTTGCCCTTCTACAGGTTGGGTGATAATTTTGTCTCTGCATCAGTTGTTCTCTAAAACATGTAAGACTCCTTCTGCTATCATAAGGCGTAACGTTGGCAAGGAAAGCTCCTGATAATTATTATGTACTGAATCTCCTTGGCTGATGAATCAGCCCTCCTCCCTGTTGAGCACTACTTGAAGTAGTACTGATGATGGTACTTCCACTCTAGATGGGGGGCAAATGTCCATAACCAAAAGTGGCTCGGTTACATCCCTACTAACTGAATTGGTCAAGTCCTAAAGGACACAGTTGCTATACTGTGAATGCAACAAATGTTAAAGTAACCAACAAGAGGCAAAAACACAATTGATTTCATCCTCACCAATGTATTTGCCATAGTTGCTCTTTATCATGCCAATATCGGTAAGAGTGACCGCAGCACAGTCTTTGGGGGACAGTGCAACGTCACCTCTTTACATTGAAAATAACTTACATCCCATCGCCGTGTTAAATGAGAGAAATTTTAAACAGATCCAGCAATTCAAGGCTGTGCACCCATGAGGAGCTGCAGTCCAAGATTACCAGCAGAGTTGTAGTCAATTACAATCTGCAATCTCATAGCCTAGCATATCCCCCACTCAACCATTGCCATAAAACTAGGGGACCAATCCTGATTCAATGAAGTGTGCAAGGCAATACCAGGCACACCTGAAAACGAGGAAACAAGGTGTCAACCTGCTGAAGCTACACAACAGGAGTACTTGTGTGCCAAACACCATAAATAATGAATAATACTAGGCAATTCCACAATTAGCAGATGAGCTATAAGCTCTGCAGTCCTCCTACATCTTGTTGTAAGTGGTGGCAGACAACTAAACAACTCACTAGAGGAGGAGGCTCCACAAATATCCCAATTCTCAATAACAAGGAAGTTTAGCACATCACTGCAAAAGATAATGCTGAAGCATTTGCAACAATCTTCAGGCAGAAGTGCCAAGTGGATGATTCATCTCAGCTTCCTCTAGAGGTTCCCAGCATCACAAGATGCTAATATTCAGCCAATTCAATCCACCCTACATGAAATCGAGAAATGGCTAAAAGCACTGGTTAGTGCAAAGCCTACGGGCCCTGACAATATTTCAGAAAGAGTACTGTCAACTCTGTTGGTTTGAGTTATAGGTGGCACAAAGGAAGATGGTTTTAGTTGTCAGTTAGAGGTCAGTTTTCTCAGCTGCAGGACATCCCTGTAGGAATTTCCTCAGGGGAGTGTCTTTGGACCAATTATCTTCAACCGCTTCTCCAATGACCTTCCCTCCATCATAAGGTCAGAAATGAAGATGTCCACTGATAGTCACACAATGTTCAGCACCGTTCACAACCGTCAGATACTGAGCAGCCTATACTCAAATGCAAATTTAAATGATGTCACAGTTTGGGATGACAAGTGGTAAGTAATATTTACACCACACAATGAACATTCATTGACCACCTCCAACAAGAGAGAATCTAACCAACATTCCCTTCACATTCAACAGCATTACAATCATTGTGGTGTTGTTACTGGATTAATAATCAAGAGATCCAAACCAACAGTCTGTCTATACATTCAAATCCCACAATGGAAGATACTGGAATTTGTTATATATGGTAAGAAAGATCTGAAAGGGTTAGCTGACATCACAGGATAAGCTTCAGCCATCAGAATATGAAAAACTCTTCCTGTGAAGAGCTAACTACTAGGCTCCGAATTGTTGTGTACAGGAATGTTTCAGTAGTAGTAAAGTGTACTTATTCTTAAGGATATCATGAAGTCCTACGAAGCACTCTCGTGTATCTCAGATGTAATGTAATGAGCTATTAAGTACTGAGATGAACCTATTCAGTGATTAAGAATGGGCCTATCTTCTGCCAAAGACATCCTTCCCCATTTGAAGCTAGAAACTTAAACTAAGAAGGTTTGAAATCAGTAAATCCATCCAATTCATTGCAGATGGTTCCAGTGGATACTATAACATATAATATGGCAGAGCTTGACCGTCGGTAAACTAGGGTTCTCTGAGAATGACTATGTCCTCGAAAACGCAATCACTATCTTTGGGTATGTCTTGTCTAACCAACATGACAGATCCTCCAGGGGTTGTGGCACAGTAGTTTAGAAACAGGAATGTTGTGCTGGGAGTTAACATTGAATCTGAATCACATGAAGTCTCATGGCATCAACTCAAACTTGGGCAAAGAAACCTCCTGCTGATAATCACCTAACACTCACTCCCTACTCTCATCTGATGAATCAGTACTCCTCCATACTGAACACAGGATGTACTCTGGATGGGAAACTTCAATGCCCATCATCAGTATGGCTCAGTAACACCACAATTAGCTGAACTGGTCAAGGGCTAAAAGATATAGCAGTCAGACTGGGCCTGGGTTCAGTGGTGAGGGAACCAACAAGAGGGAAAAGCTTACCTGGGGCAGCACCATGCCTCAGCGGTTAGCACAGCTGCCTCACAGCACTGGGAATCCAGGTTCGACTCCATTCTCAGGCAACTGTCTGTGTGAAGTTTACATATTCTCCCTGTGTCTGAGTGGGTTTCTTTGGGTGCTCTAGTCTCCTCCCATGGTCAAAAGATGGTTAGGCTAAGTTGCCCATAATTTCCAGGAATGTGCAGGCTAGGTGGATTAGACTGAATGCAGAGTTACAGGGAAAGGGTAGGGGGTGGGATTTGGTGGGATGATCTTTGGAGGGTTGGCATGGACACAATGGCTGAATGGCCTGTTTCCAAACTCTATAATTCTATAATTTACTTGACTTCATTCTCATCAACAGATCTGTCTGTCTATGTTAGTATCAGTAGGAGTGACTATCACACAATTATTATGGAGATAATGCTCCTCTTTCACACTGAGGATACACTCCATTGTGTTGTGTAGTACAACAGCTATGCCGAACAGGATAGGTTTCAAACATCCAGCAATTCAAGACTGGGTATGCATTAGGTGCTGTAGTCCATTAGCAGCAACAGAATTGCATTCATCAAACATCTGCAACCTCTTGGCCCAGCATATCCCAAAATCAACCACTGCCATTATGCATTGGGATCAACCCTAATTCAATGGAGAGTGTAGCAGGACATGCCAGGTCCAGCACCAAGCATATCTAAAACTGAGATGTCAATTTGGTGAAGTTGCAACACAGGGCTACTTGCATGCCCCACCACAGAAGGAGCATGAACAGTCATAGTAAGTGGTTTCACAATCAATGCTGCAGATCCATGCCCTGCAATCTGGCAACTTCCAGTTATAAGCAGTGGTTCACAATGAAACAACACATTGGAGGAGGAGGCTACACAAATATCCTCATTCACAATTGGTGCAAAAGACAAGGAAGTGAATGCATTATAGCCAAATCTGCAGACAACACTGTAGCAGTCTCCTGGCTGCTAAAACGGAGATAAATTGCTAACTTGGCTAAACAGCAAGGGATGCTGGGTGCATTGGCCAAGTAAAACTCTGAAGTCACAAAACCTAGATACCAGACATACTGCAAACACAGCAGTCAGGCGTTAACAACATTGGCATAATCTAAAAGGCAACAGTTATCTTGGACGGCCATAACCCAACAATTTATCCACCAAATAAAGGAGGGCCCAGACAGAAAGGTATTGGGTCCTGCTACACAAAGAGAAAACAGTAGCAAGCCATTCAAATGATTGACAATGTTTCAAACGGTTAAGTGTGTCTCCCTGATTGGTCAGAACTGTAGAAAGTTCCAGAAAACCATCCAAAAAGGTTAAAAACAAGGTTCACCTGCAGACCAAATTATCTTGAATGTTCTGGAGGCCTATTGAGGAGACCAGTATGACAAGAGGCAGAGACAGCTGACCATCCAGAGAGGAAGAGAGAAAGCAGCTTCACAGTCCTGAAGACCAAGCCAGAGCGAGAGCGAGTGAGAGCGAGAGAGAGAGAGCAACTGCGTAAATCTACAAGAGACCTTGGAAGCGTTGTAAACTTAAGAGGCCAAGGAGGATTAGAGATAATATGTTTAGTATTAAAGGTTATTGTAACTTGTTTTGTAATAATGTTGGGATTCTTTTGCATTGGTACTGTCTTGTGTTCGTGGTAATTTGACCGCTTCAGTATTGTGGGACACCTGGGCAAATTCATTCATAACACTCCAGTTGGAGTTGTCTAACTTGTGTTAAGGAGGGTCTAGACAAAAATACAAAAATAAATGGAAAGGCAGGTTGCAAGAGGGGTGCAAAAAGTTTAGAGAGATAAAGATAGGTTAGGTAAGTGGGCAAAATGTTGGTAAATGGAATATAATGTGGGAAACGGCGAAATTGTTCATTTTGGAAGGGAGAACAAATGAACAAGAGTATTATTTAAAAGTAGGGAAACTGCAGAAAGCTGCAACATGAAGTGACTTGGGGGAATTTGTAATAAAATATTAGCTAGTATACAGTTACAGAAGGTAATCAGGAAGGCAAAAGGAATATTGATCCTTATTTCAAGAGGTTTGTAGTATTAGAATGAGGCAGTCTTGCTGCAACTGTGCAAGGCGAGCGCTGTGAGAAGATTTAGTCCTCTTACTGTTGAAAATATATTATTCCATCAGAGCCAGTTCAGAAAGGGTTCACTAGGATGATCCCTGGTATGAAGGAATTGTATTATGAGCAAAAGTTAAATTGATTTATACCCCACTCATTGAAATTTAGAAGAATGTCAGGTGATCTAATTGAAATATGTAAGATTCCTCAGGGGCTTGACAGAGTAAATGCTGAGAAGATGTTTCCCTTCATGGGAAAGTCTAGGAGCAAAGGGTATAATCTCAGAATTAAGGGGTGCCAATTTCAGACTGAGATGAGGAGGAATTTCTTCTGTCAGAGGATTGTGAGTCTGTGGAACTTTGTGCCACAGGGAGCTATGCAGAGACCTTGCATATATTTAAGGCTGAGGTAGATAGTTCTTGATCAGTCAGGGAATGAAGGGTTATGGGAAAAGGGCAGGAAAGTGGACATGCGGTGTGTCAGATCAGCCATGATCCTATTGAATGGTTAAGCAGGCACAAGAAGCTGAACAGTCTACTCCAGTTCCTATTTCTTCTGGTCTTACAAGGATGAAGCGTTTGCAAGTATTTTCAGCCAGAAATGTCAAATAAGTGATCCATCCCAACTCCTCCTGAGGACCCATTATTACAGACGTTGGCCGTCAGCCAATTCAATTCACTCTAATTGATATCATGTATTAACTGAAGGCAATGGATACTGCAGAGGCTATGTGTCCTGACACTATTCCAGCAAAAGTACTGAAGATTTGTGCTACAGAACTAGCTCTGACCCTAGCCAAGACATTCCTGTACAGCTACAACACTGCCATCTACCTGACAATGAAAAATTTGACCAGGAAGACTTGTCCACAGAAAACAGAGCAAATATAATTCAGCCAATTACTACCCTGTCAATCTACTCTTAATAATCAACAAAATGATGTAAGGTGACATCAATCATTCTCTCAATTGGACTTACTCAACAATAACCTGCTCACTTACGCTCATTTTGAGTTTGGTCAGATCCTGTCAGCTCCTGACCCCACTAGTCCTTATTCAAACACGAACAAAAGAGCTGTACTGATGAGAGAATGTGAGGTCAGAAGGAAACTGTCCACTGGTTTGGTCTACGTACCTAGCAAAAAGGATCATGGTTGTGATTGTCAGAGACTAATCATTTCAGCCTCAGAACAACATTGTAGAAGTCTATGAGGATAGTGTCCTAGGTCCAACCACCTTCAGCTCCTTCATCAATGTCCAGGTTTCAGTTGACTAGTGACAAATTGCATTTGAGTTACAGGGGGTCCTTCAAATTTTTATAGCATGAGTGGACAACCTGAGATCCCCTGTTCCATAACACGGTACTGAACCACACAAAACAAGAAGTTGTGAGATTTGGACTGAGATGGATTATGCTTTTTTAAAAAACATTAATATGTGGGAATGAGCATCTCTGACAAGGCATATATTAGTTGCTGATACCCAATTCCGTTGGAAATGCGGTAGTGACGTACTTTCTTGAATTGGTTGAGACTGCAGTTTTAAAAGATACCGTGGAAAAGTTGTATCAAGTTGGTGCAGTGATGCAGTTACAATTGGCTCCAACATTAAGAGGTAAGGAACGGAAAGCCATCTGTAACCCTTCATCTTGGATGCTTTCAAGGCATCACTTTGGAATTTTATTTGCATGATGGGAAGATCAGTTGTGAACAACTCTCACTGAGAACTTAGCCATTAGGAATTGTACGATCAATGGGTGCTCTTGCTGGTAATAGAACTGTCAACATCCATAACCAATATAACTAACGACCTTTTTTCCTCATTACAGGAGAAAATAGCCAAGGTGCATAGTGGGCTGCCTGACATTTGACTCCTCACCCTTTGAAAGAGAGGATCCTGACTCTGACCGCCTTAAGTGAGAAATGAAAATGGCTGGCATAGCTGTTAGTACTGGTACAGGTGTCCAAAAGATGGTGGATTGTCCCACATGAATGGCAGCACAAAGGCCATGCAGGGTTAGTGGCATTGGAGGGTGAGAGTGAATGAGGGAAGATGTGGTATTTACTAGTGAGGGCAGTAGATTATGAGTCTTGGTGGAAGTAGAGACAGAGTGAATATGATGTAGCAGAGAGAAAATGGTGGCACTTAACTGGGTGGATATGCAAAGGCCATTGACCTTCTACCTACACTGCACGGCATTCCTCCGGAACCGAGCCAGGTGGCAATGTCAGAACAGGATGGTAGGGACTGGTGCTGAGGCAGCCTCTGGCAGTCTTGGGGGTAAGAGGATGTCATCCTCTGCATCACCCCATGCACAAGGGTCACCAGGGGCCTGCTTGAACTAAATTCCCCTTCTTAGCCACATCCAGGTTGAATTTCACAAACCCTGCAGGGCAGCTCTGGACTGACAGTGCTTGTCCTGGTGCACAGCAGCCTTTTGAATATTGTACCACTGCCAGGGATGCCAGTTCATTGCGGGGTATCAGGGCAGCAGCAAGTTCTTCTGACTACGGTGAGTGGCAGCTACTGCAATATCTAGTAACTGAGCTATTACTAGCTCAATATAGGAGCTAGTATTGAATGAAAGCAAAGGGATGGGGGCAGGTTAGGCACTCAATGAGGCAGGTTTTGGACAATAGTGTGAGAAATCTTGCTAGGTCTTAGGAAGAAAAATCTCCATGAAATTCAATAAGATTGTCATTTAGCCAAAATTTGGTAAAATTCAGCCCATATTTTTATGTTACATTTTATATGCAGTGACTTAATATTAGAAGATTTTCAGATGATTATTTAGATGCATATAAGTGGTGCATGGTTTGCTCAGCTACATATTAACATATATAAAGAGTGAAAATCTATGAATGTCACTATAGTATCAGAACGATGGCTATTGAGGTATCTACTTAGTCTATCCAGAATCCTTGAGCAGGACGTTATTTTATCATCTCCATGCCAAGAGAAAGCAATACAATAATTCACCAGTCGTTAGCAGTGTGATAGCTTTGGGGCAGATTGTAACTTTAATTTTTGCCTGTGCCTATCATTGCAGCTGGAAACAGCTTCAATATCTGTGACCTTTTCCCAGGGTGACAGAAGGAGAATTGCACAGCTGTAAATAAAACCTCTGTGACACAGTACTGCTGTAGGCAGAGAGACATAAATTGAACACGCAACTGCATTTTAATGAGCCAGAGAGCTGATTTACCTTTTTGAAGACCAAATAGATAAGTAATTTTGCAGGTTAGGGTGCAGCTTAAAAGGTATGTGTCTTTAATGTTGCAAAGGAATGTCCAAGCCTGCAAAATTGAGAAAGGAGCAACACTCTAAAAGCTAGTGTTTTCAAATAAACCTGTTGGACTATAACCTGGTGTCGTATGATTTTTGACCTTGTCCAACCCAGGCCTTCCACATCAATCTACTTTCTGTTATGGCTGTGCCAAGATGTACAGTGAATCACGTATTGGAAGTGCATCAGTAATAAAACATTGTTTGTGATGTTGTCAGACTTTTCAAATTAAGTCATTGATTTTAAGCTCTCCTGCTGGTGGCTTTGAAGGCAGGGCTGTACGTCAAAATGGGTCTCTCCTGTTCCAGGCACCTACCCATCAGCCTCTGTCTGCCCCCTGCAATTAAACAGTGGACAGGGGAGCTGCTGTGCAGCCCACGTACCTCTTTTTGTCCCATTGAGGACTTTAGGTGGCCAATTAAAAATCACCTCAAGGCTTCAATTCAGCATTGCGGGTGTTATACCTGAATTTTGAGGAGGCTCACACTATGTGGGAAGTTCTGTAGCTTTAGCTGTGCAGGATAGTATTGGGAAAAAGTGTGTGAACCTCCATTGTGGCCTCCCTGGACAAATAAAAAGCACCCAAGGTCGTCCTCTCCCTTTTACCCACCCTTCCACTTCGGCCTCTCAAACCCATTCACCCAACTCTCTTCACTGGGGTTACCAGTCTGGCCATGCGTTTCTAATCCCAGCTGATAGTTCTCTTAGGAAAACTAGGTCTCAGAACAAAATCTGGTTTGGCAGCTTATATGTTTAATTTTTGCAGTTGGTTACCAAGGGGTTTAGTCAATGAAACATATTCAGATATGGGGGTTGAAATGTTCTTTAAGAACATTGTATAAGTTTATTACAAAGTGAAGGAAAACAAACTCTTTTCCCAGTTTCTTTTCCTGGGACTGTGGAGAGAATTTTCAGAGTCGACTGCATGAACCTTTCACAATTCTGATGGCTGGAATTTTGTCAGTTCTAGTGACTTGGAGATTTCTATCCAAACTCTCCTAGTTCAGAAGCTTTACAAACTAAAACACTTTGGTGATAGTGACTGGTTCCCCTCAATTAGAACATGATCCTTCAAGGAGAAAAGCAAAAATTGCCTCTGAACTCAACTCCTAATTCTTCAGAACTGAGATCCTAAACCTTCTGTACTTAAGTCAAAATTAAACTAATGGCCTTGGCGTGTTTATACTAACTGTTCCAAATTTAATCTAATTTTTTTATTTTCCTGCCACACACTTAACAGCAATCAGATGCTTTCTTGGAGCTGATGGACTTTGGCCACTGATCCAAATTACTTTCTGATCTGATTTTTTAAAAAAGGGAGTTACCTTAGCTGGACTGACCAACATTTATCTGAGTAGAGAGTTCTATGATTTTAATCGACAGACAGCGAAAAGGCTAATATATTGGCAATTTGTAACAATACATTTTGCAGATGGTGAACATTACAGCCATGTCACACTAATGGTGGAAAGAATGACTGTAAATGTTTAAGGTGCTGGATGGGGTGCCAATCAATTTTTGTCCGAGATGATATTTAGCTTAGAGAATGTTGTTCGAGTTGCTTTCATCCAGAACTTGGAGAGTATTCCATATTCCATGACTTATGCATTGTAATGGTATGGAAAAGTTTTGAGGAATCAGGGCCTCAAACACTCACTGCAAAATTCCCACCCTTTTGCTACATAATGAATGTATTTATGCCACTATGGATAATCCACCTAGCCTGCCCATCCCTGGACACTGTGGGCAATTTAGCATGGCCAATCCACCTAATGTGCACATCTTTGAACTTTCCACAATTAGAGTTGTCCTGAAGGTTTTGCTGCCGACAAACTTGGCATGCTTCATTATCTGAGGAATTGCAAATGCTACTGAACACTGGGTATTCATCAACACATACCTCCATCTCTGACTCAAGTCAATCGAGAGTATTCCTTTAATCTTTATTGATGTTACTGTTTGGTTCCATACGCAGTACATTGCTGCCTTGATATCAGAAAGAGTCACTCTCACCTCACCTCTAATTTCATCTCTTTTGTCTATATTTATGAAGTGAGGTTATTATGAAGGTAAACAGTACCTTGGTAAAATTCAAATGGAGCATTATTTAGCAGTTTGTAAGTGAGCAAATGCTGTTGCATAGCACTGACTATGACACTTTTATCACTTTGCTGATGATTCAGTATGTGTTGATAGGGTAGTATTTTGTTAAATGGATTTTTTCCTGTTCTTTTTATTGGTAGGACATAGCTGGGCAATTTTCCACTCCATACTCAAACAGTTTGATTATAGATGTGGCTAGTTCTGGAACACAAATTTTCAGCACAATCAGTTCTTGTGTGGAGCAAAATCTAATTTAGTTGAGACTTACAAGAACATGTTGAGCTCTATCCTTGCCAATGTCCATGAAGCTTTTCTGGTGTTTAATCATCCATCACCATTCATGACTGAATGTTAAATCTGATCCGGTCGCGTGGGGATACTTAGCCCTGTCTGTGTAATTCTATTTCCACTTGTAGTGTAACGTACATGTAGTTCCATATTATGACCTTATCAGTTTGGTACCTTATTTTAAACTTTGCCTAGTAGTGCTGGCATACTCTTCTATTCTTCTCATTGAACGAAGGTTGGTGGCTGGCTCATGAGGTTCAAATTATCATGGAATACAGTCCAATATGCTGTTGCTGTTTGCCCAAAACACCTCACTAATGGTTAATTTTGAGTTGCTTGATCTTATCTGACTCAATCCCAGGTAGCACCTTCGTGGAGCTACATGAACTCCCTCCATATCAAAAAGGATCTCGTTCTCCATATGGACTTTCTGTTGCCAGGCCTGCCAGTGGCCTCATGGGCAAAGGTAGGTAGATTGAGGATGAAGCAAAGTAAGTTTTTCCTTCATGTTGGTTCTCTCACCATCTGCCACTAGTAGAGTCTAGCAGCTATGTTCTTCAGGGTACTGTCAGTACAGTAGTTGAGTTACTAAGCCAGTGTTGGTGGTGGGCATTGAATCTGATGGATACATTAAAGTTGAGTGGTCTGGCCTTATTTTTTAACTCCTTTATGGCAATTATGTTAATCTTTCCTGGTTCTTCGCATTCTGCTGGCAGCGGCTACTCTTGGCTGGAGTGACTGTGCATTCAGTCTAATAGGGTGCATTAAAGAGGAGCTGACGTGCCCTTGCACTTGCTAGTAGTAAGCCCTGGGCATGTAATTATTCTGCCTCAGAGATAGGAATGGGATCTTCAGCTGGGTCAAACAAGGACCTTGCTCATCATCTGCCTCACAAGCGAACGTAAATGATCCCTTGGCAATATTTCAAAGCATAACAAAAGGATTCTCCTGGAATAAACATATAAAATGCTGGAAATGCTCAGTGATTTGGCAGTTGTGGAATGAGAAACAGAATTAGCAGGCAAAGGAAGTTGTAGGCAATAGAGTTCTCACTCACTTGCTCCAGAACCCTGTGTTGCCTTTCTTTAGAAAGGCCTATCACAACAGACATCACCATGAACAGCAGCAGGTCTTTCCTGGGATCAAAGACACCAAAGCGGATATTCTGTTTGACAAGAGCTGCTGGCCATTCAGAGGCCAGCTATTGTTCCTGTGGGCAGAACAACCCAGAGACTGGTGGCTGTTGCTGCGAATGGCTGAGGTACAGAGATCACAGGTGAATGATGGTGGGCAGGCGATCATGGAGAGGTTGTGCTTGGGGCAGACAGTGGCTGTTAATGGTCTCCCACTTTCTGATGCTGGGTCCCTCAGGCAGGTACTGAGTGCCTTTGATCCCACCTTGGAAGGTAGTAAATAACCCTGATGGGGATGAGGTCCTAAGGGAATCTACAAGCATGACTCCAACTTACAGAGGACTACCATCTTAATTTTCTACCTTGCTCTTGTGCTGACATTCTGTCCTCAGCCTATTACTCTGTTCTAGTGAAGCTTAAGGTACACTGAATGAAGAGGACATCTTCTTTTGGTTAAGCATTTCACAGTATTTCCCAGAACAACCTGCTTCTTTTTTTATATATATTTTGTTTTTTCTCTTTTTTTGATTTCAGTCATTAGCACAGCTTCCCTAGGTACTTTCATGTTGGCATGCTGGCTCAGTGGTTAGCATATTGCCTCATAGTGTCAGGGACCTGGTTTCAATTCCACTCTTGGGGGACTGTCTGTGTGGAGTTTGCACATTCTCCCTGTGTCTGCTTGGGTTTCCACTGGGTGCTCTGGTTTCCTCCCATAGACAAAGACATGCAGATCAGGTGGATTGGCCATGTTAAGTTGCCAATAGCATCCAGGAATATGCAGGCTGGGTGGATTGGCCATGGAATATGCAGGGTTACAGGGAAATGGCAGGGGGGGGTAGTTGGTCAGCATGGGATGCCTGTCGGGGAGTTGGTGTGGACTCATTGAGCTGAATGGCCTGCTTCCACACTCTAAGGATTCTATGATTTTGTTTAGATCTTTTCTCACCCCATCACCATTCCCTTTGGCCCTTTAAGAAGGTTTCTGTTAATCGGTCACTCATGTCTTCTATGCTGTTAAAAATGTACCCTCCTTTTCTTCCATCTGCCCATCCATCCATACCTTAAAATCCATTCCATTTCTTAATTTCCCCAGCTCTGATGAGATATATTTTACCTGAAATGTTAATGCTTTTTCTCTCCACAGATGTTGGCAGACCTCCACAGATGTTGAGTATCGCCACCATTTTCCTTTCTTCTTTCAGATTGTCAGCATCTGCCATTTTCTGATTTTTTGCTTAGACTTTTCCAGGAGTCCTGGCTAATATTTATTCTTCAACCTGTGTCGTGAAAACATTTCACTGCAGTTTGTGGGAGCTTTCTGTGCGCAAATTGACTTCTGTATTTCCTTGTAATGAATGTTTCAAAAGCAACCAGCTGTAAATTTTGGAAGACTTGAGTTCATAAAGCTTACTTTGCAAATGTCTGTTTTTTCTTTTAATTTTCTATTCATTGGAGAAAATAGAACACGATCAAAACTTAACCTGTTTCTCCTGTCTGCTGGTTTTTGTGTGTGTTCCAGATTTCTAATTGGCTTCATTGCTTAAAGCAATGCAAATGGAAAAGAGAGGTTCTGTCAGTAATTTGGGATGCCAATCATATACTCATATTTCACGAGAAAGAATCTGGAAAATTCTTTCTGTATGGAGGAAAAGAGAAAGTCATACATAATTTTTGGCAAGAGATAATGTCCCACAAAGTAATGCATTCCAGTATGATTTAGTTGTGTTATATATTTGTGTTATGTTACATACTTAGAATGGGCAAAGGTCTTCACACCTATGACCATTTGAGTTCTGCCTGACTCATGGCCGTATACTTTTTCATTCCCCATCACCATTTGATGAGAGAGAAGGAGAAACTAAGAAATGCAGAAATTCAGCCAAATACAGGAATCCTCTGTCAAATATACATCTCCAACCCCTCAAAGGCAATTACATGGAGTTAATGTGGCTCCAAGTAAGTATTATATTTAACTGGAAGTTGTCATTTTTTAAAAATTGATGGGCAGTTGTGTTAAATTGGTTAATGTAATGTAATACAGGTGGTTCATAATTCTTTGGAAGAAACTGCGCCCATCGGTTGAGAGAGGCATACACTGATTACATCTGATGTTCCAGAGTACAAAATGTAATTCATTAAGCTGAATGCCACGGTCTGTTTTAGGTTTCTATGAAAAAGCTATGGAGTGGAAAATGAGTGAAGGGGAGGGATGCTTAGAGTTCCAGAGAAAGATGCTGAACGTACACTGTGCTAAAAAATGTTTGGTATTTTGCTTTGTATGTAGGAGGCAATGTTTACAAACATGAAAATATGCAATGGACTAAGCCTAACCTTCTATAAGGAGATGCTGATGTGATAAAATATGGACCATTGACTGTTGAATTCCCTCATCTGATTTAATACCTGGAAGATTAATGGACTGAAATGGTTTTGAAAATGGATCAAAAACAGATTTAAAATGGTCACAGGCATCACCTGATCTATACAAATTGGTGAAATTTCAAGAAACTGCCATGAAAGTACCTGAACTAAAATTATTAAGGGCAATGAAAGCAATTGACTCCACCCTGTAAGGGCTGTAAAAGTCCTCATTTCCTGTTTGATTTGAACCCTTTGAGGGAATCTTCAGGAGTTGTAGATAAAACATCACTTACAATTACCAAGCCTAGACACAATGAACTTAGTAGATGGAAAATACAAGCAAGCTGCTATTTCAAGAGACTCTCTCATGGCAGAAGCAGATGCAATAGATTTTTGTTTGCAGTGCTGGGGCAGGCTGGCTTTCCTTCCCTTTCTCTCTTTGCCTTTCAAGAAGAAAATCTCTGTGACAACACTGACCGGAAAGAAATGCTTGGAAACTGCGAGTTTAAAAGATGATTGCATTATTCTCTGTTGCCAACAGTCCCAGAAACTAACTAATCAACCATGGTCTCAGGTTAAATCCTCACATGCAAAGAATTGCACTCTGCTGCTGAAAAGAAAAACAGAGGCCCTCTTACTGCTCCTCCCTCCGGAGGCTGTGCAGTGGCTATTGGAGGTTTCTGTTCTTGCTGAGCTTGCTGATAATGTTGTGATTGATGTTTCCTTCAATGCAAAGAATGCCTCAAGTGCCTATTCCATCACAGAAGCTGTGGGGATGTTGGAATTGAACAGCACATTGGTAGCAGTATCCCCAGTCCCTCACATCAATCATTATGAAGCAACATGTATTTTCCTGACAGAGTGTGGCATGAATGTTTCACAAGGAGGTCAATGTTGTGTCTCGATATAAAACTCTAAACTAAGTAATCTTATTCAGATGTAGATTATAGATCCAAAATGCTAATACTCCAATGCAGAACGAAATTCAGGCATTTATTAACCATATTAATAGCACCACTGTATCCTTTCCCAGAATAAACCATCCTTGATCATCACATTATATCCTTGCAAGCATACAGTTAGTCGTGAGAATGTGGCAGCTCCAAAGCACTGTCTTCTGTTATACTGTATGAGAAGTGATTCAGAACTGGTAAGTCCGGGTCAGGCTTTTAAGTTTGTATCTGCATAGCTTTGACAGGGAACCAATTGATGCAAAATATGTAAATAAAACAGAAATTGCTGGAAAAACTCAGCAGGTCTGGCAGCATCTGTGAAGGAAAAAGACAGAGTTAACGTTTGGGGTCCACTGACCCTTCCTCAGAACTCAAAAAATAATGAAAGAACTGCAGATGCTGTAAATAGTCACGATTACTTGGGGCCATAATTTATCATGTTCACAGTTGCCAAGAGAATGACTTTTCAATTAAATCCAATTTGATGCAAAGGCCTAGTCTTACACAATCTGTGAGAGCGTGATTAATACAATTGCCTCTAGTTGGGCCGCACATTCAAAGAATTGCACACTGCTGTCCCCCAACCCCAGCCTTGAGTTTCCCACTTCTCTCATTATTCCTTAGGACAATCCCCTAACTGTTAATGCTCAAAACCCTAAGACTGACTGTGGCGCACACCTTCAGACGGATTGGGGAGGGCAGCACTACACAGCATGGCCCACATCCCCAGCAGATGTCTCCACAGCAGGACACCAAATGGCATAACTGTCTGCTCCAGACTGGTTGTACCCAACCTGCAGGATTGACTGTGGTCCAATTCCTAAACTGGAAGAACTATTCTCCATTTTCTGGTAGGTTTAAGTGCCTGATTAGCCGTGGAGTGAGATCAGATGAATCCCTTGACTGCCTGAGGCAAGACATCCTGACTGGCTTTAGTCCTGCTTCACTCCACTGGGCACTGGTCCCCTTTCCAACATTGCCATTTGCAGATGCAGTGGGTTTGCCACCTAAGCTGTTGCACATGCTGCAGTGTGACATTGATGTAGTACATGCCATACAGTAACATGTGAACCTCCTTGACTGTTCAATGATCTGAACTGTCTGCCTCTCCCTCTGAATTAAAAAGCAATACAGGACAGAGAAACTTGCAGCCTGCAAGTCAGCGCAAAGTAAATGACTGATAAGTGAAGATTCATAAGATGTATCAAGTGTAGATGAATGACACTCATGTAAACTCTTGCATGCAGGGAGACCAGGCAGAGGTTATCTGTAAAGACCAGTTCTGAAGAATTTCAGAGATAGTAGGAACTGCAGATGCTGGAGAATCTGAGATAACAAGGCGTAGTGCTGGATGAACACAGCAGGCCAAGCAGCATCAGAGGAGCAGGAAAGCTGACGTTTTGGGCCTAGAAG
>NC_063332.1:147255398-147301103 GCF_021869965.1 Rhincodon typus | reverse complement strand
CCTCCCACTCTCTCCCTATTTATTTCAAAACCCCCTTCCCCTCCCCCTTTTCTGATGAAGGGTCTAGGCCCGAAACGTCAGCCTCTCTGCTCCTATGATGCTGCTTGGCCTGCTGTGTTCATCCAGCCTTGCACCTTGTTGTCTCGGATTCTCCAGCATCTGCAGTTCCTACTATCTCTTATGTTTTCTATCAAGTCAGTCTAAAAGATAGGTAAATTGAGGAATTTTGTGCATTTTTATAAAATCTTTAAATTTGGTGACAGGCCCAGGACTTGATTTCAAGTGTGTTACCCCAGGAGATGTGACTAATGAGATCTAATTTCACTTGGAATATTTCCCTGAGCAGCAACAGATCCAGATGTACCAGGGTGAGAAAATTAATTTTTCAAATTTCCTCATCAGAAATTTGCATTTGGCAACAAAAACTGACTTTATAATTGGAAGTACCTTCATATTTGCCATTTTGCCACATCTTATAATTTTGAGAAGGCTTTTCCTGCTTATGGACATCAATTTGGCACTGTTAAAGCGTTCACTTTCAAAACATCTTCATATTTCTTTTACTGACCATCACAAAATGACTTCCCAGCTGTTCTGTCAGATCTTCTGCTCACCACTGGCCCATTAAGGAATGCCGTTGTAAAAGCATTGAAGTACCACACATGCGATGAAGTGAATGATGGTTTTGAAGCTTTGTCGGTTAGACAGTTCAGGAAAAGGACAGTGTGATATAGCCTTAAGAATTAGAGTCATCCATGCTTCAGTGGTCCACAGAATTTTAGGAAAAAACTAAACCTGCATCAGCTCATACTTCCACTTGGGATTTGCAGATCAGATAGAAGTGGAAATAACATCAGGAATTCAAAGAAAGAAAGTGATGTTTCGATCTGAATGTCAAAATGTCACTGAAAATCCTAAGGCAGGTTTAAGTGAGATTCCTTTTTTTCCATTTGTTGATCCAGCAACAACCAGCCTGAACAGAAGATTTACTCAGCAGGAAGTCTTTGACAGTTTTTTTAACTTTCTTTATGGCATTAGAAAGGTGGGAGCACCATAGATTGGAACACTTTAATTCAATGACATTAACATTTGAATCTTGAAATAGCTGACATTGTCACTGATGATCTAAACCTTGAGATTCATTCAGTTATAAATGTCTTGTCAGATAACACGCTTTGTTCACCACTGGAACTATATGTACAAGAAAACCTTTTGGATCTTTATTCAAATTTGAACACTGCATTGCATTTCCATGGACTGCCCATTTTCACTAATTCCACACCCCTATGCTCCCCTATATGGACACACACCACTTAACACTCAACCTCTGACTTTCCTCTTTGTCCTCTGGGTGCTGATATTACAGATTGATAATGTCCACTCTTGTCCTGTACACTGTCCCCACCCCCACCATACAGGCCTCAGTAGTTGTCACTGCTAACAGCCTCCCTCCGGTAGTCTTCCATTCTCTTTCATTCTGTATTGCTTCCCCCGCATATATCCTGAAATCACCCTATTACCATCCTTGTCCCCACCTCAGTGCATGCCTCTGGACATCTGTCCACAAATTTGGATGCACCTACACCCTTATCACCATATAGCACCCTTTCCCTAGCACCCATTGACACCACTCCTCCAAAGTATGGACCTCCAGGATTGACTGCTCTCCAATCGCTTGACCAACTTTGATTGACAGCCTATGGAACAACTGACTCGACAGCTGACCACTCTCCTGCAGCTCCCAGATAAAGGTAAGCTATTCCTCTGTTTGCAACAGCCCTACAGAACCGACTATGACCCACTTCCCGGACTATAGTTAGACATATCTGCTATCCATGACTATCTCAAATGCATGACTGATCACGGTCATCCTCCTGCACTGTGTGTAAATTCTGTTCTTGACTAACTATACCGGCACCCCTGACTGAAAATAGTCCCTCTTAACTTGATGGACGACTACCTCCAACATAACTTCAGACATGGCCATTTGGTGAAAAATCATGCACTGTATTTGCTGAATAGGCAACTAGTACATGCTATTGGTGTGAAATTGACATATCACAGTGCTGTACAGCAAGATATCCACCCCATGGACAAATCACTACTGACAAGTATGATAAGCAACCTAGTTCTGAGTCTGTGCTAAACACTAAGTTAATTGTTAAATGAATGAGTGTCATTTTTCTCAAAGTAGATGTAAAATACAATCATACTATGATTGATGTTGCCTAGAGATGCCTTCATGATGGGTTTATTAATTAATCCCAGCTCATTGAACAATACCAGGTCTAATACAGTCTTGTTTATGTTTAGGTCCAGATGTGTAGTTCTAAGAAACAATTCCAAAAGCATCCTATGGATTCCACATCTGAATTTTTCCAGTCTCTACCTCTTTTAAAATCCCACATGAAGCAATCAGCTGCATGCAAAAATAACACCAATAAAGAATCATATCATGAAGTATTATATCAAAAAACATTTTAATCTCCGACTTATATCTTGAACAATAATATAGCATCTGATTTATCACCATTTAGTGACTATAACCACAATAATCGAGTAACTTAATCAAGTAATGAATATGCTAGAACAGCAAGATGAGAAGAAAACTGAGAATATGTATCAAAATTCAACAGATCGTTATTTAAACATGAAAGCAGTATTTCATACCAGCTCTTTACAATGAACATGTGGTTCATTTCATTCTTGGATCTCACTGATATAAAGAGCACTGGATTTCAGAAAAAACATTCTTATAACTTTGCATTAATGTTGAATCTGTCATCTAGTAACAACAGTATAAAGATGATTTGATGTTAAGATCATAAGATATAGGAGCAGAATTACACCATTTGGCTTATCAAGTCTGCTTCATGATTCAGTCAAGGCTGAAATGTTTTTCAACCCCATTCTCCTGTCTTCTCCCCAAAACCCTTGATCCCCTTACTAATCAAGAACCTATCTTAAAAAAACTCAATGACTTGGTCTCCACAGCTCTCTTCGGCCATGAGTCCACAGATTGACCACCCTGCAGCTGAAAAAACTCCTCCCCATCTCAATTCTAAAGGATCATCCCTTCACCCTGCGGCTCCTAGTGGAAACATCATCTCCACATTCACTCCATCCAGGTCTTTCAGTTTTTGTAAGTTTCAGTCAGATCCTCCTTCACCCTTCTAAACTCCATTGAGTACAGACACAGAGTCCTCAACTGCTCCTCATATGACAACCTCTTCACCCTCAGGATAACTCTTGTAAGCTTCCTTTGGCCTCCTTCCATTGTCAGCACATTCTTCCTTAGCTATGAGACCTGCAATTGCTTACAATATTCCAAATGTGGTCTGACCAGAACCTTAACCAGCCTCAGCAGTACATCTCTGCTCTTGTATTCCAGCTCTCTTGAAATGAATGCTAACATTGCAGTTGCCCTGAGCTGTCAATTGAATCTGCGTGGTAACCTTAAGAGAATTCTGAACTAAGACTTCTAAGTCCCTTTGTGATTCAGACTTCTGAAACCTTTCACCATTTAGAAAATAATCTATGCCTCTATTCTTCCTACTAAAATGTATAACTCACACTTTGTCCGTTGTATTCTGTCTGCCACTTCTTTGCCCACTTTCCAAGCCTGTCCAAGTCCTTCCGCAGCCTCTCTGCTTCCTCAACAAAAACTGTCCCTCCACCTGTCTTTGTGTAATCTGCAAATTTAGCAACAAGTTCCTTTGACCAGATTGTTAATGTATAATATGAATAGTTGTGGTCCCAACATTGACCCCTACAGAACTCCAATAATTACCAGCTGCCATCCTGAAAAAGACTCCTTCATACCTACTCTCTGTCTTCTGCCAATCAGCCAATCTTCTATCCATGCCAGTCCCTTGCCCTAACACCATGGGCTGTGGAACACCTGTTAAAGGCCATCTGGAAAGGCCAAACAGATCACGTCCATTGTCCAGCTTATGCATTACCTTCTCAAAGAATTCTTTCAGATTTATTAAGCATGACCACCCCTTGATGACTGTGGCCTATATTACAATGTACTTCCAAGTACTCCACAATCTCATCATTATTATTGGCCTCTAAAATCTTACCAGTCACCAAGGTCAAGCTAACAAGCCTGTACTTTCCTGTCTTCTGCCTCCCTCACTTCTTAAACAGGGGAGGTTACATTAGTGATTTTCTAGTCCTCTGGGACACTCCCTGACTCCAGTGGTTCCTGAAAGATCATCCAAAGACTCTTCAATTTCCTCGGCTATTGCCTTCAGAATCCCATTGTGTAGCTCATCCGGTCTAGCTAATTTATCTGCCTTCAGGCCTTTCAGCTTTCCTTAGTGATGACCATTTACTTCTGCCCTTGGAATGTCTTGAAGCTCTAGTATGCTGCTGGTGTCTTCCAGTGTGAAAACTACTGCAAAGTATCTATTCATTTCCTCCACTATTTCTTTGTTCCTCATTGTTACTTCTTCAGCCTCATAATCCAGCGATCCAATGTCCACTCTTGCTTCTCTTTTACCTTTTAGATAGTTAAAAAAAAACTCTTGCAATCTTCTTTTATATTTGTCATTGTGTCATACAGCATGGAAATAGATTCCTTGGTCCAACTAGTCCACACTGACCATGTTCCCAAACTGAACTAGTTCCACTTTCTCATATTTGGCCCATATCGCTCCAAACTTTTCCTGTTCAGGTACTTATCCAACTGTACCTGTATCCACCTCTTCCTCCGGCAGTTCATTCTACACATGAACCACTCTCTGTGTAAAAGACTTGCCCCTCATGTCCTTTTTAAAACTTTCTCCTCTCAGCTTAAAAATATCTCCCCTAGTTTTGGACTCATTCATGCTAGGGAAAAGGCCCTTGTTATTGACCTTATCTCTGTCCCTCGTGATTTTATAAACTTCTATAAGGTCACCCCTTAACCTTCTATGCTCCTGTGTAAAAAGTGCCAGCCTATCCAGCCTCTCCTTATAACTCAAACCCTCCTTTCCCGGCAACATTCTGTTAAATCTTTTCTGCATCATCTCCAATTTAATAACATCCTTCCTGTAATAGGGCGACAAGAATTGTACACAGTACTCAAGAATCGGACTCACCAACATCCTGCATAACCTCAACCTGATGTTCTAATTCTTATACTTAAAGGTCTGAGCAATGAAGCGCACTAAATGCTTACATAACCGCCCTGCCTAACTGTAAAGCAAATTTCAAAGAATTATGCACCTGCACCCCTAGTCTCTCTGTGCTAAAACACTACCCAAGGCCCTACCATTAATTGTACAAGTCCTGACCTTGTTTGTTTTATCAAAATGCAATACCTCGTATTTATTCAAATTAAATTCCATCTGCCACTTCTCAGCCCATTGACTCAATTGATCATGATCCCTTTGTAATCTTAGATAACCATCTCCAGTGGCCACTATACCACCAATTCTGGTGTCATCTGCAAACTGACTAACCATGCCTCCTATATTCGCATCCAAATTGTTTGTATAAATGACAAACAAAAGTGGACCCAGTACTGATCTCCATGGAACATTGCTTGTCATAGGCCTCCAGTCCAAAAAACAACCCTCCATCACCACCCTCTGTCTTCTACCATCAAGCCAATTTTGCATCCAATTGGCAAGCTTCCCCTGAACTGTACGTGGCCTACTCTCATATTTTATCTTTTCCCAACTCATTGCTTTTTTTAATTATCGTCTGCTGGTTTTTAAAGGTTCCCCACTAATCTTCACCACATTGTATGCTTTTTCTTTTGCTATTCTGTTATCCCTGACTTCCTTTGCCAGCCATGGTTGCCTTATTCTCTCCACAGCATATTTCTTCTTCCTTGGGATTACTGGTGTGTCTCCTGAATTACCCTGCTATTGCTGCTCCATCATCTTCCTTGCTAGGCTCCCCTTCCAATCAACTCTGGACAGCTCCTTCTTCATGTCTTTGTAATTACCTTTATTCAATTGTAATCCTATTATGTCTGATTCAATCTTCTCTCTCTCAAACTGTAGGGTGAATACTATTCTTATTATGGTCACTGTTCCCTAGGGGTTCCTTCACCTTCAGCTCCCTAATCACGTCTACCTCATTACACATTAATAAATCCAGAATTGTCTGTTGGCTCATGAGCTCCACCACAAACTGCTCCAAAAAAAACCATCTCATAGATATTCCAAGAATTCCTTTCTTGAGATCTGTAACCACCCTGATATTTCCAGTCCACCTGAATATTGAAGGCCCCTATGATTATTGTAATTCAGACTTTCTTACACACCTTTTCTATCTCCTGATATATTTTCACTCCAACATCATCACTACTGCTAGGAGGCCTGTACATAAGCCCTATCATGATCATTTTTCCTTTGTAGTTTCTCAAATCTACCCACATCACATCAGTGAACTCTATATTCACTCATGCTCACTCTGAATGGGATCCCTCTTGCCAATCCATGCAAATCTTACTGAAGGTAAGGAGTTAAGGACTCATCATTAGTGTGGAATAATTTTGGGAAAACCTACACTACCTTCATTAAAATAGTAAAGAAAGGAAGACTTGTGTTTATCCAGAATCGTTCATGACTTCCAGATATCCCAAAGCACTTTGCAAACAAAAAAGAACTTGTGAAATAATGTTGTAATGGAGAAAACACTGTGGGCAAATTGCACACAGTAAGATCCTATAAACAGTACCGTGATAATGAACAAACATCCAGTTTTAATTATCTTGACTAAGAGATTAATATTGGTCAACATCCCAGGAACAAATGTTACCATAATCCTACCAGATCATAGTGTGCTCTCTCATCAGAGAGAGATAACTGTTGGTGGTTTAACCTGAGGATTACCACGCCTTAGGTGAGGCAAAACATTGAGAAGGAGAGTCCTTCATGGTAATCTCAGCTGGTTTGGGATTTGAGCCCATGTTGTTAGCACTACTCTGCATCCAAAAGAGCTGTTGAGCCGACTAAGCAAACTGAGCCCTCTACCATGGAGATACCCCAAGATTTTCTTTGAAATAATGCCACATGATCTTAGACATTTGAATTAGAAAGCAGCTGGGGCTTTGTTTAGCTTCTCTGCTCATTTTATATTAGTAGGCTAGCACTTTTCAAACTCCTCCCTTCACATTTTTGAGGACTTTGCTTTTGTAATGATTGCAGCATGTGATAATTCTTATTCCACTGGAAGAAAATCAATGTACTTGAGAGGTTGAATATCGCAACAATGGAAGGCAGCGGAAATCCAGCTACACTGGGTACAATGATAAACATCAGAACTATGTTCTGGCTCCAGAACAATCTATGGGAAATGCCATGAGGGATCAGGAAATCAATTCAGGAAATATGGTGAGATTGGCAATAATGGGTTTTGGGAAAAAGAAATCTGTTTCTGCAACCATGTTTAGAACAATGAAATGTGAATCTTGTCAGTAAGCAATAAGAGGCTTATTTATATGTATTAACATCTCATTATTTCCAAAAGTCATCTATTTGATCTGTATTTTCTCATTTTCCCACAAGCTGGAGAGAAACTAGACAGCAACAATTCCCAACATGAAAGTCAGAGCAGACACTTGGCAATGCGATATCGCAGCTTGCTCCCTCAGACCTCCACCTTGAACAGCATCTCTATGGGTAGCAGTTACCTACATTTCCCATCCATAGAGACTGGCATCAAACACTTTGTCTCATCATGGCATGTTACAATGCACTTCTGCACTTCACTACTGAACTTTGGAGTGCACCAGCACGTTTCATTGCAATGCTGCTGTCAAAACATTTTGTGTGCAGGGACAACATGAAGCCCATGGATTTGATCAAGATGCACCCCAAGACTCTTCCCTTGCTCCCTTAGCATTCACTCACATTGAGCTTACTTGTATCCTCACAGCATCTCTGCTTTGTCTTGCCTTTTGGTGCTTTTCTCCCTCAGCCAAGGCTTAAAGGTTCACAGTCCTTCTGCATTAACTTGCCTTTTAGTGCAGGCACAAAGCCGGGCAGCTTGTTGTGGTTGTCAATTGTCATCAGTCAAAGGGGTGGACATGCTGCGGTACAGCACTATGCAGCATCAATGTCACATCTGCAGCATGTGCGAGCTGTTAGTGGGATAAACATACAGCATGTGCTTTGGCCAAATATTCAAGTCTTGAAGTCTAATGTGGGTAGTCCTCAGTTGAGTCATGGAAGACAGCCTTCAGTCAGGGGAACCTAGCACAGACAGTCAAGGGCAACATGTTCGGCATGGTAGCGCAGTGATTGGCACTGCTACCTCATAGCGCCAGGGATCCGTGTTTGATTCAAGCCTTGGGTGACTATCTGTGTGGAGTTTATATGTTCTTCACATGTCTGCATGGGTTTCCCCCAGGTGCTCCAGTCTCCTCCCACAGTCCAAGGATGTGCAGGTTACATGGATTGGCCATGCTGAGTGAGTTAACCCTGGTAGATGCAAAGTTATGGGGATAGGGTGGAGGAGGCTGGCATTGAGTGGGATTCTCTTCAGAGGGTTGATGCCAAATGGCCTCTTTCCATTCTGTAGGGGAATTTTATGATTCTATGACTTATCAGCCCAGGGGCTTGGACCATGGGCGCCCAGGATTGGGTACTCATTATGGCACCCTGGGGAGTAGATAAGTTCAACCCTGCAGATACCAGTGCAAACTAAGTGGGATATGTGGAATGTCAGTCAGGGAGCTGTGCAGAGATCCATCGATGATCTGTCACTCATCAGTCAAGGTTGTACATCCAAGTCAGTCAGACCAAGCATGGTCAGTCTTAGGGATTAGTTCAGTGAAAATCAAGGGGGTCATCAGAGGCCACTGGTCTGGTAGAAAGTCATTTCTGAGGAATGAAGGCAGCTTGCTGGGACGCAGATATAAGGAGGGGAGACGAAAGTGCATTGGGGAAGGACTTATTTTGTTCATTCAGGATGTGGGTGTCACTGGCTAGGCCAGCATTTATTTCCATCCCTATTTGTCCAGAGGGCAATTAAGAGTCAAATACAGTGCTGTGGGTCTGGAGTCACATGTAGGCCAGACCAGGTAAGGATGTTCGTTTGCTTCCATGAAAGGCATTAGCAAACCAGACAATCAGAAATGATTTCATGGTCATCATTAAACTCTGAATTCCTGATATTTACTGAATTCAAGTTCCATCATTTGCCATCAGTGGGATTCAAACCCAGGTTTCCAGAACATTATCTGGATTAACACTCTCGTGATAATACCACTAGGCCATTGCCTTCCCATTGCCATGAGATGGGGTGTCATCAACAGTCATAACCATACTGACTTCAAATGTGGGTCAATGCAGCATGCTGGTTGGCATGACTAAACTGTCTAGCCAGGCATTAGGGGGCAATTTTGAGAGATGAACTCAAATTTGAACAGGTGTGTCGGTATGAGTGGAAGTTCAGTACTGATGGCCGCAAGGGAGCGCAAGGAAGAAAAAGACAATGAGGTTTAGGGGGCATCTTGATTGCCAGGCAACTCACTGTGCCAAGCATAACCTGCATTGTCTTCTAAACTCACGTGAATTGTCAATGCTTATTGGAAATGTAAAATGGTTGCAACTATATCTTGTGGTCAGTTTTTTTTTCAGTAGGACATGAAACTCTACAAAGGATCATACAGTACAAAATAGGCCCTTCAGCCAATCAAGTCTGTATTGCAAAAACACACCACTACTACACTAGTTCTACTTTACTCAACTACGCCCAACAGCCTCGAATGTTATGATACTTCAAATGCTCATCCAATTACTTGTTAAAGGTTTGGGGGGTTTCTCACCTCAACTACCCTCCTAGTCAGTGCATTCCAGACCCCCACCATCCTATGGGGGAAATCATTTTTCCTCAAATCACATCTAGACCTCTTGCCTTTCACTTTAAAATTATGCCCACTTGTTATTGACCCTTCAACTAAGCAGAACAGCTGTTTTCTATTCATCCTGTCCATGCCTCTTAAAACCTTATGCACCCTTATCAGGTTCCCCCTCAACCTTCCCTGCTCCAAAGAAAACAATCTGAGCCTATTCAGATTCGCTTCATAGCTGGAATTCTCCATTCCAGGCAACATCCTGGTGAGTCTCCTTTGCATACTCTCCAGTACAATCACATCCTTCCCAAAGTGTGGTGAACAGAACTGCACACAGTACTCTAGCCATGGCCTGACCAAAGTTCTGCACAGCTCTAGCATAACCTCATTCATCTTATAATGAGCAATTTGAGGCCCTTCAGAGGGCAATTGTATTAATCGGGCACTTAGATAGTAGAGGTCAAAGACATCTGTAATAATTTTACCTTGCGTGTGAAATTCATGCCATGTCCAAGTGTGTGGGATACAAATCACAAGTCACCAGCAATTTTGTGCAATGGCACTGCCTTGCTTAACTCACACACTTGGTCTGTGGCAGATCGCTTCATGAGGATCAAGACTTGCATGCTGTTGCGCTGCAGGCAGAGAATGCTGATGAATTTCTGCCACAATCCATTTTTGATGATCTGGCCCCACAGCCCCTACTGGTTGACATAGTCAAAGGTCTTTTTGAGGTCAAAAATGGTCATGTATAGAAGCTGCTGCTGCTCTCCATGTTTTCTTGGACTTGTGGTGCTGCAAAGTTCATGTCTATCGTGCCTTTTGATGCCTCTCTACATTGTGACTCTAGTGGGAACTCTTCAGCCACTGGGAGAAGGTGATTTGGGTAGAATTTTGTGATCACCTTCTCTGTGACAGACAACAGGGTTCCACCTCTATTGTTACTGCAAATGATAGCATCTCCTTTCTGGAAGTGGGTAACAATATTGGCATCTCAGAAATCCCTTGGCACTCTTAACTCATAGACACAATCTTATCTCCCTCATTTCGACTGTGGATGCTGGGTACCTTAATAATAATAACTCCATTGTTTAAATTAATAAAGTCATATATTTTTAAAAATGTTATAAAATCCTGTGTTTATCTAGAGCCATGTTTCAATCCAGACAAGTAGACATGTAGTTAATTTTTTTTAAACTTAGGCATCAGATGACATGCTTTGATATAGAATATGTATTTATCTTGTTACCTTAGACAGTTAGCTTGTCAATCAGATTAATGCCAACAGCATGAGATTCAAATCCCTGACCGAGGTAGAATTGAGACCTACTTACTCACCCTGCCTGTTGTTAAAAAATATCACAACACTTTGCGAATAATCGCCACCTTTGGGTAAAACACTCAAGATCAGACAATGGATAGGCAGTTTATAATTTGATTTTATTTCTATGCACATCTGCTCCCCTCTTCTATATGTATTTTTCTTCTAATAATCACATTTCTTTAAAGAGGCATAATCCCTGACTATTAATCTGATATTTTCTTCTACATGTTCCCTGAGCTAGTGGAGCCAGTTTTTCATTTGGCTTTCATTTGTTCCTTAGCCTTACCTCTTTTAGCTATTCTAACACATTCTATTACTCATCTTTATCTTTTTTTTCAAATTTATCTCACTAATCCTCCAATTCTACCATGCTAATAACAATTATGACAGATAATCATCTCTAGTTGATTATCCATTTAAGCAATTTATAGATTATCCTAGACAACAAGATGCAGGGCTGGATGAACACAGCAGGCCAAGCAGCATCATAGGAGCAGAAAGGCTGACGTTTCGGGCCTAGACCCTTCATCAGAAAAGGGGGAGGGGAAGGGGGTTCTGAAATAAATACGGAGAGAGTGGGAGGCGGATAGAAGATGGATAGAGGAGAGGATAGGTGGAGAGGAAACAAACAGGTCGAAGAGGCGGGGATGGAGCCAGTAAAGGTGAGTGTAGGTGGGGAGTTAGGGAGGGGATAGGTTAGTCTAGGGAGGACGGACAGGTCAAGGGGGCGGGATGTGGTTAGTCGGTAGGAGACGGGGGTGCGGCTTGAGGTGGGAGGAGGGGATAGGTGGGAGGAAGAACAGGTTAGGGAGGCAGGGACGAGCTGGACTGGTTTTGGGATGTGGTCGGGGGAAGCTTGTGAAATCCACATTGATACCATTGGGCTGCAGGGTTCCCAAGCGGAATATGAGTTGCGGTTCCTGCAACCTTCGGGTGGCATCGTTATGGCACTGCAGGAGGCCCAGGATGGACATGTCGTCCGAGGAATGGCAGGGGGAGTTCAAATGGTTCGCGACTGGGAGGTGCAGTTGTTTATTGCGAACCGAGCGTAGGTGTTCTGCAAAGCGGTCCCCGAGCCTCCACTTGGTTTCCCCGATGTAGAGGAGGCCACCACGGGTACAGCGGATGCAGTATACCACATTGGCAGATGTGCAGGTGAACATCTGCTTGATGTGGAAAGTCTTCTTGGGGCCTGGGATGGGGGTGAGGGAGGAGGTATGGGGGCAGGTGTAGCACTTCCTACGGTTGCAGGGAAAAGTGCCGGGTGTGGTGGGGCTGGAGGGGAGTGTGGAGCGGACAAGGGAGTCACGGAGAGAGTGGTCCCTCCGGAAAGCAGATAAGGGTGGGGAGGGAAAGATGTCTTTGGTGGTGGGGTCGGATTGCAGATGGCGGAAGTGTCAGAGGATGATGTGTTGGATCCGGAGGTTGGTGGGGTGGTACGTGAGGACGAGGGGGATTCTTTTTTGGTTCTTATTGCGTGGACGCGGTGTGAGGGATGAGTTGCGGGAGATGTGGGAGACACGGTTGAGGGCGTTCTCGACCACTGAGGAGGGGATGTTACGGTCCTTGAAAAACGAGGACAACTGAGATGTACGGGAGTGCAATGCCTCATCCTGGGAGCAGATGCGGTGGAGGCAAAGGAATTGGGAATAGGGGATAGCATTTTTGCAGGAAGGTGGGTTGGGAGGAGGAGTAGATTATCCTGTTGCAATGTCTGTGCATGTGGTTGTGTATCCTCTGTTTTCCCTTTGTCCTTCTACTTGTTCCTCACTTGCACTATTTAAAGGAATCGTTAATTAACAACCTCATGGCTGCTTAACTGATTCTGGCTATTGCTGCTATTCAATATATCTTTGTTGCTTTCTAAAATCTGCAGGAGTGATGTGTTAGATGCTGACGTTTTTTTTGTTGACTTCAGGTTTTCTGCGCAAACCAATTGCTATAAAACAAGCAAAAACAGAAATTTCTGGTGCACCTCAGCAGGTCTGATAGTATCTGTAAAGAGAAAAATGGCTTGAGTTCAATGTCCCTTCTTCAGAACCAGCTGCTAAACACATTGATCAACACTGTTGAGTTTGGCTGGCTCGCCGAACTGGTTTGTTGTTTTGCAGACGTTTCGTTACCATGCTTGGTAACGTCCTCAGTGCAGCCTCCGATGAAGCGTCGGTGCGTTTTCCCGCCTGGTTTTTAAACTCTGTGGTCTGTTGAGATGGATTGCCTCACTTCTGGGTTTCCTTCATAGTGGAATGTATATGGGGTCAAGTTCAATGTGTTTATTAATAGCATGCTTTGTGGAGCGCCATGCTTCCAAGAATTCTCGTGCTTGTCTCTGCCGAGCCTGTCCCAGGATCTTGGTGTTGTCCCAGTCGAAGTCATGGTTCTCCTTGTCCATGTGGATTGAGATGAGTGGGTATTGGTCGTGTCTTTTTGTAGCCAGTTGGTGTTCATGTACTCTTGTTGTTAGTTTCCTTCCTTTAAAAACCAGGCGGGAAAACACACCGACGCTTCATCGGAGACTGCACTGATGATGTTACCAAGCACCGTAACAAAACGTCTGCAAAACAACAAACCAGCTCGGCGAGCCAACCAACCTCAACACCCACAACCCAAGCTACAGATCTACTCCAAAACCTTATTGGTTAACACGTTTTTAAAAAAATTATTTAATGTGGCCATCACTGGCCAGCATTTATTATTCATTGCCTTTGAGAAGATGATGGTGAACCAGCTTCTTAGACCACTGCATTCAGTGTGGTGTAGCCACACCCACAGTGCACCGAGGGAGACAGTTTCTGAATTTTGACCCTGCAACAATGAAGAAGAGTGAGGTAGTTGAATGTTACCATATGTGACTGACAGGAGATTTGACAATGCTCCCTTGTGTCTGTTGCCCTTGTCATAGAGTCATAGAGCACAGAAACAGATCCCATGGTCCAATTCGTCCACGCTGATCAGACATCCCAATCTGACCTAGCCCAATTTGCCTGCATTTGGCCAATATCCCTCTAACCACCTCCCATTCATATACCCATCCAGATGCCTTTTAAATATTGTAATTGTACTCGCCTCTACCATTTCATCTGACCGCTCGTTCCATATACGCACCACTCTCTGTATGAAAAAGTTACCTCTCAGGTCCTTCGTAAATCTTTCTCTTTCACCTTAAACCTATGCCTTCTAGTTTTGGACTGTTGCAGATTTGCAAGACGCAGGTTTGGAAGGGCTATCAAAACAGTCTTCCTGATTTGCTGCAGTGTTTCAGGAACTGCAGTATTGATATGGCTGGTACAGTTTAGTTTCTGGTCAAATATAACCCCCTAGATGTTGATAATTGGGAATGAAACAATGATATCACATTGGATATTTAGGAGAGATGGTCAAATTGTCTCTTGTTGCAAATGTTGTTTCATACCACTGTGTGGTATGAAAGTTATTTTGCACCTATCAACCAGAGTCTGAATGATGCCCCGACTGCTTCAATATCAAAAGAGTCACAAATGATCCTGAACACTGAAGCAAGCATCCAAATTTCTGATCTTGTGCTGGAGGGAAGATTATTGTTTACTCAGCTGAAGAAGCTTGGGTCTCTGACACTATCCTGAGGAACTCCTGCAGTAGTGACTTGTCCAATGTTTTCCATAGTACAACCAAGACATTGTCAGGGTTCAACAGCATTATTGTATTCTGTGTATTCAATCAGAGTGAATTAATTGTCTGAAGAATAATATTTGTGATGCTGAGAATCTCAGGAGGAGGCTGAGATTGATCACTCAATTACTTCCGACTGAAGATGGTTATAAATACGTTTGACTTGTCCATTGCAGTGATATGTTAGGCATCATTGAGAATGTGACTGTTTACAAATTGTCATCCAGGAAGTGTGGTGGAAATAGTTTCAATTGAGGCATTCAAGAGAACTTTGGACGAAGGTTTGAATAAAGATAATGTGCAAGGGTGTAGGGAAATAGCAAAATTCCCCATCAAGCCATACACCATCCTGAATTGGAATAATTTTGCTGGTCCTTCACTACTGAAGTACCTAACAAGATAATGCATTATTTAACCATTAATCATCAACTGTTCCAATATGGGCAGCATCCCATAAACACACACTTTGGCAAAAATACAATTCAGCCAAACAGTTATAGTTCTCACGTGCTGTCACTCTCCAGCCCAGAGGAAAGAAACAATCTACCCCTTGTGATTTTTAAATTGAAGACTCACTGTCTAAGATTTCACTCCAACAGCCAGGAGCTCAAGCTTTTATCTGAGCAGCAAGCAGAACCCTTCTCTTCAAAAACTGAGAGCGAAACTAAAAGCCTTCCTGGGTCAGTGATAACAAGGTGTGGAGCTGGAGGAACACAGCAGACCAGGCAGCATCAGAGGAGCAGGAAAGCTGACGTTTTGGACCCTTCTTCAGAAATGGGGGAGGGGAAGGGGTCTATGAAATAAATAGAGAGGGGGCAGTGATAGAAGGTGGATAGTGGAGCAGATAGGTGGGAGAGAAGACGGACAGGTCAAGGAGGCGAGGATGAAGCTAGTAAAGGTGAGTGTAGGTAGGAATTGGGGGCAGGGGTTGGTCAGTGAGGTGGGAGGAGCAGATAGGTGGGAAAGAAGACGGACAGGTCAAGGAGGTGGGGATGAGAGGGAGGTTGGTCTTGGGAGGTCAGGGGTGGGGAGATTTTAAAGCTGACCCCGCCCACTCATGATATTTTTGACTCATTTGAAAGAAACACCCAGGGAAAACCCACAAGCTGTTTATCAACAGCCTGCCTGAAGGAGTCATTCTGATGTCATTCTGGAAAAACCTGTCTGCAAGAGAAAATGCACAGAATACCTCTCTCTTAAAGGCACAGTCTCTTGACACCAATTGCAAGCTAACAATGCAGCCAAGATCAAAAAGTTATACTTTGAAAGCAGAAGGAGGATTCTCCCCAAACCTGTTCCAGTTTTAAGTTCACCTAAGAGTTGAAATCCTGTCAATTGAACTACAAGAATCTTCACATTTTGAGTATAATCCTCAGCTTTTACTGGAGCTCCATCTCAGCTAATGCATCAACTCAATTATGGAACTACAGGGCTCCATGTAGCTTTAAAGTTGAAAATGAAAGGAACCCAGGGACAGGGAAGAAATCATGGGCCCAAATTCTACTCCTGGATTAGCCCCTGAGCTCTTCATGGCCCCACACCTGGCCCTACCTTTGGCAATAAACCATGATCCAAGCACAGTGGCTCTGTGGCCTGACTACAGCATAGAAATCCTGATCTCTGACCTGAGCATAGGGCTCAGGGCACTCTCCCCTCTAGAGTTGCTGGTCATTGAGTCATAGAGATATACAGCATGGAAACAAACCCTTTGGTACAACTCATCCAGACCGACCAGATATCCTATGTAAATCGAGACCCATTTGCCAGTATTTGGCCAATAGCACACTGAACCCTTCCTATTGATATTCCCATCCAGATGCCTTTTAAATGTTGTAATTGTACCAGCCTCCACCACTTCCTCTGGCAGCTCATTCTATACATGCACCACCCACTGTGTGAAAATTTTGCCCCTTGGGCCCCTTTTATATCTTTCCCCCCTCACCTTAAACCTATGCTCTCTGCTTTTGGCCTCCCCCACCCCAGGGAAAAGGCCTTGCCTATTTACCATATCCATGCCGTTCATGATTTTATAAACCTCTATAAAGTTACCCCTCAGCCTCCAACACTCCAGAGATAATAGCCCCACTCTATTCAGCCTCTCCCTATAGCTCAAACCCTCCAACCCTGGCAACATCCTCGTAAATGTTTTCTGGACCCTTTCTAGTTTCACAACATCCTTCCTATAGGGAGGAGACCAGAATTGCGCACAATACTCCAAAACTGGCCAAACAAATGTCCTGTACAGCCACAACATGACCTTCCAACTCCTATACTCAATGCACTGAATAATTAAGGCAAGTATATCAAATGCCTTCTTCACTATCCTGTCTATCGGTGACTCCACTTTCAAGGAACTATGAACCTGCATTCCAAGGTCTCTTTGTTCAGTATCACTCCCCAGGACTTTACCATTAAGTGTATAAGTCCTGCCATGATTTGCCTTTCCAAAATGTAGCACCTCACATTTACCTAAATTAATCTCCATCTGCCATTCCTCGTCCCATTGGCCCATCTGATCAAGATCCCATTGTACTCCAAGGTAACCTTCTTCACTGTCCACTACACCTCCGATTTTAGCGTCATCTGCAAACTAACTAACTATACCCGCTATGTTCACATCCAATCATTTATATAAATGACAAAAAGCAGTGGACACAGCACCGACACTTGTGGTACACAGCTGGTTACAAGCCTCCAGTCTGAAAAGCTACCCTCCACCACTACCCTCTGTCTTCTACCTTTGAGGCAGTTCTGTATCCAAATGACTAGTTCTCCCTGAATTCCATGTGATCTAACCTTGCTAACCAGTTTACCATGAGGAACCTTGTCAAACGCCTTACTGAAGTCCATAGAGATCACATCCACCACTCTGCCCTCATCAATCCTCTTCGTTACTTCTTTAAAAAACTCAATCAAGATAGTGAGACATGATTTCCCACTCACAAAGCCATGTTGACTATCCCTCAGCCTCACCAAATACATGTAAATCCTGTCCCTCAGGATTCCCTCCAACAATTTGCCCACCACTGATGTCAGGCTTACCAGGCTATAATTCCCCAGCTTGTCCTCACTTCCTTTCCTAAATAGTGGCACAACATTAGCCAACCTCCAATCTTCTGGCACCTCACCTGTGGCTATCCATGATACAAATAGCTCAGCAAGGGTCCTAGCTATCTCTTCCCTCACTTCCCACAGAGTTCTAGGGTACACCTGATCTGGTCCCAGGGATTTATTCACCTTTAGGTCCTGATAACTTGACACAGATGTGCACCATCCCCCACCATCCCTACCATCTCAGACTCAAGTGAACTATTGGATGCTGATGCCAACCTTCCTCAGGCTCCCGTTATCACCTCCAAGGATGAAGAGAAACCTTCAGAGGTGTTTTTAGTAAACACTATAGCTGGTACAAGAACCTCAGTAGGGAATCGTATCTCAAAATAAGAGCACATCACGGTAATATGTGTAGTTGTCAAAGATTGAAATCAAACAGGCCTTTGATGGTTGGGAGAATGTTCCAGAAGTGATCCAGATGTTGTGTCTCAGTTAGATGAAGAGCATTACATCTGTAAAGGGGGAGATACTGGATTCCTAAAGTCAGATACATAGCGATATGATGGAGATATGTGTTTGTGCATTTGGACATAGACTTTGGAAGTATCCATCCTGGCCATGAACACTGTGAGCAAGAACTCAGCAAAGTGTACTCCTTTCTTAATGAATAGAATAACAATTGTCTTGGAGGGCCAAATCCAATGGATTGCAGAAGCAATCACTGAGTTTCAATGTGACCTGCACTTCTTCACCTTTGTTCTATACTCAGAGGCCCAGGGCCAGGGTGCAGGGGGTCTGGGAGCATGAAGTCACATCCAACATTCCTGGTCCTCTCAGGAAGACAATTTGGACCACATGGCAGAATGTGAGCAATTCCTAATGCCATGTGGAAACCCCTCTTAGGATGCTTCTGATGGAAAGTAAATTCTGCTCTACCCCTCTCCATTGGCAGTGTAATCCCTGAGTGATGTATCAATGAAAGTGTCCCCTTCCCCTATGGGGGAAAGTCCCACCACAAAGGGGTCCTCATGGCCTCATACAACCAGAGGACAGCTGTCAAATTCATTCATGGCAATAGGGACATACAGGGCACGAACCTATGTTAGCCACAGTTGGAAGTGAGGGGGAAGCACCACATTGTTGAACCAGGCATCATTAAAAACACCCCACACTAGTCACATTTCAGTGCGCATGGGTGAGTTTAGATTTTGATCTGATTCTGAAGGTCAATAATGGCTGGTGCTAATGAATGAAGTGATGTTTGTACATCATGGAGATTTTAATTGTCCAGCATCACAATCTGGATGAAAGTGATTTCCATGGATTGTCTTATGTGGATATGAATCAAGTTGCAACCAGAGGGTTTAGCTCCATCTGCTTTTTAAAAGCTTACAGCAACCTCAGTGAATTGTTGGCCTCATTGTTGAGGTCCAATGCCACCAGAAGCTGCCAGCTCTTTAATAGCCATCAGCTTCTGGGTTCAAGAGATCATCACTGGAAGCCTAGTCTTCAAGGTTTCCAATAGCAAGCAGGTATAATGTTTTTCAGTTAGGTTTTGGGGTATGTGGGTCATGTGGACTGGGGCTTGATAGGATCAGAGACAAAGGCAGAGGATGGCATTCAGCAGCCAGCCCTTTGCTCCCCATCCTTACCCAGATTGGGCAGATGGATGGTCTTACACTACCCATGTTACACTATCCTGATTTCCCAGTCAGGGAACCAGCAAGTATCTTGTCTGTCAGAAAGGCAAATGGTCAAGCTGATGGTGAGCTGAAGCCCTTAAACAGGCAGTAATTGATTGTTTAAAGACCTTAGTTGCAGGTGAGCCAAGAAGGTCAACGATGGACCTTCTCACCCAACACTTAATTGCTGAAATGGTGAGATTGGGGAGGAGTCTCAATGTAGGGCCAACCTCCTAGTTGTTTGTCATTTGCATCACCTTCCTCTTCACTTCTGAGTGGAGGAGGTGCAAATTGCACCCATATGTCTTGAAAGCAGTAGTTTTCTCAGATACTGTGTCTCTTCTCTTTACAAATAGGTCATCCTGACTCTGTAGACACAATTGTGAGGGTACGCCTCTGTGGCTGCTGCAGCTGCCCTCAGCAGTCCCACACTCATCAGCTGCTGGGATACCTTCATGAACTTCTGGATCCTCAAACCCCAGTACATATGGCCGCTGCCCTCTCCGTCTCATTCTCCTCCTCCTCCTCCTCCTCCTCCTCAATGGAACAAGTCCCTCCCATGCACAGAGGTCACTATCCCTGTCTTGCTCAGAGCAATGTTTCAGTGAAAGCACAAAGTACACAAGTTTCCAGGTAAATGAATGGCTATGATCAGAATGGTTATGCCCAATATGGTAAGGGATTTTGTACCCCCTAAGACAAGAAGTCACAAACCCCTCAGTAGTTTCTTATGCACACTGGCTCAACTGCAGCCTTTAAACTGTCCCTGACAAGAAACCATGAACAAAAGCTATTTCCCCTCCAGCATTTTTATTGCATTGAAAATATATTATTACATCCAGAATGTACTATTGCCATTGAATGCTAATCAGGTTTAATCTCTCTTAATTATGAATATCAAAATGGGTTGTCAATTTCAAGATCCGCCCACCCACCACATTAATCACTGTCATCCATGACAGATATGGCAAATTATTTCCCATTCAGTCTGTTTCCCAAAATATATTTCACACATTTGTGTCAAAATATTCCAAAATAAATTTGTTATGTCTGCAAGAATTAGGTATACTCCCAAACATTTTCTGTGTTAAAAGGCACTGCTGGAATTTGTCTGATTCCTGATAGTAGTTGAATATTTATCCCTCAGTCTTGTTTAAGGATTTTGTGAGGCCCAGGGAAATGAATGATGCTATTCAGTTACTAACAATTCAATCTGAAAATATAACAGGATGCAATACAACAAGAGTTTGCTGGGCAGTGATAATACCAAGGCAACTGTTCAGAGATTGATAAACTGGTGTAGTACATTCAAGGACAATGATAAATTTGTGCAGGTCCTTTTTTTGTTTAAAGCTATCAACAGATAGCCTGGAGTTATGTGCAGTGACACAGACAATGCCTGTGCTGAAGAGTTGAATTTTAATAATTGCTCTAAGTCTCCGTAGTTGTCACGTTTAATCTCTTAGAAATAATTGGCTGAAATGGCATTAGCTCTACCATTAAATCTGTCAAGTTTGTGAGATTTAGTCCTGAACTTGACTTTTCACTTCCAGTAATGAAGTAGTTAGCTGCAATCAGCAGCATTCATGTCATTACTGCAGAGCTGCGATTTTTAAAACAGCCTCCCAAGAAACATTCAACTGGAAATTCTAAAGTGAGAACATTAGATCACTGTGAGCAACAATAGCATTGCCAGAGTTGTTCTATTTGTAGATATTGCCATATCATATATATTAATGTGCTTGGCAGCCTTCAGCACCACCCACGCAATTTATCACCAGACACTACAGCTTAATGAATTTTGATAAGATTGAAATAGTCTTAAAATGTACTATTTAACTTTAATTGATTTTTTAAAAAATTCTCCTGTGGAATATGGGCATTACTTGCTGACCAGCATTTATTAACCATCCCATATCCTTAAATATCTTTAAGTAAATCTTTCAGAATAATTTTCCAGTTTCATAGAATTATAGAATCCATACAGGTTGGAAGCAAGTCCATCAAGTCCATACCGTTCCTCTGAAGAGCATCCCACCTAGACCCAAGCCCCTACCCTATCCCTGTAACCCTATATTGCCCATGGCTAATCCACCTAACCTGCACATCCCTAGATATTATGGCCAATATGGCATGGCCAATCCACCTGCACATTTTGTTGGAAATATATGATTCCAACTTCACTCCCAAAATTTCTCTTCAAACTATTTCTTTGCAAGCTAATTAGTTCACAGCATATTTTCAGTAGTGTAGATGATAGCATATGGAGAAACCTCTTAGCAGTATTGTTGTTTTAGATACAGAAGTTGGTCATTCGGTCCTTCAAGGTATTTAATCATATTATGAAAGAGCTCAGCAGGTCTGGCAGCATCTGTGAAGAAAAATCAGAGTTAACGTTTTGGGTCCAGTGACCCTTCCTCAGAACTTTCGGCTTTTAATCATATTATGTGGTTGATCTGGTCCTCAACTCTAATTTGATCTATACCCCTTGATATTCTCACCCAACAAAAAAAACCTTCCATGCTCAGTCTTGAAAATTTCATTTCTTGCAACATTGGCAACCTTTTCGGAGAGAGAGTTTCAGACTTTTATCATCTTTACTGTGAAACAGTGCCTCGTGAATTCATTCCTGCATGGCATAGATTCATGGAGTCATACAGCATGGAAACACACCAGTCGGTCCAACCAATCCATGCCGAGCATAATCCCAAACTAAACTAGTCCCAACTGCCTGCTTCTGGCCCATATCCCTCCAAATCTTTCCTATCTATGTATCCATCCAAATGTCTTTTAAACATTGTAATTGTATCCCGCATCGACCACTTTCTCAGGAGGTTCATTCCACACGTGAATCACCCTCTGTGCAAAAGATTTGTCCGTCATGTCTTCTTTTAAATTTCTCTCTTCTCACCTTAAAAAAGTGGTCCTAGTCTTGAAATCCACCATCCTAGGGAAAAGACACATACCATTAATCCTATCTGTACCCCTCAAGATTTTATAAATTTCTATAAGGTCACCTCTCAACCTCCTACACTCCAGTGAAAAATGTGCCAGCCTATACAGCCTCTCCTCGTAACTCAAACCTTCCATTCTCAGCAACATCCTGGTAAATCTTGCTGAATCCTTTCCAATTTAATAATATCCTTCTTGTAACTGGATGACAAGAACTGAACATAGTACTCCAGAAGAGGCTCACCAATGTCTAGTACAACCTCAACATGATGTCATAATTCCTATACTCAAAGGACTGAGCAATGAAGGCAAGCATGCCAAATGCCTTTTTAATCATTCTGTCTATATGTGACACAAACTTCAAAGAATTATGTACCTGAACTGTTAGGTCCCTTTCTTCTACAACACTACTCAGAGCCCTACCATTAATTGTATAAACCCTACCCTTGTTTGTTGTACAAAATGCAATACCTCGCATTTATCCAGACTGATCTCCATCTGCTGTTTTTCAGCCCTTTGACCCATTTGATCAAGATCCCTCAGTAATCTTAGGAAACCTTCTTCACAGTCTACAATGCCACCAATTATGGTGTCGTCCGCAAACTTACTAGCCATGCCTTCTATATTCTCATCCAAATCATTTATATAAATGACAAACAAACATTTCTAATTTTATGCCAGTATCCCTTTGTTCTGGATTCTCTGAACAGAGAAAATAGTTTACTTCAATCCAACTAAATTCCTCCCTCATTTAAACACTAATTAAATCACCCTTCAACTTTCAAAGTCATAACTGTTTTATCTGGAAACATGAAAGATGTTGTATCATGAAAGACTGTCATGTCCATTCTCAATATTGAACTGAAAGTGGAGTGAGTTATGTGAGAAAATGTCAATCTTTCTGGAGATTAAACAACACATATTAGATTAGGGCAGATAGAGAAGTTGTATGTAGCAATAGGAAAACAATATCAATGCCATGTAAAACTGGGATTCAATCACAATTTGAATACATACAGATATTTCTCATTTTCATACAATTTCTCTGGGTTTCTGACAATCTCCTGTTGATGGTATAGCAGAATATCTTTCAATGCCTGGCTGAAATTCTGAACCTTAGTTTCAACTTATAGATGATGAACATCCACTTGTGTGAAGTATTGGTTAATAATGTTTGAAACCATACCCTAGCTTGAGATGGTGTATTTAGTAGAGAATTAAAGACTGGAAGGAAGCAAATATTTTCTATTGGTGGCCAACAAATCTTGAAGAGGGGTTCTTTGAAAGCCTTTGAAAATATTGAGAATGCCTCCTTTCCCTAGTATTTTATCATTTAACTGAAACAATGATGCCACAGTCAAAGGGAGAAAGATGGCAAAATTAAATCATGATTGCATTTCTCCTCTTAAGCCCAAGACAGCATGGTGTTTTTTGATTTATTATTTTCTCTTTTTACTCTTGTCCCTTGCTGAGGTAGGCCAAAGGGTGTTCCCAAAGTTAAAACAGAAAGTGCAGGAGAAACTCAACAGGTGTGTGACAAGGAAATCAGTTAATGTCTAAATAAAATTTTAATGAACTGTGGATGCTGTGAATCAGAAACAAAAACAGAAGTTGCTGGAAAAGCTCAGCTGGTTTGGCAGCATCTGCAAAGAGAAATCAGGGTTAACTTTTCGGGTCCGGTGACACTTCCTCAGAACAATTCAGTTAAAGTTTCGAGCCCAATTTACTCTCCTTCAAGGCTGAATGATATTCCCCTAATCCTGGTTTTTGAATTCCAATTTTTGAAATAAATCAACAGCAAAATCTTTTAAGATAACATCATAGGTTTATGAACAGAACATTTAAAATGTGGGGAATTGCTTCACTATTCCTTTTGTACAAACAAGCACTTTTGAAAATAAGGTAAAATAACAGGAGAGGGCATAGATCATCCATTCCAGGTTTTGGGTAAATCCAGCCGTATTAAAAATCAGTTCATATGAGTTACAACATCCTGGAGATCAGTGTCCAACAACAGATTCCTCAGTGAACTTTACCCACTAATGATTTTCCTTCTTACAAGAAACCAGGAGCCAGAGATTGAGGGGACAAGGCAGTCTGCCAAGTCAGCCTGGAGTTACTCACTCTCTAGAGATCATGCAGCAACTCATTTCGAATCTCAGATTATACACTTAAACTCTTTGACCAATTCCCATTTCAGTCACATGACAAGGACAGGCATTTCAGGTATTGACAGCCAACTCAATCAGCTAATTAGAAGGTTGTTAAGCCAACAATGTCATTTCACCTTTCCCCTTAGAGTTTCCTTGCGAGGTGACAAGGTTACTGTAAAAGCATTTGTGCCCATTTTAACATAGTAGGTCTTGATTCTTTTCCTTCATCCAGAGCTAACTAGAAGCAGATGGTACACCTTCAGGTTATTGTGTCAGCATTGGCTTGAATCATATCATAGAATCCCCACTGTGTGAAAACAAGCCGTTCAGCCTAACAAGTCCACACAGACCTTCTGAAGACCATCCCACCCAGACCCATCCCCTAACCCTATCCCGGTATTTCCCACAGCTAACACAGCTATCCTACACATCCCTGAACACTACGGGCAATTCAGCATGACCAATCCACTTAACTTGCACAACTTTGGACTGTGGAGGAAACTGGAGCACCAGGCGGAAACCCATGCAGACATGGGGAGAATGTGCAAACTTACAGAAGTTTCTGGAAATACAATCATGTGATTAGCCTCAGCCATTTTATGAGTCCAGCAAATTGTCCATTTTTGAAAGAATCAGAATTTAAACATGAAAACAGAAGAGGATTTAGTTTCGCATTTCTCTTCTGGCCCTTTGGCTGTGACATAGAATTTAACATTTCATTTTTTCAGTCTCCTCTATTTTGTCTCCCAACTGGTGGTCTGGCTGTGAGTGGCAAAATTCTTCCCAAGTCGACCAATTAGTGGGACCTGAACTTGAGACCTTTTTGTCAACAGTCGACTTGCTTTTTAATATATATTCAGTGTCACTGCAATTTTCTCTGTAATGGTTTTACATTCCATTGGAAAAATGAAAGGAGAAAAATGTGCAGGTATGACTTCAAAAAATAGTTACAAATGGAAATTCATTTCTCAAGGATAATATTACTTGTTTTTGTGCTAATTCAAATAGGGAGTTATGCTCCATGAATTAATTAACAATGTATGTCTTTTATACACGATTCATGTCAAATTCACAACATTCTTACAAGAATGCTTACACTAGTTCTTTCATGAAGGCTAATGTTTATATTTAGTCTCAGGGACAAACACATCAGACAGACCTGATGTCAACCCCTGGGAAATTGACATTTGGAAGTTCATTGGTTTAAAACATCTCTGTTTATCTTAACTCTCCTTGAAGCATTTTAAAATATGAAGACACTTGACATTGCTGAAAGAACAGGCAGTCACCCTATACCACCCCACCCCCTTTGCTTGCCTGTCTTTGTTATCAACAAAGTGTAGGAACAATAAACTTTAAAGATTGTTACAGCATTATCATGGAGTTTTCAGATGGGCTGGATAGTCAAAATTGCCCAGTCTGCTAACTCAGCCCAGAATGGAATGCATTGGCCCCATGGTAAGCAGAGACTGTGAAAATATTGATAAATATACCCTAGATTCTGCATTGACATTTTAAAAATTATCATATAACATTATTTTGAATACTAAATGTTCTTTTTCAAATACAATTAAAAAATAGCAGGATCGGGCACAATCATTAATTTAGGGTACCATTCCATGATCAATTATGTCATTACTTTTACGTGTGTTTGTTAATGGCATTAAAATTGACTCGTGCGACCTTATTCTTTGAAACTGGTAGATGTAACATTATATGGTGAACAATTCTTGTCTAAAATTCCAACTGTGACATTGCAAATGAAGTGGAACACACTTCACCCTAACTTCAGTTTATCATGTTGACCCAGTTGTAAACTGAGTAAATATCTATCTGTGGTGTTTCAACTTGTCTGGTAATAGCACAGAACCAGGAGCTAGCCCCAGTGTGGGAGCATGAGTCAAGAGGAAGGTCGAAAAATAGCAGGGGGTATGGGGAGAGGGAGAGGGGTTGGAGTTATGGAGATTGAAAGAATGCGTCAAAAAATATGTGGAGACGAAGGAGAGATCTGCCACAGTCATGTGCATACATAGATACTGTATAAAGTTCGGACAGGGCAGTGACTCTGGCATTGAATGCTAGCTTCTTGGACCCTCATACTGTCTGGTGCTGGCGAGCATTGTGCAGGATCCTTCCTGTGCAGCAGAACTGAGACTGATGATTATAATCGAATTGAAGTTGACATTTTGGACAAAGAATGTGGACATGCAAAATTTATGAAATAGGTCATTTTTTTTAGTCATGCAGATGACAAGTTCTTTTCTTGTTCAAGTTTAAATTGAGAGTATGAGTTTATGTGTAAATGGAGATACCAAAATGGTTCTATCTGACTTAAGTTCCAAATTCTAGTCTACACCAGAATTATAGGACAATTTTCTTTAAATAGTCCTTGATAAGCATTTTGTAAAATGTGTATCTAAACAATGCAGCTAATGTTACCGTATCTGTCAACATAATAAAATCCTGCTGCAAAATGATTGTTAGATGAAGTGAATAAAGTTTCAATGACTGTAGCAACTTTCTGCCTCCTTAAATTACCATGAAAAAGAGTTCAGTTATAACTAACTCTAATGTTTCCTTCTTTAATCTTTGACAGGATCTTTTGATCTTAATAGAATAAAACTCAAGCTTAACGTGAAACAGCAATTCTTAATTTGGAGGCTGATCACTTGGGTAATTTTTCTACACTGAGGTTCTTGGCTTTAATGAGAACTTGAGGCTATATACAACAAAGATAAGGCTAAGTGAACTCTTTCACTTATTGAGGGCATCCTGATTAGTGAAAATGTAAATTAAAGTAATCCAAAGTGCTATACACTCTAGTGGGAGTATAAAGTTTCAAACTGAATTTACCTTCTACAGTTAATACTCATAACATGAACAAAGGATTGTAAAATACTGATAAAAGTAAAGACTTGTTACAGCTATATAAATAATCACAATGACATTTTAGAAAAATTCAGTTGACTGCCAACATTTCTTGCTTAATCAATATGAAAGGGCTTTTCTTGAGGCTATTTGGTAAATGAGACAGTTCTGAAGAAAAACTATAGCATCACCATGTTCAAAAATTATGCAACTGTAAGGAATTATGATACTCTGATTATGGTCTCTCCACGGCAATAGTATACAATGAAAGGAACCTAAACTAATTCTCAGGTGCAGAGATTTCTACACACAATGCTGAATTCATGCTTGTTCTTTCAGGACAGAGACGAAAAGATCTCCTCATCCTTCCACAGGGACCGTTCCATCGGGACACCTCAGTTCACTCTTCCTCCATTACTAACATGTCCCCACAGTCCTACAGCACCTTCCCATGCAATTTCAAAAGGTGTAACACCTGCCCGTTTACTTTCTCTATCCTTACTATTCAAGGCCCCAGACACACCTTCCAAATGAAGTAATGATTTACCTGCATTTGACCCACATGCAGTCTATTGCATTCTCTGCTCACAATGTGGTCTCCTCTACATTGGGGAGATGAAAGGCAGACTGGGCGACTGCTTAGCAGAACATCCATGTTGTGTCTGCAAAAATGACCCTGTTGTCTGCCATTCCAACACATCAACCAGTTCCCTGACTGACATCTCTGTTTCAAGCTTGCTGCAGTGCTCCAGTGAAGCTCAGTGCAAGCTGGAAGAACAGTACCTTATTTTAGTCTTGAGAATCCTGCAGCCTTCTAGACTCAATATCGAGTTCAACAATTTTAGGGCTTGAGCACCTTCTCCTGTTTCCTTACACCGACCCCCACACACCAGGCCTTGTTGTCACACAGGATGCTACCACAAATAACTCATTATCAGCCAGTAATGGTCCCCATCTGACATGATTTTATCGAATGGAATTTTTCTTCTCCTATTTCATATTTTTGGATGTTTACTTATGCCTCAGCTTATCTGCTGCTGAAATCATCATCCATAATTTGTTGTCTCTAGGCTTGACTATTCCAATGCACTTGTGGCCAACTTTTCATATTCCATATTCCATAAAGTTGACTATACATCGCTTCATGGAAGTTGGCTGAGAATCCAGACATAGAGTAGTCTGTTGAAACAGCTGCACCCAAGAGAAACTATTGCTTGATTGATAGCTTTTCTTCTTTTAGATCTATTTCTTAAATGGTCAATACTTATTTACAGTGGCTCAGTGGTTAGCACTGCTGACTCACAGCACCAAGGACCAAGGTTTGATTCCACCCTTGGGCAACTGTCTGCACGGTGTTTGCACATTCTCTCAATGTCTGTGTGGGTTTCCTCCCACGGTCCAAAAATGTACAGGTTAGGTGGATTGGCCTCATTCTAATCACTACAAAAAATCTGTCCTGAGGAAGGGTCACCAGACCCGAAACGTTAATTCTGTTTTCTCCTCCACAGATGCTGCCAGACCTGCTGAGCTTTTCCAGCAACTTTGTTTTTGTTTTTGGCCATGCTAAATGGCCCATAGTGTCCAGAGATGTACAGGTTAGGTGGATTGGCCATGCTAAATGGCCCAATGAGATCATGCTTGATTTGTATCTTAGCTTCACCAGACTACCTTGGTTCCATATCCTTGTATACACTTGTCTAGCAAAACAAAAACTAGTTATCCAATTTAAAATTACTAATTTAAAATCATAGTTCATTTTTCAAAATCTCAATCAAATTTAGGGATTTATGAATGGCACAGCTAAACATAATTGGAGTTGAATCCAAATAGGACTCAAAGCACAAGTTGTCAATTTACTTCAAGCTTCTGTAAAATAATGGCTGGACAGTTTAGTTGGTAGCAAAGAACAAGCAAATTTAAAGCTGACACAACACTGATAGTTCATTCTTGGCAGAATGGGTTTGGCAGCTTTAAAGTTAGCACCTTGATTTGTCATGCATGCATGATTGCATGCTTGAGGTAACTTGTGGTGAATCCATCAAATGTGGGAAGAATCCAATGTGGTTTTATAATGGTTATGAAGGCTTTGTTTGATACAGAACTTGGTTTTTCTAAACAGCATGTTGTGAAATCCATTGTCATTGTTATTCAACTGCGTATATGGTTTCATATTTGCTCAGATCACCTACTGATGCAAAACCCTAAAGGAAAGCATTTACTCAAATTACTGAATTCTGGAGTGTTGCCTAACTAACTTTACCTTTTTTTTCATCTAACAGAAGTATAGTTAATTTAGCAAAGGGACAATTAAACTGTCACATACATTTTTATCAAGGTAAATGTAAGGTCAGTGTTCAAACTGAGACCCACACTTAACAAAAAAAATGCAATTTAAAAAAATTGCAACACCCTAATATGGCAACATTACAAATATCTGAATTAATGAATGGATCCTGTCTCCTAAACTCTCTCTTTACACATAAATAAATGACCCAGATTAATACTTCCAAATTCATATCTAGGTTTTACTTTCAACCTGAGCCTGTTCTTAGTACTATGTAGAAATTCTTCAAGTAATTTTTTTGATATTGTTTCATGATACCTTGTCAGCTCCCTTCCAGGATCCCACTGCTTGATTAAATTCTATGCTGCAACTGGATAAAAGTAAAAGAATTTCTTCAGAATCTGAATCCACAAATAGAGGTGGGACACTCAATTAAAATGCTCAGAACAACTGAGAATGTGCCATGCAATGTCCATTTTAAAAAAAAACACCTCTGAGCAAGAGGCAAGGTATGCACCAGAACTTTAATAACCCCCACAATACTTTAACATGCTTCTTTGATAAAATTGTTGACAGATTGAGGATAACTTTCATTATAGGTAGTCCTTGGGCAGAAAGTGTGAGGGCAATTGAATCATCCACCCACTGTTCTTCATCAGAGATCTGAATCATTTTGATAGTTGATTTTAGTGCAATCATATGGGTAAGATGCAAACATTGACTCAGTGCTGATCAAGAGAATGAAGCTCCTAAACTTCTTTATAGACACAAATCACAAATTAAATTATTGGAGAGGGCATGAAATGATAGAAACATGGAAAATAGGAGCAGGAATAGACCATTTAACCCTTTGAGACTACTCTGCCATTAATTATGATCATGGCTGATCATCCAACTCAATTGCCTCTTCATATCATCTCCTGTATCTTTGATCCCTTTAGCTCCAAGTGTTATATCCAACTCCTTCTTGAGATCTTACAGTGTTTTGGCCTCAACTGCTTTCTGTGGTAGCAAATTGCACAGGCTCACCACTTTCTGGATGAGGAAATTTCTCCTTATTTTAGTCCTAAATGTTTTACCCTGTATCCTTAGGATGTGACCCTGGATCTGGACTCCTTGTCATCAGGATATCTTTCCTGCATTAATTCTATCTACACCAGTTAGAATTTTGTACATTTCTATGAGAGTGCCCCTCATTCTTCTTAACTTCATCTCATATGTCAGTCCTGCTATCCCTGGAATCAGTTTGGTAAACCTTCCCTCTCTCCCTCTATAGCAAGAATATTCTTCCTCAGGTAAGGAGACCAAAAATGCACGTAACATTCTAGGTGTGGTCTCACCAAGGCCTTGCATAGTTGCAGTAAGACATCCCTACTCCCGTACTTGAAATGTCTTGCTATGAAGGCCAACCTACCATTTGCCTTCTTTACAACTGCCTGCACCTGCATGTTTACTTTCAGCGTCTGTTGTGTGAGGTGACCTAGGTCACGTTGCATATTCTCCTCTCTAAATTTATTGCCTGTATAGAAAGTAATCCCTTTTCCTCTTTATGCTATCAAAGTGAGTAAAATCTCATTTAGCCGTGTTATACTGCAACTACAACGCATTTGTCTACTCACCCAGTTTCTCAGAGGGTTATAGGGTGAGGAGACGGGGGACCAGTAAAGGAGGTTAATATTGTTGTTAGGTCACAAGCAGCAGAGACATTTCTTCGGCAAACAGATTAAGTCAATGGAAACTGAACAATATTGTGAGTTGCATGCAGCAGTCTCTTCCAGGACCTGTGGTTAGACGATTCTGTATCTAAGACCAATGAGTGGCGTGTCCATGAATAGGCCCTGATTTGCAAACATTAATTAACAAATCATCTGAAGCAGGCATGCAGGCTGGCAGGCCATTTTGAGGGCTTTGCAAATAGTGGTGAATAAGAAGAGAATGGGAAATTTGGTGTCACAACTTTTGGAGTGCTACTGGCTCATTCCTTTAGGAAATGCATTGAAAATTGGCCCTACAGAAATAAAGCTGGACAAAGATAAAATTCTGCGCATGTTGGAGATGTGGAATATAAATAGGAAATGCTGGGAATACTCATAAGGCCACAAAGCATCTGTGGAAAGAGAAACAGAATAAAATTTTCAAGCCGGTGACCTTTCATAAGCAATGGAAAAAATAAATTTTAAGCAATTACAAAGTCAAGAAAGCAAGAAAGGGGACTGAAGAACAAAAATCAATATCTGAATAGGGATTTTTTAAAAAATGAATTCTCAGGATGTGGGCATTGCAGTCTCAGCTAACATTTATGGACCATCCCTAACTAGCTTTAATAAGGTGATTGTAAGCCATCTTCTCAAACTGCTACAGTCCATTGGAGTTAGGTACACCAATTGTTGTTGTGATGGGAGTTCCATGATTTTGAGCCGGTAACAGTGAAGTAACAGCAACATAGTTCCAACACAGGATGGTGTGTGATGTGGAGAGGAATTTGTAACTGGTTGTACTGCCAAACATCTGCTGCCTTTGTTCTTCCAGGTAGTAAAGGTCATGTGTTTGGAAAGTGCTGGCAAAAGAAACTTGGTGAGTTGTTACGGTATGTCTTGTAAATAATACACATTGCTTCCATTCTGCATTGTTAGTCAAGAGAGTGAATGTTGAAAACGATTGATGAGGCATGAATCAATCAGGTAGAAGGTACAACAGATCCATACCATTTTATGCCATTCACAAGAAAGTAGGAGCTGTAGTTATAAGCTGTAATTGTTAAACTTGATATAGAGACTGGAAGGCTGTGGGGTACCAAAATGAATATGGTTCTTCTGCACAAATTTCCATTGACTTTCAATAGGATGCGAGATCCTGAAGGTGGAGAGCTCAGAGCAGCAGTCGGTCAGAAAATTAAAATAACAGAAGCTCAGGGTTATGCTTGCAGATCGACTAGAGGTGTTCAACAAAAGCAGTCTCCCAGTTTGTATTTGGTCGCCTTTTTGCAGAGGACATTGCATCATAAGCAGTGAATACAAGGCATTTAATTGATGAAGGATGAAGTAAATTGCTTTGAAATTCGTAAGAGTGTTTGAGGTCTTGGGAGGATGGCTGGTGAAAGGGCTGTTGTTGTATATCTTGTCCGTTCATGCTGAGGTCCTGTGGCAATGGAAGGGGTTGCTGGGGCTGGTTAAGACATGATCGGAGTGCCATAGAAGCCCCTTTGGGAATCTGTACGATGAAAGGAGGGGAAAAGATGTTTGATGGTGCAGTATGATGAACTCTGTTAAAAATATGTACTGTTGGCATCAAAATGATTGCTGTCACAAAATCATTTGCTTCTTGTCAAATTGCAGTTGTTATATCATTGTGCTTTAAATCTCATGATTCCATATTGATATAATTCAAATCAAATGATGTAATATTATGTCTCTCAAGATGCAATTCTAGATTATTCCTGTCTGTTTTGGCACCTGGCACAATAGGCAAAGATAACTTTGTTAACCAAATTAAATCCAATCGTAACGTACCAGCTTTTCTCCTGCGGTCAGGACACCAAAGCCAGAAAACTTATTGTGTTGGAAATAGATCCACTGATACAATTTTCTGTAGTCAATTAATGGCCATGTTATGGACATGCTGTCCAATTAAGAATGGTGAGCAGGTTTTGAGGCAAAGGTTTTGGTATTGGCAATCCCATTATTTGAGCTGGAAGTTCTGAATGTATGCAGGAGAGAGGGAGATTCACTCTATCACCAAGTATTGTCTGAAAACTTCTGACATTTTTTTCCCTAGGGTTGGGGATTTCAAGACTAGGGAGCATACTTTTAAGGTGAGAGGAGGAAGATTTAAAAAAGACATGAGAGGCAATTTTTTTTTGAGAATGGTTCACATGTGAAATGAACTTCCAGAGGAAATTGTGGATGCATTTACATTTATAATGTTTAAAATACATTTGGATAAGTACATGAATACGAAATGTTTGGAGGGATATCGGCCAAGCACAGACAGATAGGATTAGTTTCATTTGTGATTATGGTTGGCATGGACTGGTTGGACCAAATGGTCTGTTTCCATCCTGTACGACTCTATGACTCTGCAAGAAATTAAAAAGAGGCCACAACTGTCAGAGTGACATCTGCACAGCTGGCCTGTGTCTGCAGCTATAGCCATTGTGCAGTATGATAGCTGCAAGAGTGGAAAAGGGTTTACTAAGCTCACTAGAATGCTGGTTCTCTGCTGCTCAGAGGCCATTCTTCTTTCTGGACAATTGGGCCACCAAAGACAGCTCAGCTGCAGGCTAGAATATTCCAGTCAGCATGACGTATGTGCCTCAGTACCTTTATGTTGTTTGGTGGGTATTGTCCCACCCCTTACACAGCCTTCGTGAAAATGGTCAGGGATGGATCAGTGCTAGGAGACCAGCAAGCTTGCTGCTGGTGGGAAATACCAGCCTTGTGTGCCTCCAGTCACATCCACATTGGGTTTCAGAAATCTTACCCATTATCACTGTATAATATGAAGGATAACAAGAAACCACAGTGCAAAGACTTAACATGGTAAATCAAATGATGTTGACCATCCACTTAAGTTTCTCTTATAGTTTTGAAGACATTTTCAATGTCTTCTGAATCTGTCACTGACTCTGACAATACAATGCAAAGTGATTTGTGACAAGAGGGTCAGGATTGATGTCACAAAGCATATGAGCCAAGTGCCATCAGTTTATTAATACATTAGTATGATGATGTGATGTCTAGCTGCTTTTGGGCAGTCTACTGTGAGTTGATTGGCAAATGATGAAGTAACTCAATAACCTTTTATCTTCAGCGTATTGACATTGAGGAAGTAGGGAACACAGTGATGGATGGTACATTTTTAAGAGAGAATCATACAACCTGTTAAGTAGTATGATAACTTTCTTTTATACAGTCCCTTCTCTTACCCATCTAGATGTTGTCTCTTGGTGATATCATCTGAGGTCAGCTGCAACATAAATGATGATGCTAACATCCATTTCTCCATTAGTTGACAATCTAGCAGCATTAAGTCAGGGCAAAACTTGTTGTTTGGATGTGATATACTCATATGTACTCTAGGAAAGTAGAAAGGAAATAGCAAAGGCATGCTAACATATGAAAGAGGAGCAAGGGTAGGCGATTTAACCCCTCCTACCTGCTCCGCCATTCTATAAGGTCATGGCTGATCTGATTGTAACCTCAAGTCCACATTCCCTCCAACCCCTGATAACCTTTCATTCCACTTGCTAAACAAGAATTTATCTACCTCAGTCTTAAAAATATTCAAGGATTCTGCTTCCAGCACTTTTTCAGGGAGGAGTTTCAAAAGAGTCACAACCATCCAAGAGGGAAAAACAAGCCTAATCTCTATTTTAGATGGGTCACCCGTGATTCTCAAACAATGACTAGTTGATATACATTGGCATACAACTAATATTGTTTCTATGCACATAAAGAAAGATGGAACAAAACCTGTGAGCAATAGACTGGTCAGCTTACTGTTAGTGGTTGGAAAGATCCTGGAACCTGCACTGAAAGAAATGATAAAAATGTATCTAGAAGCAATATTCAGCATGGATTAAAAATTAATAGTCCTGCTGAATTAAGCCATTAGAATTCTCTGAAAGAGGAACAGAAAGATTAGCTAAGGTAATGTAGCAAATGTCACATATTTAGCTTTTCAAAAGGCCTTTGATAAAGTACCACACTCTTGGCTCAGGGGACCAAAAGCTAAATGAATGACAAATTCACTGCAAAATAGAAAGCAGAGCATGGGTATGGCTGGCTATACAGATTAGAGGAAAGTAGAAAGCATTTTTCACAGGGATCAATACTAGTACCTCTGTTGATCATAACTTACATTGATGATTTGGATTTGGGAATAACTAACTTTATATCAAAATTTGTAGGTGTGTATAGTTAAATCTGAGGGAGAATATACACCATATTATAAAAGAGATATCAGAAACCTTACACTCTGGATCATTATTTATCAAAATAACTTCAAGTGTTAGTAATGTACTTAGGTTGGAAAAAATATATACATTTGAAAATTGCAAATTGTATTAAAGAGCAAAAGGATCTAAGGATGTAATTGCAAATAGTTTTGAAATAGTTGCAGATCAGCAATTAAAAATGCTAACAAAGCACTTTGATTTATATCTATAGCTATAGAATTTAGAAGTAGTAAATTTATTTTAAATGTGTATAGAATCTGGGTCAGGTGTACTTTGAGACTGTACACAATTCTCGTCTTTGTACTATTAAAAGGACATTGTACGACTGGAGAATTTCAAAAAACAGTTTACAAGAATGGCACAACACTTAGGGATTATAACTATTGGGGAAAAAACCTAGTTCTAGCCTCTGCTTTAGAACAGGAAACACTTGGAGAAAACCTAACAGATGTCTTTAAATGTTACCTTAAATAAATTAGGTTACATATCAATAAAAATTATGTATGACAGTTAGGAAGCCATATGTTCAAGAGACCAGATGGCTTTGTCCTATTCAAGGCCTTGTATAAGGAAAACATTCATTTTTCTTTAATGAGCCAAAAAGCCAAAAGCAGTCACTCTTAAAAAATAACAATATGTTGTGTTGTATTCTTATTGTTCCATAATTCATTTTGAGTCTTTCTTTAGGGACGATGACATCCTAAGGGAGGAACGGCAACTTATAATTTTCTCTTTTTACCTATTAGCACCAAACTTGACAATAACAAGGTTTCTGCAACCTAAAATAAACAATGCTATTTGTATTCAGTCTGCAGATTGGTGATGCCTCCTCTCTGACTGCATTAATGAATAGGTCACTGAAAAAGCAGAGTGGATAACCCTGCTGTTACAGACCATATTGAACATAGTGAAACTGATCATTTACACAGCATCTTCTTGTCCCTGGGGTAAGGCTTGTGGTGGGTTGTATCAAATTACTGTCTGGTGTGTGCACTGGGTTGTACAGCAGGGACAGTCATCATATGGGGGATTAAAACCAGGTTGTCTGCTACTCAAAACCTCTGTGATTCACAATCGCTTTGAACCCAGCAGAGTATAATGTTCTCCAATTTTCTTCAGAGTAGAAATGAAGTGTTGAAGTTCGCCTGCTGCATTTTAACAGTGAAGCAGATTTAGGTTGATTTGAATGAAAAACCAAATTAACAGCTGCTATGTTATTGGATAGAATGCAAATTTATTGCTGAAAGTAGGCAATGCCAGTTGCTACGCAGTTTAGATTTTAAAAATTCTGTGTAGAAAACATATGGAACAGTATGATTTCATATTTAACATTGTAAAAGTATTTAATTTCAGGATTTGCTGAAGTAATGCTTTATTTAGTGAGGAAACTAAATTTTCTGTCAGATGGTACAACAGCACCCTCTAGTGTGCCTTGACATAAGTCTGTCTTGCAAGATATCTATCTCATCTACACCTCTCTGAATATCCCCAAAGTTCAGGTTTTGACATTTTATTTTCTTTAAATGAATAATTAACTTTATTTTAACAAGGACTGAGAATTTTTCATTTTCAATTTTTCTGGACCTCTTTTACAGCAAAACGAACTTAGAAATGTGAGTCCTAATTATTTCCAGGATTTTCTTCGTATTTTATTTCATTTTCAAGTTTATTTGCTCTATTCTTTTTTTATTTTTAGGTGACAGAGTGCACTGTTCAGTTGAGGCATTCAAGAGGGTACTTCATTCAATCTAGTCTACTGTATTTGCTGTTCACTACGTGGTCACTGTGGAGATGAAACAGATTGGGCAACCACTTTGCGAAACACCTATGTTCGGTCTGCAAAAATGACCCTGAGCTTCCAGTTGCCTGCCAATTTAGCACACACCATGTTCCCTGGCCAACATTTCTGTGCCAGGTCTTCTGCAGTGTTCCAGCGAACCTCAGTACAAGCTCAAAGAACAGCATCTCCTTTCTGCTTGGGGACCCTGCAGCTTCTAGGACTCAACATTGATTTCAACAACTTTAGGGCCTGATTCCATCCTTTTATGGTTCTTTACCCACCCCACACCTGGTCCTATGTTATGACATGGCTTGCTTTTAACACCTGCAGCATATGAAATAGAGAACATTGGCTGAGCCATGTGAGTATCTGCTGTGTACGTGGGGGGTAGTGTTCCCACGTGTGATGGTAGTATCCATGTCGATGATCTGATGTCTTGTAGAGGTTGCCGTGTCAGGGTTGTGTAGTGTTGTGGTTGATGTTGTCCTGAAGGCTTGGTAGTTTGCTGAGAATTATGGTCTATTTAAGGTTTGTTGGTTGTTTGGTGGCGAGAAGTAGAGGCAGAGGGAAGATCTTGGCGAGAATCGCTTTATCATTGATGAAATGTTGAAGGCTGCGAAGAACATAGTGTAATTTCTCCGCTGTGGGGAAGTACTGGATGACAAAGGGTACGCTATTGGCCATATTCTTTGTTTACTTTCTGAGGAAGTCATTGCAGTTTATTGCTGTGGCATGTCAGAACTGGCAATCGATGAGTTGAGCATCATATCCTGTTCTTATGAGGGCGTCCTTCAAAATGTTTAGGTGTCCGTCATGTTCTTCCTCATCCGAGCACATCCTGTGTATGTGCAGGGTTTGTCCATAGGGGATGGTTTCTTAAACATGTCTAGGGTGGAAGCTAGACAAGTGCAGCTTTGCGAGGTTATCTGTGGGCTTACTGAGGTGTCAATCCTTGATGGAGATTTGTGTGTCCAAGAATGAGACTGATTTTGACGAGTAGGCTATGGTAAGGCTGATGGTGAGTTGAAACTTGTTGATGTTGCTGTGTAGTCATTTCAGTGATTCCTCGTCATGAGTCCAAAGGAAGAAAATGTCATTGATGTTTCTGGGGTTGGTCAGAGGTCCTGTGCAGCAAAGAAGTCTTGCTTGAACTTGTGCATGAAAATGTTGGCATATTGGTGTGTAAATTTGGTCCCCATGGTTGTTCCATGTATCTGGATGAAGAACTGATTGTCGAAGGTGAAGACGTTATGGTTGAGAATGAAGTGGATGAGTTTGTTGGATGGTGTCTGGAAATTGGAAGTTGGTGGTGTTGAGTACTGAGGCTGTTGCAGTGATGCCCTTGACATGGGAGATGCTGCCATAGAGCACCTTCATATCGTTGTGAAACTTGAAAGGGATCATAAAAGATTTACAAGGATGTTCCCAGAGTTGGAGGGGTTGAACTATGGGGAGAGGCTGAGTAGACTATTTTTCCTGGAGCACCGGAAGCTGAGAGATGATCTTATAGAGGTTTATAAAATCATGAGGGGCATGGATAGGGTAAATAGACAAAGTCTTTTCCCCAGGGTGGCAGAGACCAAAACTAGAGGGCATTTAAGGTTTATGGTGAGATGGGAAAGATTTAAAAGGAACCTAAGGGGCAACATTTTCACACAGAGGATGGTACGTTTATGGAATGAGCTGCCAGAAGAAGTGGTGGAGGTTGGTACAATTACAACATTTAAAAGATATCTGGATGGGTATATGAATAAGATGGGTTTAAAGGGATATGGGCACAATATTGGAAAATGGGACTAGGTTTATTTAGGATATCTGGTTGGCATGGATGAGTTGGACCAAAGAGTCTGTTTCTGTGCTGTATATCCCCATGACTCCATAACTTGTTTCTTTTTCTACTTAAGGGAAACAGTTTCAGTTTACTTTGACTTTGGAGCAGTCTTGTGAAGTCTTTGGAATGGGATGGCTGTACAGCCCCATGCACCTGGGAAGGGACAGATATAGTGATCTATGTTACTTTACAGTGAGGAGTTAGTCTTCATCCCAAACCAAAAGTGTTTGGATAAAACTCCGAAGAGGTTACTTCAAGCTGAGTACATTTATGCAGTTGTGTGATAGCTCCAGGGAAGAAGGAGGAAGCGGGATAGCTGCCAGGACACTTTGCTCCAGGAGGTGGTCACACCATCCAGAGCAGGTCATTGAAATTTCTGTGATCAGGGACAGGAAGTTATGATGAAGGTGAAGTAAGTTTGGGGGCTCAGAGGATTGTGTTGAGGACCTTGGTCTCTGCAGTTGTCCACCACTTTGGAGACACCTGCAGCTATCTGGCTATAAGTGGGGACTGCAGGTAAGATGTGAGAGCTGACCACAGCACTGTAGTATAGGGAGCCATTAAAGTACGGGAGATGGGAGAGCAAATCATGTTATGAGATATGCCTTGGAGAAGGATTTGTTCTGTCATGCATCTTTTGAAAGCAAGTGCTGTAAACCTGGAGCGGAGCTATCTGCTCAGAATCTAGCTAGCTTTATTTTTTTTAAGCTGGAACAATAGAAGCAGCATGAAGGATGGGGTCAAGCTCTCACAGAACCAGGATTTTAGTTTAACTTTCAGTAGTTGCTGGGGACTTGAAGCTGGATTTGGAAGCTGTTATTTCTCTCTTTGTTACAACTAAAAGCTGAGGTTCACTTTCTGCTGCTAGAACTGCATGTGAGACAATCAGTTTTACTGAATTTTACCTTTGGCAAGGGGGTGTTTGTGGGATGTTATTATCTTGTAACAGCTAATCAGTGGCAGTTAACATATATTATCTTGTTAAGTATCAATAGAGTTACAGTTAAGCTAATTTTTTTAATTCTTATTTTGTCTGTATTTTAACTGGAGTGTAATCATAAAGAATGTTTTACTTCAAACCTGGTAGTTTGACCAATCGAATTGCATCTGGAAACAACACCTTACACTGCCTTTAAAATAAAGAAAAAAATTGGGGTCTAGGCTATATTCTTAATATATTTTGAGAGGGTTTGGTTTGCTCCGTGACAATAGGAACGTGATATTGGTAAGGGGGCAATAAATTTACAGGCATGGATACTGTTCTCTGCAGCCATGAGCATGAGTCCCATGGAGTGTTGCCTATCCAGTGCTGGAGAGGAACTTGGAATGAGAGGGAAGGGATATAGTTGTCATCATCAACATTGGTATCAACAATGCTGATAGGACTAGAAAAGAGTTTGTACTGAAAGAATTTGAATAGTTGGGTGCTATATTGAAAATCAGAATCTCCAAGGTAACAATCTTAGGATTGCTACCTGATTCTGGTGCATTAAGGGATTGGGTGCCTTACAAGGCTGATTACTGAGGGACAAGGGCTAACCACTGTGACCATACCACCTGACTCCAGTATGCAACCTCTTGGCAGATTGAGTGCAGAACTAATGCCACCCATGCCTCAATCAGGTCCATAGTGAAGCAAAGTATGCCGCTCTCGAAGATGTGGTTCCACTACTTGGACCAGACTGGGGAGGCTTTCTGGTATAATCTGACAGAGTGTGCTGCATCATCCTAGTGTGCTGTGCTCTGCACAATTGGAGCAGGCAACAAGGCAATGTGCTGGCTGTTGAGAAAATGGGGGAATGGAAGCCATCTCCCAAAGAGGAGGACAAGGATATTGTAGAGAAAGAAGCTATCATTGTCCAAGATAAAGCTCAATTGCATTGGACATTCCAAGCCAGACAGAACCTCATTGACATGCAGTTTCAAAAGATGAAAACTGGGTGCAGCAGACAACCATGGACTGTAAAGTATTCATTGGTCATGATGCTAAAATTTTATTTGTCGAGTTGAATGTCAGCCTGTACTAATTCACCTGTGTTTAATTTTGCTTCCTGTAAGTAAAAGCCCCTGTTTGTTTTTGTCTAATTTCTTGATTGTACGTGATGTAACCCCCACTGGACAATACAAGCTAGCCGATCTATAGTAGTGTCTTTGGACGGGACATAGCTATGAGCAGGTAAACTGTATGGCATTGTGGTTAAACGACAACTGGGCTGAAACTAAAAATTTCCCCCTCTCAGCTAGGAATATTTCCCTTCAGTTTAAGAAAAGAAGTTCCAGAAACTGGATTGCCATCTAAAATAAAAGAAATCCATTAGTGGTGTTCAAAGCCCATTTGCTCTAAAGCCAGGCCTCAAGAACTGTTTCTGAAATAAATCAGAATGGGTACAGAAATAGTTACCAGTTAATTATTAATTTCTGACAAACAAAATTGGTTACTAGCTCAAAAACCAGGAAACCTTGCATGCCCAAAGGAATATTAGCCATACCAGCTATGTGCCATGGGCAATGTGGCTCCTGTGTCTGCTGTGCCATTACATTGCCTGGCTCCACAGGATGAGACGTTTATCATAGAAACCCTACAGTGTGAAAGCAGGCCATTCAGCCCATCCAGTCCATACCAACCGTCCAAAGAGCATCCTACCTAAACCCAGACACACTTCCCTACACTTTCCCTCTAACCTTGCACTTCCCACGGCTAATCCACCAAGCCTGCACATCCCTGGACACTATGGGCAATTTAAACATAGTCAATCATCCTAACCTGCACATCTTTGGACTGTGGGAGGAACCCAGAGCACCCAGAGGAAACCCATGCAGGCACAGGAAGAATGTGCAAACTCCAGACAGTTGCCCAAGGGTGGAATCGAATACAGGTCCCTGGCACTGTGAGGCAGCAGTGCTAACCACCGAGCCACTGTGCTGCCCCACACATTATCAAACAATAATCAACTTACTTGGAATTTGCCTTTACAGGGTCTGCTATTGAAACTTGAGAGAGAGATGGTGCAGTGCTTATAATATTCGCCACTGAATAGTTTCATGAATTGATCCTTCAGTAAATACTAAAACTTATTTAAGTTATTTATTAATTTATTTAAACAGCTTACATTAGTTAGCTAGTTTATCATTTTATTTCATTTACATTGTAAAATGGACAACGTGAGTAGATAATTGCCCACAATTTTAGCCCTATTTGTGCACATTGGGTACAAGATCTCCCCTGGTAAAATTGGTATGGTTCCCAACTGTTTTACACTTGACAAATAGATGAATTTCAACCTCGTCAACACACTTGAAGAAAGTTTGCTGTTTGACTCCAACCAGCACTTGGAATACCATATTTCAGTGGAATAAATATTCAACACTGCAGTTTTATTTTTTAAAGCAGGTTTGCTTTTTTGTTTTATTCTTCAGTTTATATTTCAGTCATGCAGTAAATGCTAACCTATGGAGAGTTCATAAATCTTTGATTAAGTGAAGCATCATGTATTATTAATTTTCAATAACCATTGGATATGAAAGATTGAAAATTGTACAGCTGTGACAATTACATCCATTATATCTGATCGACCTCCAGATTCTGAACCATGAAAACAAGCTGAAACATCATTGAGTAATGAGTAATTAGATTTTAGATGTACTATGACAAATCATTCCCAAAGAAATCGGCCTATGTTTTAACAGTCTATCATAGTATAAAATCAATGTACACCATGTTAAAACAAAATCAATAACATGGTACTAAATTATTGTAAAAATGGATTAACAAGAATGAATTCCCTTGTATATGATTTGATGGCAGTCAATTTGAAAGTTTCACATTTCTAAGTGTTTTTTTAAAAAATGCTGCATCTAGTATTTTAATGGTATATCATCAATGAATTAGTACTCATGATTTAATATTTTAGGGAATATCAATATTAAGTCTAGTTCTTAAAACAGTCCTTAAAAATTCTCTTCTCTGCAATGTTGCTGCTATAAGAAAATCACACAATTATAGCAAAAGAATCAAACAATCACAGCATTGTTATGACACAGAAAGAAGCCATTCAGGCCATTATGTCTGTACCTGCTCTTCAAGGGAGCATCAGTGTGCCAAACTTCTGCTGACGTGTCATAATGGTCAATAGGTGCTGTCTTGTGAGAAGTTTGCAATTTCTCATGAAATTCATAAATTTTTAGCGTGAACAATATTTTTGTAGTAGAAACCGAAAGAACTGTGGATGCTGAGAATCAGGAACAAAAACAAAGTTGCTGGAAAAGCTCAGCAGGTCTGGCAGCATCTGTGAAGGGAAAAACAGAGTTAACGTTTTGGGTCTGGTGACCCTTCCTCAGGACAGATTTTTGTGGTGATTAGAATGAGGTCAGCTCGGTGGATATCATAGAATATAAGTTCCCTGATTGCGTCTGTTAACCAGGGAGACCTGGCTGATAGATATAAACAGGAGTGTCAGAGATTCTGCCCATTCTAGGAGCCAGTTTGGAGCTATCGACATCAGTGTCACGTACTATACATGTATAAATTGGGGGGGAGTTGGTGACAGGATACCAGCCTTCATGGAGTTATTTCAAATTTTTCTCTCAGAAATAATGTTGGGTTGTTGATTGTGAAAAATATATGCAAATTCTGCAAATTTGTGATATTTATGTTTTAACAGATTTTATGTTGCTTTAACTGTAAGGCTGATTCTACCACCAGTAGGTTGTAACTTTGTTTTACAACCAATGAGTTTCGTTGGATAATAGTCATGCTCAATCCCGTATCAGGCTTGAATTAAGTTGGATGTCTATTGATAGACAAAACAGTGCTTATCTATAGTTCAAATGAGTTACTGAATTCCCCTAGGTATGGCTGTGACTTTTCTTCCAGAGAAGATATGTCATTATATAAGAACAGATGTTTTAATGGAAATGCATTTTGGGCATCAGAATTCTTGGTAGAACATATTAATTTATTTGTGGATGTAATCAGCATTGTTCCTGTCATTTAAGAACGGTTACTGGTTTTTACACAATGTTTGAAAGTGTCCCATTTTCTTGAAAAAGTAACATTCCTAATGTAAAGGTAGGCAGTGCTTTCTTTTGTGTGTTTACTTCTTTCTACATCTTGGACAATGACTCCTAGTAACAAATAATGTACTCTATGCATATGTTTTGTTATATAATTGGTAGAGTGTGTGTACCTTATGGAAGTTAGTAGGTATTAAATTTGTCCTTCGGTTCCCTAGTCTTTTCTTTGTTTTTATTTTCTATTCATCAGATGTGAGAATTGCTCACATTTATTACCCATCCCTAATTGCCCAGAGTTCAGTTAATAGTCAGTCACATTTCTGTGGGTCTGGAGTCACATACAGACCGAACCAGGTAAGGATGGCAGATTTCTATCCCTAAGGGACCAGATGAGTGTTTACCACAATTGGCAGTAGTTACTGCAGGGTTCTGGTTTGCAATCAGTTATTTTCTGATTTTTTTTAGTGGTTCGAATCACTCCCAGATCTCTGGTTCTGGACGCTGGACTTATTTAGGGAATGTGAAATGAAGAGGCTGTAGACCTCTTCATTTTGGGGCAAAAGAATGTCTGCATTTATTTAAAATACAAAAGCAAATATAGTACAAGAAATATAGGTAAATACAATAACTCAAGGAAATTAACACTATCTATTATACAGAGAACAGTACGCTAATAACTAGATTAACACTATTAGAACACTATCCTACTGACACATAGACAGAAAACAACAGTATTTGATTTCAGACTCTTTAGTCAGAATTCCTACCCTTGGGGTTCCAATGCACTGTCGCCACCTGCTTTTCCCTGCCTGCTAACTAGGTCAGAGCACTGGGGTCTCTGGAGTTTAAGCTCACCTCTCACAAACACAGTTTTTGAAGTGCGCCCGGTTGCTCAGGATTTTGCCATTGGTTATCTTGGTTCGGAACAGGCCCATGTCTGGAAGTTCTTGTTTAGATAGTGCTTGGCGGGCTACACCCCCTCTTGGATGTGCTTTATTCCGATGATGGTCTTGGTTCGGCTTCTCTTGGGTCTTGCTTCGGAAGCTGCCTGTTGTCGGGGGAGAGTGGAAGCCTGTGGGAAAGCTGATTATGCAGAAGCTTGTTGTTGAAAAGATTCCCTCAGGTGAGATCAGGGCTGGCAGTTTATTTTAATATACTTTTCTGGAGTTAATTGGCTTTCCATTGGCCAGAGTGTGTGTGAATGGGTTTTGACTGAGGTTGAATGTCCAGTATCTCTGTAGGCCTCATACTGTGTGTGCTTTGTAGCCTGAGGCGTAAAAACTATCTCAGGCTAGGGTCTGAGATAACAAGGTGTAGAACTGAATGAACACAGCAGGCCAAGCAGCATCAGAGGAGCAGGA
>NC_063332.1:147226618-147230398 GCF_021869965.1 Rhincodon typus | reverse complement strand
GGCCTAGACCCTTCTTCAGAAAATGAAGGAGGAAGAAATGAAGGAGGACCTTTCTGAAGAAGGGTCTAGGCCTGAAACGTCAGCCTTCCGGCTCCTCTGATGCTGCTTGTCCTGCTGTGTTCATTCCGCTCTACACCTTGTTATCTCTCCTTCACTGCTGGGCTACGCTTTTCTTTCCTTTTTTTGCAGTGAATAACTACTTTTAGATGCGTGAAATTACAATTAATTTCAGCTTCTGTCTACCTACATAATACAGCGCAAAATTGTAAAAGCGTGGGAGCAAAATGCCCAGGACAAGGACACCGAGTGCCAGTGCTGTTAATAACAACACTAAACCGCTGTTCTCTGAGCAAAACACTGGAGGACGCTATTGTATCACGCACAGATCATGGTCCAGCTATGTTGGGAAATGCCTCATTAACAGACAGAAATGCCGCATTAAATAACATATGTTTTCACAACATGATAGTGTATGTATCAGAAACTCGGCACTGCTTTATTATAAAATCTATATTCTTTGAGATGGTTTAACTTTTTTTCACAATTTGGCCCGTCCTCATTAATCATCGTTCGAAACTAGCCAAAATCGCTCTTTTGTTAAGCTACTTTCAAAGGAAGTTCGATTTCTTTTTTTTTGTCTTTAATAAGAGTATGTCCTGCACAATTAAAAGTTTAAGGTGGACTCTTATTTTTCGGACAAAGGCTCACAGAGACTTAAAAGGGTGAACAATTGACAACTCAAACCGAATCAGATTGTAAGGCAGCACTGGGTCAACTCCCAACAGCTGAGAGTTTGACACCTTTCGTCGCTTGGAAAAAAAACTATGTGAAGCACGTCTCTCTGCTCACATTCAACCACCATCTATCAAAGTGTAAGACAGCTTTCTGTTCTGAGCACATAGCTGAAGTCCATCGTAACAATGCAGCGCGCTATTTACATGTTATGTACTGGTACAGGATTAGCATTTGGACTTTCTCTTTAAAAAAAAATCCACATGAAACTCTGGAGGAGTTTGCAAAACGTTGGACTTAAACACATTATGTACAGCCCACTGCCACACAAGCCAGGACCGCAAATCCCTGGAGTTATTCCTGGTAACCAGCTAACGGTTCCAAGCACACTTTAGCTACGCCCCCTTCCTCCTCATTTTTACCCCTCAACTCTCAAGTCAGCTCAACCTATCTTCCCATGGGGGGGTCTGGTGTCACTCATTGTGATTGACAGGGGCATCGGCCACAGGAGGGGGCAGCTCAGTGTGGGACAGGACGCCAGCAGCAACCAATGGGAAGCGCGGTAGCGGTAAGTTTGGGGAGGGCGGGCTGAGTCTTCCTGTGCTTGTGGAGTTTGGTTGCGTTGGGAGCGAGTGAGAGACAGCAAGATCCCGGAGAATGACCAAAGCGAGTCATGTATTTCCTAGTGCCAGAGCGAACGCGGCAGTGCGCTGAAACGGTGTCCAACCGCCCTCTCTCCCACTACAGGCTGTGAGTTAGAGAAACACACGGAGGCTGAACAACTGCATTAAACAAGAAAAAGAGTTGGACTGGGTCAAAACCAAAAAAAAAGTTTCACAAACTTTCGGGAAAAAAAAAGCAGCTTTTGAGAGAGAGGAGAAAAAAAAATTATGGAGAAGATGGTAAAAAGAAAAACAATTTAATATTTGAAGGAAACGTGGACAGTACCTTTGCTGGAATTTCGCCCACCTCTCTGGCTTCATTCAGATTTGATGCATTTTGCAGTCAGTGGGTTGAGTTGGAAAGGTGTGCTGCGTTCGCCACTCTCACCATGGTCTGGTCAGGTAGGGGCCGTAACTTGCTCGCCGTGTTGCTGCTGTTGTTGAGCTTGTGTTGGGACGCCGCGTCGAACCAGCTGCGCCAACTGTTTGAGGTGGAGGAAGAGCGGCCGCCCGGCACGGTGGTAGGTACCATTCTCACCAAGCCCGAGTTCACTTACCGATTCAGCGAGCGGCACGCCTTGTTCGCCATCAACGCCAGCACAGGTGTCATCTCCACCACCTCGGTGATCGACCGCGAGTCACTGCCGGCGGACGTGATCAACATTGTGGTGTTGTCCAGCCAGCCCACCTACCCCACCGAGGTGCGCATCTTGGTGCGGGACATTAACGACAACACGCCGGTCTTCCCCGAGCCTTCCATCGTGGTGACCTTCCGAGAGGACGCGAGCGGCGGCCGCCAGGTCATCCTCGACACGGCGACCGACGCGGATACCGGCTCCAACGGGGTGGACCACCGCTCCTACCGGATCGTTCGGGGCAACGAGGAAGGAAAGTTCCGCCTGGACATCACCGTCAACCCGAGCGGGGAAGGCGCCTTCCTGCACCTGGTGTCCACCGGCGCCCTGGACCGGGAGACGGCGCCTTTCTACCAGCTGCTGGTCGAGGTGGAAGACCGGGGGCTCCCCAAGAGATTCGGTTACCTGCAGGTCAATGTCACGGTGCAGGACACGAATGACAACCCGCCCAGCTTCTCACAATCTCACTACCGGGCCAGTGTCTACGAGGACGTGGCCGTGGGCTCCAGTGTCCTGCAAGTGTCGGCCAGCGACGTGGACGAGGGTCTCAACGGGGACGTGATGTACTCGCTGGACGAGGGCAGCCCGTTCCAGATCGAGCCCCACACCGGCGTGCTCACCGTACGGGAGAGCCTGGACTACGAGAGCAAGAAGCGGTACTCGCTGGTGATCCGAGCGCGGGACGGCGGGAGCCCTCCCCTGAGCGGCCGAGCCGAAGCCACGGTCCAGCTGCTGGATGTGAACGACAACGAGCCGGTGGTGAAGTTCCGCTACATGCCGGCCAGCTCCAAGTTCGCGGCGGTGGACGAGAACGCGCCGGTCGGCACCGTGGTGGCGCTGCTGACGGTCAGCGATGCCGACTCGTCTGCAAACGGCAACATCTCGGTGTCCATCCTGGGCGGGAACGAGCAGCGGCACTTCGCGGTGCAGCGTTCCCCAGTACCGGGGCTCAGCCTCATCAAGGTGGCGAGCTCCCTGGACCGGGAGCGTATCCCCTCCTACAATCTGAGCGTCTCGGTATCCGACCACGGAGTGCCGCTCGCCCGCAGCTCGCTGGCCAGCTTGCTCATCTTCGTCAACGACATCAACGACCACGCCCCGGTCTTCGAGCACTCCTTGTACCGGGTGGAGGTCGCCGAGGACGTGCCGGTGGGCAGCTACATCGGAGGCATCTCGGCCACCGACGGCGACTCGGGACTCAACGCCCGGCTCCGTTACTCGCTGGTGTCCGGTAACCGGTTGGGCTGGTTCCACTTGAGTGAGGACAGCGGGCTGGTGACCAGCGCTGCCCGGTTGGACCGGGAGACCACCTCCCAGCTCACCCTCAACATCAGCGCCCAGGACCAGGGCATCCAACCCCGAACTTCGTACACCACCCTCAGCATCACCATCCGCGATGTTAACGACCAGGCACCCGCCTTCCCCCGCCGCTCCTACCGGTACTCGGTCCCCGAGAACTCTCCCCCCGGTACCGAGCTGGCCATCTTCACCGCCCTGGACAAAGACCTGGGAGCCAACGGTACGGTCCGCTTCCTCCTGGACCCCGACAGCCCGGCCCGTTACCGTGACCTCTTCCGACTGGACCCAGTGTCCGGCCGCCTCACCAGTGTCACCGAGCTGGACCGGGAGGAACACGCCGAGTACAACCTGTCGGTGCAGGCCCGGGATAAAGGTAACCCCCCGCTCTCCTCGGCGGTCCAGGTGACCGTCACCCTTCAGGATGTCAATGACAACAGCCCGACCTTCTACCC
>NC_063332.1:147212808-147226118 GCF_021869965.1 Rhincodon typus | reverse complement strand
GACCTGTCCATCCTCCCTGGACTGACCTATCCCCTCCCTAACTCCCCACCTACACTCACCTTTACTGGCTCCATCCCCGCCTCTTTGACCTGTCTGTTTCATCTCCACCTATCCTCTCCTCTATCCATCTTCTATCCGCCTCCCCCTCTCTCCCTATTTATTTCAGAACCCCCTTCCCCTCCCCCATTTCTGATGAAGGGTCTAGGCCCGAAACGTCAGCCTTTCTGCTCCTATGATGCTGCTTGGCCTGCTGTGTTCATCCAGCTCTGCACCTTGTTGTTGTGGAAACATCCTCTCTACTTCTATCTTATCTATTCCCTTCATAATTTTATATGTTTCTGTAAGATCCCTCCTCAATCTTCTGAATCTTATGGTGGGGTCGGATTGCAGATGGCAGAAGTGTCGGAGGATGATGCGTTGGATCCGGAGGTTGGTGGGGTGGTACGTGAGGATGAGGGGGATTCTGTTTTGGTTGTTGTTGCGGGGAGGGGGTGTGAGGGATGAGTTGTGGGAAATGCGGGAGACACGGTCGAGGGCGTTCTCAACCACTGAGTGGGGGAAGTTGCGGTCCTTGAAAAATGACATCTGAGATGTTCGGGAGTGGAATGCCTCATCCTGGGAGCAGATGTGGCAGAGGCAAAGGAATTGGGAATAGGGGATGGCATTTTTGCAGGAAGGTGGGTGGGAGGAGATGTATTCTAGAATCCCCCTCGTCCTCACGTAACAGTGTAACATCTGTGGGACAGCACATTTACTGTGGGCAAACCCTTCAGAACATAATTACTATTGAGAGCTATCTGTATACATTTTTAAAAATTATGTTCAGCAACTTTCTACATTTTGCTGTGGTTTTCGATGGTAATCAGTAACTGCATGGAGAATACCTTATTGTTAATAGTCATTGCATTTAGCTAAAGTCACTGACCAGTGTGCTTTAAAGCTGACATTTAACTAGTAAGGAAGTATTTGGTTCCATAACACTGAGACAATGTTATTTATAAAGAAAGAGAGTTGTGGGAATGTGGTACATATATTACTTTTTTATGTCTTGTATTGTTGTGAAGAATCTTTTGTTGCTGGTTCTTGACTCCCATGATTTTAAGATTTCCTGCGTTGATCATATCTTACTGAGTGCAACATCATAGAAGATCAATTAGTCATCTTAGAATCCTGTTCCAATGTCATAATAACTCAAGTGCCCTATCAACATAAACTAGCCATGAAAAACATCAACATATGCAATGACAGGAAAGGAATCTGAATCAACTGAGTAAAATTATTCAATCATGCCAAAATAATGTACAAATGACTTCAAAGTTGTAATGACTTCCAGCTATTTATTACTGCATATCATATTAGAGATGGGGATATTTGTTATGAATTAATATGCATGACCAATTAGGTTACTACTTTGGAAAATTTTATTTCACAAAACAACTAGTGATCGTGGGGCATAGAGAGCTGCATTGTAATCCATTTAATCCATTATGGAGCACAGAAAGGATATATGAATCTCTCCTCTCATATCCACCTATTGCCAATTTGCTGTATGTTAACGTATAAGCAATTGGCATCCTTCACTGCTTTGGCTACATCAAAGTATTTGTGAATATTGCAGATTATACAATATTGAGTAGAAAGAATGCTTCATAGATAAGCCAGACATTTTCTTCATAAGCCAGACATTTTCTTCATCTCACATGCTTTTCCAGAGTGGTTGACCAAACAAGGAATGGGTGTTTTAGATGCTAGTCGATTTTCTCTGCCCTAATCAAGTGCATCAAATTTCTGTATAACACACCTATTTGTCTTCTTATTGGATTCTCAGAGCATAACTTGTGATTTGAAACTTGGGCTTTTTATGCTTCTATATTGGCTGAGTTACTAATTGAGTAAATTCAAAGCTTTTGGGGAATAGAGGGAATGAATTGACATTACATGATTTAGATACTTCATGGATAATTTTGTGACACTGGCAAGCCTTTCCTGCAAAAATTGCCCAGATTTTTGATTAGTTCTAAGTCAAAAGGTTACTCCTGTGGCTCTTCTAACCAGTTGACAGTTTGAATAAAAGGAAGAATATGAATAAAGCATATAAGATCCTAAGGAGACTTGATAGTCGATATGGGTCACCTCAAATTTAATAGAAACAAGCTAAAGCTTGTCCAAGATGTGTGTTAGACTTGCAGTCTGGCATTGCAAGGGCAATGGAGAGGTCAGAATGTTTGCAGAGAGTTCAAGCAGGATAAAGAGGAATAGTGTGCCATGGTCACAATTGCAGGTGTTATTTCTGGCTTTTATTAGGGCATTTGGTTGATGTGGCAGGATAGAAAACCTAATTAGGGAGATTGAAAAACAGGTGTGAAAAAGGTGTTCAAAAAAAATTTGAAACGGAAGGAGATTGCAGGTGGGCCAGATTTTACAAAAGAGATGATCAAAACTTCATTAAACCTTTGCTTATTTGTATTCTTTATTTTTTTTTATCTTTCAGGCTTCCGGAAAATTAGCTTGGATGATTTGCGTAAAGCCTACATTGTGAAGGACGTACAGCAGTATATCCTGTATCGTCTGGACCAGGAAGAAGCATTAAGACAACACCTGACTAAAGAAACAGCTGAAATGTTAAACCAGCTCCATATTAAAAGCAGTGGCTGTTTTCTTTATCTTGAATGTGTCCTTGATGGAGTGGTGGAAAGCTTTATTATGCTGCGAGAGATTAGGGATATTCCAGGAACATTGAATGGACTATATCTTTGGCTTTGTCAAAGGCTTTTTGTGCGAAAACAGTTTGCCAAAGTGCAACCTATTCTAAATGTAATTTTGGCTGCGTGTAGGCCATTAACTACTTTGGAATTATATCATGCAGTGTGGACAAAAAACATAACCATGACAATTGAAGAATTTCAACGGAAATTAGATATTTTATCAAAGGTTCTCATAGATGGCTTGGGGAGCACTAAAATTCTGTTTCATTACAGTTTTGCAGAGTGGTTGCTTGATGTGAAGCACTGCACACAGAAATACTTATGTAATGCAGCAGAGGGTCACAGAATGCTTGCCATGAGTTACACATGCCGTGCAAAAGAACTCTCCCCTTTGGAGGTACAAGAGTTTGCACTACACCTGCTTAATTCTAACTTGCAGCTAGAACCACATCACTTAGCCTTGTGGATGATCTGGAATGGCACACCTGTGAAAGGAGCTTTGTCGACAATAGTTCCTAAAGAGCAGGAAATACTACAGCTTTTAGTAAAAGCAGGAGCTCATGTGAACAGCGACGATGACCGCACATCATGTATTGTACGTCAGGCTCTAGAGAGAGAAGACTCTATTCGAACTTTGCTAGATAATGGTGCTTCTGTTAATCAGAGTGACTCAAATGGAAGAACATTATTAGGTAGCGCAGCCTACAGTGGCAATTTGGATGTTGTTAACCTCCTGATATCTAGAGATGCTGATCTGGAAATTGAAGATAATCATGGACAGACAGCGCTTACGCTTGCTGCTAGACAAGGTCATACAAAGGTTATTAATTGCCTCATTGGACACGGTGTTAACATAAATCACACTGATCAAGACGGCTGGACCGCATTAAGGTCAGCAGCTTGGGGAGGACATACGGAGGTGGTATCAGCACTTCTCTATGCTGGAGCTAAGGTAGATTGTGCTGATGCAGACAGTCGAACTGCTCTCAGGGCTGCAGCATGGGGAGGACATGAGGATATTGTTCTCAATTTACTTCAGCATGGAGCTGAGGTTAACAAAGCAGATAATGAAGGAAGGACTGCACTTATTGCAGCAGCATACATGGGACATAGAGAGATAGTAGAACACCTGGTGGATCACGGTGCAGAGATCAATCATGAAGATGTGGATGGCAGAACAGCTCTATCAGTAGCAGCGCTGTGTGTCCCTGCAAGCAAAGGTCATGCATCAGTGGTTAGCTTACTGATTGACAGAGGAGCAGAAGTTGACCACTGTGACAAAGATGGTATGACTCCATTGTTAGTAGCAGCCTATGAAGGCCATGTGGATGTTGTTGATTTGCTTCTTGAAGGAGGGGCAGATGTGGATCACACTGATAACAATGGTCGTACTCCTCTTCTGGCTGCTGCATCCATGGGTCATGCATCTGTTGTAAATACCTTATTGTTTTGGGGTGCAGCTGTAGATACTATTGATAGTGAAGGAAGAACAGTACTAAGTATAGCCTCAGCACAAGGAAATGTAGAAGTGGTGCGGACTCTGCTGGACAGAGGACTAGATGAGAATCATAGGGATGATGCTGGTTGGACTCCATTACATATGGCTGCATTTGAGGGTCACCGACAAGTATGCGAAGCACTTATTGAACAAGGTGCTAGGACTAATGAGGTGGACAATGATGGTCGTATCCCTTTAATACTGGCAGGACAGGAGGGCCACTATGACTGTGTACAGGTTATGCTTGAAAACAAATCCAATGTGGATCAGAGGGGTTACGATGGTAGAAATGCATTACGTGTTGCATCATTAGAAAGTCATCGTGACATAGTTGAACTGCTCTTGAGCCATGGAGCCGATGTGAATTACAAGGATGCTGACAGCCGCCCAACATTGTACATTTTGGCACTTGAAAATCAACTAGCAATGGCTGAGTATTTGCTAGAAAATGGAGCAAATGTGGAGAGCACAGATGCAGAGGGGAGAACTGCTCTTCATGTCTCCTGTTGGCAAGGGCACTTGGAAATGGCCCAAACTTTGATAAATTACCATGCTGATGTCAATTCTACTGATAATGAGAAACGATCAGCTCTGCAATCTTCTGCATGGCAAGGGCACGTGAAGGTTGTGCAGTTACTAATTGACCATGGAGCATTGGTAGATCACACATGCAACCAGGGTGCTACTGCTCTTTGTATTGCAGCCCAGGAAGGACACGTAGATGTTGTTCAGACATTGTTGGAACACTCAGCGGATCCAAACCATGCAGATCAATTTGGACGGACTGCAATGAGAGTTGCAGCAAAAGGTGGCCATACACAGATTATAAAATTATTGGAGAAGTATGGGGCATCGAGTCTAAATGGATGTAGCCCTTCTCCAGTTCACACAATGGAGCAGGCAGCCCCTCAGTCTGTCACTATGAAAATGCACTCTTTAACAATTAAATCAAATAGCTCTGGCAGCACTGGTGGAGGAGATCTGCAGTCTGCTATGCGTGGTTTTTCTAATGGTCCTCAACACCCTTTCAGTTCACCCTCTGAATCTCCAGATTCAACTGTTGATCGACAGAAGTCCTCACTGTCTAATAATTCACTCAAGAGTTCCAAAAACTCATCTTTACGTACAACATCATCCACAGCAACTGCACAGACTGTACCCATGGACAGTTTCCATGGCATGTCATTCACGGAGCAGATACAGCAGCATTCATTACCACGCAGTCGAAGCAGGCAGTCTATTGTAAGTCCCTCATCTACTACACGATCCATAGGACAGCATGCTAGTTCTCCAACTAGTGAATATGAGTGGGGACAAATGAAACCCAATGTGAGATCTTCTAAAAGTGTTAAAACTGGACACATTGAACCTAGCGAAGGTTCCACCAAAATTGGTTCATCTGGGAAGAGATCAGCCCAAAACAAGCAAAACAACTGCCCTCAGCCAAAGGTTTTGGAATATGAAATGACACAACTAGACAAACGAACAGCCATAAATAAAATAGTACAGAATAATGCAGTGCCATTAAAACAAGCACCACTTGAGTCACAATGTAAGATACTGATTCCACACAGTCCACAGGAAACTTCAAGGGCTCAACAACAGTTCTTAATACAGCAGCATGGGGAACAAAAGAAAAGAAATGGAATAATGACAAATCCAAATTATTTACAAGGGAATCCTGTTCTCCTGGGCAGGGTTGCAGTTCCAAAGAATGAACAGGAGAAAGGACATACTGAATGTTTGGAAGGTTATCCATTAGCAGAGACTGAACTAAGTCTGAAGCAAGCCCTAAAATTACAGATTGAGGGGACAGACCCTAGTTTTAATTACAAGAAGGAAACACCATTGTAGCAGGTACTGTCAAGCTAATTTGTATGTAAATCTAATAGATGCAAGTATTTAAGCTGTGAGAGTTTCAAGGCATAGCATGTTTTAACTTTCTTATGGTAAAGTTCCTTTTTTTAAGTGTAATTTGATCTACTTCATGAGCCAACATGTCTATAATAACAGTAGTGAGCAGTATCTGGATCAAGATCACTTTTGTTTTTATATAACTATTTATGATAGAGGAATACCTCAATCTGAAGGGTGTCACATGTGCAGAAGCATTCCAAAACAAGGGATAGACTTTTAGCTTAACTGCCTAACGGTCTGGTGAAGTATGTCACTGTCCTGATGTAACCTGACCTATTTTAAATTCCTCAGTGGAAAAGTAATCATCTCTGGCAGATTACCACCCAGATCATGAAGACAAAATCCTTTCCCTTAAGAGCCCTACAATGTCATTTGTCCCTATAGTGTGGAAACAGGCCATTCGGCCCAACAAGTCCACACCACCCCTCCAAAGAGCATCCTACCAAGACCCAAACCCCTACCCCCTGTATTTCCCATCATCCTTGGACACTATGGGCAATTTAGCATGGTCAATTGACCTACCCTGCACATCTTTGGACTGTGGAAGGAAACCAGAGCACCTGGTGGAAACTCGAGCAGACACGGAGAATGTGCAAACTCCACACAGACAGTCGCCCAAGGTTGGAATCAAACCTGGGTCCCTGGCGCTATGAGGCAGCAGTGCCAACCACTCAGCCACTGTACCGCCCTCTTAGTTTGGAGATCCAAACATCAAATCCTAGCCTCTGCTGGCATTCCTAGTTGAATATCCCCCAAGAAGCAAGTATGTCTCACCTGTGGGAGAGATGAGAAACTGGCGCTGGACCTTTCTGTAGCTGATCTATTAAGATATTTATAAGTACCACAAAAAAGTTTAAATTCATGCAATCATGCATTGGGTTCACAATTTAAAACTTTTAAGAAAAATAAGCATTTTTCTCTGAAATCGTTACACTGTGGTTGAGTATGTGGATTCAACACAGGTAGATTTATTCATCAAATGAAATAGCTAAAAAGAGCACTTGGCGGGTGCCCCAATTTATGGTTATAATAGATAATTCAATTTCTGTGCCAAAATTGACAATAAACCTGCCATAATGGAACCACCAAGAATGAACTGGCAGTTCTGAAATGCTTGGTCTTAAAATTTCCAGATACGTTTCAGAACTAAATTATTCCATGCAGCAAGAGAAGAATTTAAGCTCATGATGGATATTTGCGATTGCGTAGAAAAATAGTTCATATTTTCTTGTAAAATAATTTATAGTAGAGATTTTAAAGTGACCCCTCACCATGTTCACAGAAAGACAGTGTACAGAGAGAGACCTCTAACTATTCAATGAACTTCACCAATGATCCAAACTGTAAATGTCATTGGGCTTCATTCAAATAATATCAGTGAATTTTGGAGTCACTGTAAGGGTATATCTCCTCTTTCCACCACAAAACTGAACATGCAGAATGGTATTAAAGGGAAGGGTCAGGAATTGGCAATGGCAGAGCTCAAGGCAGGAAGACTTGTCGGGCAAACAGGAATTTTGCTGTCCTTGAATCTGCAAGTATTTTTCAGAAAAATTTACTGTGTATTTTTAAAAGAACTTTATACTGTTTTAGCTACTTTATGTTCTGCCACTTAGGGCATGACTTAACGCATGCTGCATCATTGACAGGTATTCTAGGTCCTACGTCTTTGGTAGAAACGCTGGACTCCAATTTCTAGAACCTTCCAGAATTTCACATGAAATGCAAAATCGGGGGATACACTGTTTTATTCCTGGCGAGGATTTGAAACAGTTAGCCTCAAATATCAATTATTGCCTGAATATCATTGAATCGAATTGAATTAGTTCTATTGCTACATGTTCTCACGTCAGTACAGTGAAAAGTTTACTAGTCGCCATTTACGATGCTAACTTAGGTACAAAGGTCCCTAGGTACAGATTCTTGAGTACAAATTCTTAGGAAAAAGAAATTTGAAAAATAAAGAAATAAAAAGTCCAGCATTACAGACCTTCAAAGGTACAAAATCATAGTAACAAATTAGAAAAATAGAGTTCAGAATAACAATCCTTCCTCAATAATATAATAATAAAAAGTTAAAATAATTATAAAGAAGAGAATTTAAGACAAAGTCCACTTAGTCCCTTTCATGGCCCTGGGCTGCCCCCCCCCCCCCCCCCCATCAGTTGGTATCCCTGGCCAGACCTACCATAGTGAAGAAACCGTTCTAATCATTCATTTTATCTAGAGCTGCTTATCTTTTTGTAAAGATAGACGAAGGCAGAATGATGGATATTGTCTACATGGACTTTAGCTAGGCGTTGCACAAGGTTCCACATGGTAGATTGGTTAGTAACGTTAGATCACATGGGATCCAGAGAGACCTAGCCAATTGAATACAAAATTGGCTTGACGGTAGAAGACAGATGGCAGTGGTAAAGGATTGTTGTTCAGATTGGAGGCCTGTGACCTGTTGTAAGGTTCAGTGCTGGCTGTACTGTTGTTAGTCACTTATATAAACAACTTGAATGAGAATTTAGGAGGCATGCTAAGTAAGTTTGCATTGACATGAATATTGATGGCATTGTGCATAGTGAAGAAAGTTATCTAAGGGTATAACAGGATCTTGCTGGACTGGGCCAGTGGGCCAAAGAATGGCTGATGGTGTTTAATGCAGCTGAACGTGAGGTGTTGTACTTTGGTAATACAAACCAGGGCAGGACTTGCACAGTTACTGGTAGAGCCCTGGGGAGTGTCGTCAAATGGAGAGATGTGGGAGTACAGGTGCATAGTTCCTTGAAAGTGGTGTCACAGACACAGTGGTGAAGAAGGCATTTGGCACACTTGCCCCCACTGGTCAGAGCATTGAGTATAGGAGTTGAGAGGGCATGTTACGGCTGTACGAGACATTGGTATGGCCACGTTTGGAGTACTGCTTACAATCCTGAGTGCCCTGCTGTGGGAAGGATGTTATTAAACTGGAAAGGATGCAAAAATGACTTACAAGGATGTTACTGAGACTGGAAGGTTTGTGTTACAAGGAGTGGTTGGATAGGCTGGGACTTTTTTCCCCCTGGAATTTAGGAGGCTGAGAGGTGACTTTATAGAAGTTTATAAAATCATGAGGGGCATAAATAAGGTGACTAGCCAAGGACTTTTCCCCAGGGTAGGGGAGTTCAAACCTAGAGGGCATAGGTTTAAGGGGAGCAGGAGAAATTTAAAAAGGACCTTATGGGCAACTTTATCACTCATTGGCCGGTATATGTAACATGCTGCTAGAGGAAGTGATAGAGGTGGGTACAGTTACAACATTTAAAGGACATTTAGACAGATACATGGATAAGAAATGCTCACAGGGATATGGCCAAACGTAGGAAAATGGAACTAGTTCAGTTTAGGAAACCTGGTTGGCATAGACAAGTTGGGCCATAGGTCCTGTTTCCATGCTGTATGCCTCTGACTCTGTGGCTTGTCAGCTGGAATATACCATAGATTTCCAGCACAGCACCCTCTGCAGGATATTTGGTGGCTGTGAGCAAAACACAAAACAGGCGGATACCTCAACCAATCAAATTGAAGAATTCTCACTGTTACACACAAACTAAACGAGGAAATATAAAGCAAGGAATGTAAATTAATTTAAAATACATAGCAGCAAAATAACAATTCTCTGTGGGAAAGAGACCAAGAAAAAACTTAAGGTATTTTCCTATATTAAAAACTCCCAAAACTAACTTTGTAGTGACAGAATAAAATGCCACATTTTTGTTTCCACACCAGTATTCTTATTATAAATTCTGAATCATTATGGGGTGTGAAAAAATGATAAAGATGTTTTTGAATGTTCTCTTCAATTCACTCTTCTGAAAGACAGAGATATGTATTAAACATTAAACATAACACAGGAATGAATCATCATATTGACTGATTAATAGAAATTTTAAATAAGCCATGTCAGGAAAAGTCCAGCTTTCCTATATCTTCAGATTCCATTGACATGATGCTCCCTAATTTATTTTTGTCAAGATTATATTTGGCTTGTATATACGTATGATTAGAGATGTAGGTCAGTTCCTGTTTTAAAATTGAATTTTTGTTAGTGAGTTCTATCTTAAGTTAGATTTAATGTAATTGTTTTTGACCCATCAATTCTCATGGGAGAAGATGAAACAACTGATATATAAAAGACTAATTGGATTTGCTTAAATAATTAGATGAATAGACATGGTCTCCACAGGCTAGTGCATCTCAAATCTACATCTGTCAAATGATCATAATACCCATATGCTGTATTACTAAGTGTTGTAGCCACTGCCTGGTTATTGAAGTAGATAATGTGGGACCATTTTAGAACTGAACCGTAAAGACCATGTAGGTCCCAAGTATGACATGCTAGGCAATAAACTAGCTCATCTTAATTGCTGTAGCAATATGTTTTGTCAATTACCTTGGGATGGAGAAAGCAAAATAAGCCAGGATTTCATTTATGAATACAGAAATTAATTATTGCTGTTACATTTAACCGCAGGATCTATATGGTAACATGCACAAATTCAAGAAAATCCTGGTAGCTTATTAATTAGTTTATTAATTTATTTAAATCTAAACCATTGTTCATTTCCAGAGAAAATCTAATGGATTTCAGTGAAGTGCAGCAATTGGTTACCATCATACTTTGCTGCTGGAACACAAAAGACACTGAACCAATTGCAGCCTCAGTGGAACATCGGCCTGATTTGAAGAAGTCACCCGATATCAGTCTTGAAAGCACATTCGCTTTGTGAAAGCAGCAATGGAGAAGTCTTACTACCGCATAAATGTTCAATACAAAATAACTGTGCCTAAATTTATGTCTGTCGTTAAGTATAGCCATTTATATGCTTTACATATTTATTTGTGTTACTTTGTAATTTCATAACAAAATAGTAGTTACATCCCAACAACTGTTGCTATTTTATGATGCATTGAGGAGAATTCAGCATGCTGAAAGTGAAGTTAGAATTTGATTGAAATCAACAGAATATTGAGATTCTAATTAAGCAAGGCTTTGCTGATGTTCTCTGACGAAAGATGTGATCTGTGGATTGTAGCAGAATACGCACCACCTATTGCTGTGGATTCAGATCTGCATTTATAGACTAAGTATGCATGGAACTTTTTCCCTGGACCCATTAAGTTGTTTTGATAAGATGACATTACAGAACATCCACATAAAACTGAAAATGATTTTGAAACTGAATTAGTCTAATACTTATTTTGTTTTCTGTTATGCAGTGTTGGATTCATAAACACATATACAAAGGGTGACCTCAGGTCAAGTACAAATTTTGAAGGGAGATTTTTTTATTCTTAATGGAAGTTGGATGTACAAATTATAGTGGAGTACAACAGCATACGTTGATTTCTGTGCGTGTGGTTTTCTTTCCTGTTGAAGAAAGAGACAGAATGCAGCCAGCTATGTAACATGCTACAGAAAAGCTGGTTGCTTGCTGTACATTTGTGACTTTTTGTGTAAGCTAAAAAGATGTAAGGTGGTGAAGATATAGATGGCAGGACAACTGTGATGTAGTGCATGGTCATACTTAGACATGAGCTGATTCCAAGGCCAAATCAATATATGTTTTGTATATGAGTAATAAGCATAGCCTCATATGGGAAAAGTTAGAGAAGCTTGTATTCCAGTACAGTATTTTTGTCCCTGTGGGACTATTGTCTGATCAACAGACTGCAGTTTCAGATTTTGGAAGTGTTGACTTTGCCTCTGCAGGCTTGATCATGTTATTGCATCCCCGAATTCTAAACAGAGCCCAGGTAGGAGTAATAAACACATACAGCTTCATCATGGGCAGCATTTGTGTTTATTACTCAAAAAGAATGTACTTGAAGTTTCAAATGATCCCTGCAGCCTTTCTTGTTAATTAGGTTTTATAAATGCCTTCCTTATTATCATACTGATTAGCCAGTTGTCAGATTTATTCATAAGGTGCTAAAATTTTCAGAGAATATGACTCAGTTTGGAGTTTTGGAAGTTATTGTTTGGTTTTGAACTCATTAGAAATATGATTTGTTTAATTTCCCTGCAATGCAGATGCTGTAAAGAGAAAATTCCCAGATTGGTGTCATGAGTAAGTAGTATGTTGAGTCTGTATCTCAAATCACCAGGCTTTGGGTGGAATGAGTTGAGGGGTTAGCACAAAGGGCTAATTAAATTGCTTGAAACATAAAAGCTTGAAGAGTTAAAAAAAAAAATTGTTCTTGTTTTGGGCCTGAACTTCTGATTTAGCCATATAATCATCTATTTGATTCTATTTAACTAAAAATATCCAAAGTAATTTGTTGATTCAGTTGAAAGAAAAGCAGCTGAGTGTTACAAGTGGCCATGTGCCCTCCAATCATGTTCTCCTATATTTAACTCCAGGCAGGATTTGAATTCTGTATGTTTGTATTTTTTTTTGATTAGTTTTGTTTTGCTATGCAAATCTATTTTGTTTATTCAAATAGTCACTTAACTGCATTTCAGTTAGTTAGATTTACACTTAAATCCTTTTTTTGTATTTGGTTGTAAATAGCTTTAATGTACATTGAATTTTGCATTGTAAGATTTTATTTTATTTCTTGTATTATATTGAGCAAAAATTCCTGTGTATAGTAAAGTGCTTAATAAATATATTTGCTTTTCAGCAGATTGACTTTGATTTAACAACAATGTTATTGTCGACTAAACAGTTTGTGGATTTGTTTCAGAGAAGAATGAAGTGAAAAAACTTGTTGGACAACATACTATAAGGATCATTAATTGTTTGATTTGAAGAGCGACCCCAGACCTTCTAAAAATCAAACTATTAAATTATGATTTTCCAAACTTCCTTCTGATGCATATTAGGCACAATGACTGAAGCAGTGTGAGGAAGCTTGATTTAATATATAGTTGATTCAGAATGTTCTGTATTAATATCATGTATTCCTTATTAATACCATCCCTGTTAATATATTTCTCTCTAATAGCAAGCCTCCATTTCTCCCAATAACTACTTTATAACAAGGACGAAAAGTTTTGTAGTTGCTAATCATTGGGAGTTATAAAATCTCATACTGCACGCATGATATTGCTCCTCATAAGTCTGTTGCTTACATGGGAGATGAAGAAGATTTTCACAGGATTCCTGTAATCTTCAGTTCAGAAACAGCAGTTTGATTAAAAGAGACAACAA
>NC_063332.1:147199437-147212308 GCF_021869965.1 Rhincodon typus | reverse complement strand
CCTGCTCCTCTGATGCTGCTTGGCCTGCTGTGTTCATCCAGCTCTACACCTTGTTATCTCTTATTCAGCTGTGATTCTAGTTTCCAACCTTCTCTCAGCTTCACATGGTGGATATCTGACTATTTCCTTTCTTTCCTCAAATATCAGCCAACACTCATTATTAGCCCACTGACTCCCAGAGCTAGCTTGACTAAACTTCCTAATAACAATTATGGACTCTTTTTCAAGTTCTCTATCTCCACAGCACCTATTCTGCTTATTTAACCTTCTGCAGAGGTGCTATTGATATATATTACTTTTCATCAACTGACATTTCCTCTCCCATAGTAGTTCATACAGACATCAACCGTGTTGACGCCTGGCTCACAATTTTTTTCCCCCATTTATTTTTTGTGGGATGTGGGCGTTGCTGGCTAGCCAGCATTTCTTGCCCATCCCTTGTTGGCCTTGAGAAGGTGGTGGTGAGCTGCCTTCTTGAACCGCTGCAGTCCACCTGCTGTAGGTTGACCCACAATGCCATTAGGGAGGGAATTCCAGGATTTTGACCCAGTGAGAGTGAAGGAATGGTGATACATTTCCAAGTCAGGATGGTGAGTGGCTTGGAGGGGAACTTTGAGGTGGTGGTGTTCCCATATATCTGCTGCCCTTGTTCTTCTAGCTGGAAGTGGTCGTGGGTTTGGAAGGTGCTGTATAAGGATCTTTGGTGAATTTCTGCAGTGCATCTTGTAGATAGTGCACACTGCTGCTACTGAGCGTCAGTGGTGGAGGGAGTGAATGCTTGAGGATGTAGTGCCAATCAAGTGGGCTGCTTTGTCCTGGACGGTGTCAAGCTTCTTGAGTGTTGTTGGGGCTGCTCATTCAGGCAAATGAGGAGTATTCAATCACACTACTGAGTTGTTTCCTGTAGATGATAGACAGGCTTTGAGGAGTCAGGAGATGAGTTACTCGCCACAGTATTTCCAGCCTCTGACCTGCTCTTGTAGCCACTGTGTTAATGTGGTGAGTCCAGTTGAGTTTCTGGTCAATGATAACCCCCAGGATGTTGATAGTGGGGGATTCAGTGATGGTAACACCATTGAATGTCAAGGGACGGTGGTTGGATTGTCTCCTATTGGTGATGGTCATAGCCTGGCATTTGTGTGGCGCGAATGTCACTTGCCACTTGTCAGCCCAAGCTGACTCTCATCCTGTCCCTTTCCTCCCAGAACAGTGATTATATTCCCTTTGTACTCACATTTCATCCCTCTGCCTCCAAATCCAAAAGATCATCCTCTGCCATTACCTCTAACTTCAGAAGGATATCACTATAAATTACATCATTTCACTCTCCCCCTCTTCTGTGTGTATCTCACTGGGTCAGTTCCCTCTGCGATACCTTCATCCACTCCTCAACCACTTTCAACACTTCTTCTCCTTCCATTGTGCCTTCCCATGCAAGTACAGGAGATGTAACACCAGACCTTTTACCTCCTCTCTTTGTTTGAGGTCCCAAGTACTTCTTTTGGATGAGGCAATGGTTTATGTGTACTTCTTTTTGGGTGGCCATTCCGTGGAACACCTCCGTTTAGTTTACAATCATGGTCCCAAACTTCTGGTGGCTTGTCATTTAATTCACCACCTTACTCTCACCTTAGTATTTCACTCCTCAGTCTACTGCATTGTTCCAGTGTGGCTCAACAGTATATGTGACAAAGGGTGCCTAATTTTTCAATTAGATACTTAGCAATCTTTGTGAATTCAACACAGATTTCAATAATTTCAGACCACAAGCTCTATTTCCCCCATCTTCTTTATCATGGTTTTGCTTTTGCACGCAGCTATTCATTACCCTCTTATCCACTCTGGGTAAATATTTTGTATTTTTCCAACCACCATCATTCTTTTTACCTTTTGCCCCACGAAATCTCTTGTTATTCAATCTTACTCCCTAATACGTAATGGATCAGAGGTAATGTTACAATCACTGTGGCACTGAACCATTCAGTGGACAGGGGCATCACGGTGACTCAGTGCTTAGCACTTATGTCTCACAGTGCCAGGGACCTGGGTTCAATCCAGCCTCAGGTGACCCTCTGTGTAGAATTTGCAAGTTCTCCCCGTGTCTGTGTGTGTTTCCTCTGGGTGCACCAGTTTCCTCTCACAGTCCAAAGATGTGCAGGTTAGGTGGACTGACCATCTAAAATTGCCCATAGTAACCAGGGATGTGCAGTTTAGGGGGATTAGCCATTGGAAATGCAGTGTTACGGGGATAGGGTAAGGTGGTGGGTCTTGGTGGGATGTTCTTTGGAGGATTGGTGTGGACTTGATGGGCCGAATGGCCTGCTTTCACACTGGAATTCATAGGGATTCTATGATTCATTCAAGGTCATTCCATAGTGTCTCTGATGGCCGATCAGTGATATGTTAAAATTGGGCCTGTTGTACCCAGTCTAAGCTGAAAAACAAACTGGGCAAAGTTCCCACTTCTAATCACCAGCTGGCAGATGTTGGCAAGTTTTCTTGTGTGACTCTGGTTTGAGATAGGATTGGCTTAGCTGTAATGGGTAATGTTTAAGTGTCCTGTCAATATTCATTATTTAAGTTCAAAGGTCCGAGCATGAAGCATGATCTCTGGAGCAAGATGCCAGCCTGCGGTTATGCCGCAGCATGAATCAGTGCCTGGAGGAAGGGACAACGTGAGAAAATGAAGGAATTTGTATCTTGAGCATTTGTGTGTGATAGCTATAACTTGGACAACAATGTATTGACAGTGGAATGATGTAAATGCAGATTTGTTTTCACTGGACTACTTTGGACTACAGGAGATTGTACCACATGACTTGATTTATGCTAGCTTTCATGTTACATCTCAACTTTTGAATAGAATTAGCTTTATTGTCACATGTACTCAAATGCGTACAGTGAAAGTTTATAAGTTGCCTCTTACAGTACCATCTTAGGTACAAAGAGACCTAGGTACAGCTTCTTCATTTACAACATCAGGCTAAGATCAAGTGTTGAGTTGTGAGTCATCAGAGCTCTTGAGATCATCGCTGAATTGTGATTGGACGTTGGAGAACCACTGGTTGAGCTGACCCTCTATTGGTGGATCTTTATGTTGGCTTCGGCCTAACGCCATTTCATGAAAAGCCTACCTATGACCTCAGCAAATACCTGCACCCCGGGTGAGGGGGTCCCGATCACAGTCAAAGTGTCTGTGAAGAAGGTGGAAGAAGGCACATGGTTGATCGAACCTTCTTTGTGAAGGGGATTCTGGTGGACTCCTGTGGGTTCAAAGCAGCAGACATCTACTGCCTGCAGGATTTCTCCAGTGGTGGGGTATTTCGATGTGACCTTCAGGAGTGTGAAGCAATGTGAGTGTCTCCTGAAGGTTTTTGAGGAGAAAGGAGGTGAGGGGCCCCTCTCTGTCTGAAATGCAGTGCCATTGTTTGTGTTACCTGTGCAGAGGAGTCGGATGTTTACCATCCATATATATAAACCCCATGTGTCAGCAGCAGGTGTCCTGACCTTCCTGGAAAGGTATGTGAAAGTGGAAGGTGGCAGCAGTGATATGATGGACCCCTTTGGGATCTGGACCAGCAAACGACAGGTCAAGGTAACCCTGAGGGCAGATGTGAATGGGAACATCCTCTACCCACCGTCCAGCTTTGCAATTGGTGGGAGCCGAGGCTACCTGATGTACGCAAGGCAACCCAAGGTATGTCATACCTGCGGGAGGTCAGGGCACATGGCAGCAGTTTGCAAGGTGACCCTGTGCAGGAACTGTATGGAGGAGAGACACCTGACCAAGAACTGCCAAAAGACAAAGAATTGTAACCTTTATGGAGAAGTGGGCCACCTGTATAAGATGTAGCCACGACAGGGGGTCACATATGGTCAGATGGGGAGAGGTGGCAATGTGAGCCAAACACCTCTCCCAAAGGACAGTAAGGTGCCATCCTCCAGCAGGGAAAATGGAGAGAGGGCCACACAGAAGGAAAGCCAAGGTGCAGAAGAGAGACATGAAGCCAGCGCAGCGGCAAAACAGACTCATCCCCCTTCCCGAGAATCCAGAATCAATGGAGGAGGAGGTGACAAAGGAGTTGGGGGAGTGGAAAACGGTCAAGAAAAACCCGGAAAAGAAAGCCTCACCAGGCCCCCATACCACAACAACAGAACGGGAAGAGGCAGCTACAGGAGGACACAGAAGCTCCTCTGATGAAGAGGACTCACAGAGGGAGGGCCGTCAACAAAAAAGGAGGATCAAGGTTACCGGGGAGAAGGAGAGGAGCACTGCCCGACCCAAAAACAACTGATGTCAGGAGGTCCCTGGTAAAACCCAGCCCTCCACTGTCAGGAACCTGGGTGGTGGGGGGGGATTCCTCTACACCACAGCTCGGGTCAACCAGGAGCAGCAACACTTAGACCAAGGAACAGAGGATGACACCCCCCCAGCCTGACTTAGAACTAGACATTCCCAGCTTCGTCCTCGCCCAGACAACACCAGACCAGGAAAATAGCCCGAGAGACGAACTGGATAGCTACCTCAGCCCTGCGAGGGTCCAACTGTTCGTCCACACAATGGGGATGCAGGGACAGCCCCAGTGATAAGACGTTGGCAAAATGGACTTCAGGTTCTAAACATTGTATCAATCTAAAATAGGTTTAAAAACTGCAAGTATTAATGTGTGTAGCATTGAATCTACCACACAATGTGTTTCCACGTTGGCTTACCTGGCCAACATTAAAGTGAACCTCCTGTTTCTGCAGGAGTGTGGGATACCACACCTCAGCAGCTACAGGAAGTGGTTGAGCTTGTGGGCCCATGGGCCTTCCATTTCGTCGGGGGCACAACATTTGCCGCACCTCCTGCCTGGGTATTCTGCTGTGAGGAGGCCACTTCACCATCTCTGAAGTTAAGGAGGTGGTTAGTGAGTGCCTTCTCATAGCAGACGCTATGTACAGGAACGCTTCCCTGAGACTAATTGATGTGTACGCCCCAGCGGTAAAGAGTGAGCGGTTGGCTGTTCTACAGCAGCTTCCACTCCTGCTGGCTACGTCCAGGCTGGTCGTTCTGGCCGGAGACTTCAATCGCATTGAATCCAGCATGGGGGGTGATGTCACGTCTAGATTCCTGATGGAAACGGTTAAAGGTGCCAAACTGCACAATGTCTTCACCACCTCTGCAGATGGAGCACAGCGCAGATACACCTGGTCACACCCAGACGGGTCTATCTGCTGAAGGATAGATTTCCTATTTGTGTCCCGGATGTTCTCGGTCAGCTCCACCAACGTCTGGTGTTCTTCTCTGACCACTGCCTCCTGCTGGCCAACTGTCACCTACAGGACGACTAATGGGCAGGCAAGGGAACATGGAAGCTGAACATGAAATTGGTGACCCCAGAAAACACTGAGGAGCTCAAAAGGGATTACACCAATTGGAGAAATGTGAAACCCCTCTTTGAGTCTCCGGTGGACAGGTTGGAAACAGTCAAAGGGAACATCAAGAGGTTCTTTATCCTCAAGCGTGTTTAGAAGATGAGAGAGAGGTGGGGAAAACTGTCACAAATCCAGAAAAGGATGCAGAGCCTGCTCCTGCTGCTGACGATGGGGGTCAGTGTCACAGAGGATCTCCAAGAGGTGAGGAGTGAGCAAGCCTCGCTCTCCGCCTCGGAGGCCTCCAAGATAATCTTCTGGTCCAGGGTCCACTCTGTGCTTGCATTTCTTCTTCCAGAAGGTACACAAGGAGAGCTCTATGCTCAGCAGCCTGAAGGAAGAAGATGGTTCAGTAACATCATCTCAGTCTGACATCCTGAGGATCAGCAAATCCTTTTATGCCAGACTGTATGGCACGAAGCCCACAGACAGAGCGGTCTCCCAGTCGTTCCTGTCCTCTGTCACTGCGGTCTTAGACGACAGCACGCGGGAGAGACTGGACCAGCCGATATATCTCTGGATGAGCTGACCAAGGCCTTTGAAAAGAATAAAACTCCTGGAAGTGATGGCTTACTGGCCGAGTTGTATTCTGCTCTGTGGGGCTTGATTGACCAGGGCGTGCTGGAGGTGTGTGACATTATGCTTCTGGCAAGTACCATGAGTGAATCTGTAAGGAAAGGTATCATCACCCTCATCTACAAGTGGAAGGGGGAGAGGGAGGAAATTAGAAATTGGCGACAAGTTTTGCTGTTGAATGTACATTACAAAATCCTGTCTAGGGTCATTGCTAACCGGGTCAGGTCTGCTCTGGGATTGGTAACTTACCCCGACCAAACTTGTGCTGTACCGGGCAGGAAGATCACTGAGAGCCTTGTGCGCGTCAGGGTTACAATCGCCTTTGAGCAGGACGGGGTTGGGGGTGGACACTGGCTTCATCAGTCTAGACCAGGAGAAGGCCTTTGACAGGGTATCGCATATGTACATGAGAGATCTTCTCTCCAAATCGGGAATCTGCAAATGGATCCGACTGCTCTACACCAACTTTGTCAGTGCAGTCCCAATCAATGGGTGGGAATCAGAAAGGTCCCCCATCAGATCTGGAGTCAGGCAGGGCTGCCCACTTTCTCCTGCCTTGTTTTTATGTTGTATAGAGCTTTTTGCTGAGTCCATCAGGAAGGATGCGAGCATGAGAGGGGTGGCTATTCCAGGCAGCGGAGGCCTGCAGGTCAAAGCCTCCCTGTACATGGAAGACGTTGCCATTTTCTGTTCAGATGTGCAATTAGTGTGCAGACTCTTGAGTATCTGCAACCAGTTTGAACTGGCCTCGGGTTCCAAGGTTAAAAGGGACAAGAGCAAGGCCATGTTCTTTTGGAACTGGGCTGACCAATCCTTTATTCCCTTCACCGTCAGGACACGCTAACTGAAGGTGCTGGGTATTTGGTTCGGAGGGGGTGGGGCGTGCACCAAAACTTGGGAGGAACATGTCACCAAAGTGAGGCAGAAACTAAGCAGATGGGAACACCGGTCCTTCTCCATTGTGGGTAAAAATCTGGTCATCAGGTGTGAGGTACTCTCAGTATTGTTGTATGTGGCACAGGTCTGGCCTATTCCCTGAACCTGTGCCGCTGCAGTTACCCGGGCCATCTTTCACTTCATTTGGAGGTCGAAGATGGGCCAAGTTCGAAGGGACATTATGTATAACAACTGGACAAATGGGGGAAAAACATACTCAGTTCTACCCTCCCCCTGATGGCCTCCTTTGTTTGTAGCTGCATCATGCTGTGCATAAATCCTTAGTATGCAAATGTCAAGTGGCACTACTTTCTGAGGTTCTACCTGTCCCTGGTGTTATGAAGGAAAGGCTTGGCCTCGTTGCTGCAGAACGCTCCAAGTAGTTAGACCGTCCAGTATCACCTGTCCTTTGCGGAGAAACTTGTGAAGAGAAACACCTTTTAGCACGAGTCCATGAAGTAGTTGTCAGCATGTAGTGTCTTTGAGACACTTTGGGAAAAGGAGAGGGTAGATCTTGTCAACTGGTTCCCTGTGCAGACTGCCAAAGTCATTTGGCAGAATGCCTCATCACCAGAACTTTCGAACAAGCACCAGGACATTGCTTGGCGGGTAGTGAGAAGGGCTCTGCCTGTGAGATCCTTCATGCATGCCCGGGCTCTCTGCCCAACGCACACCGCCCTCAAAGTGGCTGCGGAGGATATGAGACAATCACACACTTCCTCCTGGAGAGAGCTGCAAGAGTACTTAAGTACAATCCTTAGTTGCATAATAGAGGAATGAAGAAAAGAAAATCACACCTTGGTCTAGATATCCATCACTTTGATTTATATCTGGAAAAAAAAACTGTATGTTTTAAATATGAGTTTTGTTCCCTTTAAAAGGCTTACTCTCCTCAAAATTAGGGTTAAAATCAGATCAGCCATGATCTCAAAGAATGCAGAACAGGCTCAAAAGGCTGTTTGGCGTACTTTTGTTTTTTGTATGTTTAATAGCTCCAATTGCCACCCTTCCATGCCTGGTGAGAACTGGTACACCTGTGTTAATTATACGCTTGATCCTCACATGACCTTGGAGCTCCGGATCTATGTACCTGAGATGTTTTATTTTGATTGATTTTGAGGGGCTGGTGAAGGCTCTATTCCACAAGACTAGTTTTGTACCTCACAAAGGGCCATTAGATGTTGACCCAGCTCAAGACATATTCTCGGTGAAAAGCCATTGCATTAAAGAAACTCAAAAACAGAACTTTCACGATGCAGAACATTTATAATATGCGGCGTGTGGATATATCATAAGAAAACCTCAAGAATAATGTAAACATTTAAAAAGACAATAATAGCCCTATACTCTTGACAAAGCCATTTAAAGCTTTTAACCTGGGCTCTGAAAGTGAGATATTTTATTTGTTTATTGAGGATGAGATGAATCCTCATGAGGGAACAAGTATATCAGGAAAAAGCAGTAACCTATTTGGTTATCTCTGGGATTTAATTAAAAGCTTATCCAAATTCCAGACCTAATTATGAGGAGCTGGGATGCATCCATGAGGGTAACCTCAAATATGAGAGTCCAAATAATTTCAAGAAAGAATAGTGGAAAAGCTCTGAAAAATGTAGTAATGTTTTTTTCTTTTGAATTATTTTCACAAAGTAGTTATCCTCAGAAGTGCCTTTATCTGTGTTTGAAGGATAGAAATTTGACAAGAAATAGCATGCGCTTGCCTTTGTTCTCTTGTCTTGGCTTTATAAATGCAGGATTTAGTTAGCATTCATACTGCATTCTCTGTAGACAAAACTCAGTTGACTTTTGCATGGAATATTTATGTTCAATAAGCTGTGTGAGTTGAATATTTAATATAAAATAGGCTTTATCTGCTATGTTTATTGGGCATTTCTTATTCCTATTAAGTTGCAACATTTTTGTTTCAAATGTTTTTACAATTAATCTGCTTTAATCTGCATTATGCATGTCTTTCAGTCAGAATGCATTATTTAAAATTCTAAAGCTGATTAGTGGTACATTCATTAGGTGTACAATTTCTACCTGTTCAAAGGGATTTCCTTTTATGCTAGCACAAACCAGATGACCCAGTGAAGATCATGTCCAGCATTTTTTTTAACAGGCATATGATTTACATTTTTCAGGGGGAGGAGTGAAATAAGATGCATAAATAATATTCCTCAGAAGAATTCATAAACAAGATCTGACAGAAGTGATGTTCGGCATAAATTTAACAAATTACTCAGGAACTTACTTTGCATAACACATAAATTCAACAGAGTACAAAGAAGCAATCAATGTAATAGCTTTTAACCTGAGCTTAAAAAAAAGGCAAATCTATTTCACCTGCTCTGCCCTCTCCATGACCTTGTATTATTGCTCATGTTTGGGTTTATTCACTGGCTGATAAAACATGGATAACAATAGCCATTAAAATGGCATTACCATCATCTATGGTATACTGTTTATTTGCTGACAGTACTAAGAGAGAAAAACCTACTTTGGTTCTGTGGTAGTTGTTAGCTGATAGCTTATTTTATAACGTTCAGTCTGCGTCTTAGCTTTACTATCCTTCTATATATCTTAATGATTTTAATGTGCTTATTACGCTCCACAAAATCAAAAACAAACAGAATTAGCCACTAACAATCTCTTTGGGACAACAAATAGCCAGCAGTCATTCAAGCTGTGTTCTGCTGATATTTATGAACTATTTCATCCTCGTTATTGTTGTGTTTAGAAACTATTAGAACTTCTCAATTAAGCAGCTTTGCAATTCAATGTTGCCCAATTTAAATCCTTTGTGCAACTGGACTGAAATGCTGTAAATGAATTTTTCCTTACAGTTTAACGGTATTCAGCAGATGTGTTAAGAATAAGCTTTGAATTTTAGACCTAGTTTCGTGAAGCAGGAATCATTGAATTATGAACACAAATATCTACTTGAACTGCTTGAAATTTGGAAAAATCATCAGCATTGCTATTAACCATGGAAGTTACTAAATTCAGCAATTTATTACCATTCCTTAAGTGCATCATTTGCAAATTTGGGCAGTAGAAACTTGAAAAATGTTCTAAAACACTCAGTTGGCCAAAGCAGAGATGTGGAACTTTTAAAAGGAGATATATACTCAATTTGGTCACTAAATCTCACATCAGAGGCAATGCTAAGGTAAAAGTATCATGTGGATATTTGGACTATGCAAATTCAATTATTCTGAACTTAACATTACCCCAAAATTGTTACCATTTAAATGCTGTACTAGGAGATCCAGGTATTATTTTTGGGATTGCAAGAAAATAAAGGACAGTGAGAAACATGGATCATCTTGGGATTCTCCTGGACAAAGACTTCATCTTGAGCTACACATGATTTGACGGTAATGGATGTTCTCCAGTAGTTCCGCTACCCTGTTCCATCCTACAAAGTACTGTAGTTGAAATGTTAATTCTGCACAGTTTTATAAAGACTGTACTAATTTAAACTTGTCTTCAGACTCAGAAGGTTCAAAGGAAGGGAATATTGCATTACTGCTTGCCTGCAGGGTGCTTTTGAAAGACTATTCTAATTTGAATCTTCCCTGTCTGTGAAATGTGATGGGTCTAGAGAATAGATTTTGTTGCAAATCTATAGTGCCGATCAAGAGGAGAACGACTGTTGTAATTTGCAAGGAACTGAAGGCTGTAATACATTATAACACAGAACAATTCACACGTCTGCTTTTTGCTTCTGTGCCTCAGATCACGGACACAAAGAAGTGGGATGCTGGGTGTGCAACAACAATTCTGGGATATTTACACATGTAGAATAGCAGATCTGTTTGTAACAGTATAAAACATATTGAAAATATTCTTTTACCAAATGTTAATAATTGTGCTTCAAGGCAGAGGGTATTATCTGGCTGTATATAATGTTTCACCTGCCCTAATAGCACTTTATGTAAGTATTGCAAATGCACCCTCAAGTACTGTCAATTTCTCTTTTTCATTCTCTTTCAGCCCACATTCAAATAATAACCTTTATGGTGATTGAATGCATTTTGTGCCCCAATCCTGACACAAAATATGCTTTGCTTGACTCTACCTAACTTGTCTCTGTTTAATTTACTGGTGTCCAGTTGAATGCAGTTTGGAAACAGGTTTGTGTAAAGAAACTTGCGTCAGGGTGCACTGTGTTACCTCCTATGCATGTAAACATTTTGACAGCCTAATGATTTGCAAGGCCTGTTTTTGTCAACTTGCATAACCTTAAATATAGCAGTTATAAATGGTTATTCCATTCCAAGAAAGATGGTTCATCTTCTAAATTAAGTCAATGTAGAGGTAGTGAGAATTGCAAATGTCAATATTGATATAACAAGAGAAGACTGATTACTGTCGGACAGCCAGCACATTAACCTGGCAACAACCCATTGTCCATTAGATTCTACATTAAACAGGACTTGTTCATAATTGGCCATATTTTAACTTCAAGAACATTTTATTGTCTAATATTGTGATACAAGATTTCTATTCACAAAGTGACTTGTTTCTTTCCAAAGAACTGGCAGAAGTTAAATAACCTCCTGTTCTGCTATAAATTTTCAATGATTCTGTAAGCAAAAAAGACTGGTCAGAAATTTCTCCATTCACAGAAGTAAAAAAAATGATTTATGCAATTGGATATGAAATTGGAAAAAAATGACTGGTGAATGATGTTGCATAGCTATGTGCATAGACAGTAGTCATTTACTTCCATGGTATTGCAAAATTACATTTTTGGAAAATGGAATTACCCTTGCCATTACCAGCAAAATTTGGCTATCACTAATTGGTTCTATCAGATGCAATATAAAAGACAGAAAGAAGAAAAGAATGGTATGATTGACCATCACAGATTACAAATTGTCGTTAATAGCAGCACGAGAAATCCTCAAGTACAACATCAGCTGAATGTTTATTTTCAACAATGGCTTCATGCTTTGTCCTGATTACCAGAAAATCCTCTGCGGGATTACTAGCTGAACTTTAAAAAAAGAAATCACAATGATCCTTTATAGAAAAAGTTCTGCCAAAATATGAGATTTAAGCTCGCAAATGGCCCAAAGTTCTTCATTCCACAAGCATCAGGTCTTTACAGACTTAAAGGAGAATTAAGGTTAAACTAGGAAAACAAAACATTTAAATGGAATTAAGTCTGTAATTCACAAATGGTTGAGGAAATCCTTTGTCTCTCTGTTGTTCCTTCTTTACATGAGGCTCCTTTCTGAAAAGGACACAGTTGCCTCCGCCGATCAAGCTCCCCTGCTTGGTGTACTCACCATTGCCATCTGTTGCTGGACGCCCATTTAGACAGCAATAGGAGTTCAAGGGGAGCTTTTGGTCAAAATGGACGCTGAGAGCATCTGAAAGTTCCAGTGGACTTCCTATAACTATTGCAGCACCCGTGTAATATTCTCAGGGTCCAGTTGAGCTTCAACCACAGGTCCTCCCTCTTCCCCAATATTCACAGGCTGGACTCTCCATCAAGCAGAATATTGAAGCCTCGATCCAGACCTATCTGTATTACTGGCTGTCAAGATTGTTGCCTTCTGGGTGTTGCTGGTGAGAGTGCCAAGTTCTTCAAAGTCTTCAGAAGGAGGGATGGGGGTACAATCAATGTTGAAAAATAATGCTGGACTTGTGCTTGATCTCTCAAGACCCCAGATGACCCTTAATCATGAAGGGTTTAAAGTGGAATGAAAGCAGGAAACACAGAGCAACCTCTTTTGTGTCATCAAAATAACTGCAAATGAACCTTGGAAAAACTGTCTGAAATCCCAGCGTAAGCGTACAATGGGAGCAGATAACTGGGTCTTCACTACATTTATTTGTAATGTCACACAGTCTGTATCATAACATCCCAAAACAGGATTCAACTTAGACAACAAGGTGCAGGGCTGGATGAACACAACAGGCCAAGCAG
>NC_063332.1:147152729-147198937 GCF_021869965.1 Rhincodon typus | reverse complement strand
GGTCTTGGGTGACTGTCTGTGTGGAGTTTGCATATTGTCTACTTGGGTTTCCCCTGGATGCTCTGGTTTCCTGCCACAGTCCAAAGATGTGCTAGTTAGGTGGATTGGTCATGCTAAATTGCCCATAACGCCAAGGTATGTGCAAGCTAGGTGGGTTAGCCATGGTAAATGTAGGGTTACAGGAATAGAGTAGGGGGTGGGTCTGCGTGGGATACTTTTCAGAGGTCAGTGTGGATTCGATGGGTCAAATGGCCTGCTTCCACACTGCATGGATTCTATGAAAGCCATCTATTTAGCTAAAGAAAGAAGTGGGAGTGCTGGTAATGTGATTGAAATTGCTGTTTCTTGAATAGAATTAATCATATAGCTTTGACTTTTTTTTTCATCCATAATTGACATCAATACAGTCATCAACAAAGAAGCTCTAGGCTTACCTACTGTCTGCCTCTGGTTTCAGCCTCTATTGAAAGCTGATTTCCAGAAAGAATCCTTGCCTCAAAAGTGAACTAATTTCCCAGCCTACAAGAATTATAATACTGCACATGCAACTGCAATTTACTCACATCTGACCTACTACAAAAAAAGAAATCTGCCGGACCAGCCTGCTACAAAACTTCATTCACTATTGATTTACTGCAATCTAATTTGCACAAATCAATGCCAGTATCTTTGATTTTTAAGTAACTTTTAAATGTAATTTTCCTTTTCTTTGTTTTCTTTCTTTTGACCCTATTACTTTTGTGTGAGTGAGTTTGTGTTGTAAACTATTCTCCTAGGTTTTCAATGCATTAATAAACCGTAAATGAACCTAAGGTCATTTTTAAATTATACTGCACAAACATGGTTTGGGGATACACAGCATTTTATGGAATAAAATGTAAATAAAGGATTCTGGGTAATCCAAGATGGAGGACAGGAAAAGTTGTGGCTGTAAGAGGTGTGCTTTTTCTGAGGTATTTTCAATGTTGTATCTGACTTCCTTGAATATTTGGAGCAGTACTTATTCTTTTAGAAGCTATTGCATTTTTATGGAACTTTGGCAAAAAAAGGTCAAATCAACAGCACTTTAAAAAAGGTGGGAGAGAGAGAGAGAGAGAGCAGACACCAGACACCAGACACCATGTGAGACATGAAAAAATGGAATGGTAAACCTGCACAGCTGACTGCCTCTGCTGTTTAGTTTCAAGTATCTCTGTATGTCAGAGTTTGTTCATTCTAAGAGAAATAAACAAACAGTGAAATTCACAACAGACCTTGGAGAAACCTGTGTGGGGGGAATCACAGCAGGGGAGCAGCTAAGTGGCTAGTTATTAAAGTATAACCGTACTTTTTTATGTTAATCCAAAATAGAGTAGTTTTTTTTAATTATATGTTTTATTGAGATCTGCTTCTTGATTAAACTTAAAAAAAATAAAACATAGGTACTAAGTTATCTGAGAGGAGTATTTTTAGAGTAGTAAGACTATGCTATTTTCTGGATCTGTAGATTGTTAAGGTGCAAAGATGTCCTTTAGTAGAGTGATGTGCTCTTCCTCTCAGATCTGGGAGATTAGGGAGAGTTTCAATGTTACCCATGATTATGTCTACAGGAAGCGTGCTTTGTTGCAAATCCTATCAGGTCATATGGATTGGTGAGAGGCAATGAAGAATTTACAGGAGCTAGGGGGTCTAATGGATGGCAGTTGCAGGAAGGGAGAAAAACCACAGATACAGTCAGATAGATGGGTTGCCTCCAGGAAAGGTGGGACGGGTAGGCTATCTCTATCTCAAACAAATATGCTGTTTTGGAAAATGTAAGGAGTGATGGACTCTCAGGGGAATGTAGCACTGACAGCCAGCTTTCTGGTCCCAAGAGTAGCTTTAGTGTAACAAGGGGTAAGTCAGGTTTCAAACAATCGATTATGATAGGGGACTCTGTAGTCAGAGGCACAGACAGACGTTTCTGTGGCCAACAACGAATCATCAGAATGGGGTGTTGCCTCCGTGGAACCAGGATCAAGGATGTCTCGGACAGGGTGCAGAGTATTCTCAAAGGGGAGGGAACTAGCAGGAGATCATTGTATATGATGGAACTAATGACATAGGAAGAGAAAATGACAAGGTTCTGAGGAGAGAAGATAGGAAATTAAACAGGAATTTAAAAAGTAGATCCTTGAGGGTAGTGACATCTGGATTACTCCTGGTGCCACGAGCTAGTGAGGGCAGGAATAGGAGGATAGCGTGGATGAATGAGTGGCTGAGGAGCTGTGTAGGGGAGAAGGATTCATATTTTTGGATCATTGGAATCTCTTCTAGGGTAAAGTGACCTGCATAAGAAGGATGGATTGTACCTGAATTGTAAGGGAACTAATATACTGGTGGGGAGATTTGCTAGAACTGCTTGGGTGGATTTAAACTAGTAAAGGCGGGGTGGCGGGGTGGTGGGTTGGACACAGGGAGACAGTGAGAAAAGAGATTAGTCCGAGACTGGTACAGTTAGGAAAAGGAGCAAGTCAAACAGTCAAGGCAGACGGGAACAAAGCAGTGAACAAGGTAGTACTGATAAATTAAACGGCATTTATTTCAATGCAAGAGGCCGAACAGGTAAGGAATTCAGGGCGTGATTGGGAACATGGGACTGGGATATCATAATGATGACAGAAACGTGGCTCAGGGATGGGCAAGACTGGTAGCTTAATGTTCCAGGATATTGATACTATAGGAACAATAAGAAGAGGGGGGCAAGGGAGGAAGGGGAGTGGCATTTTTGATTAGGGATAACATTACGGCTGTACTTAGGGAGGATATTCCTGGGAGTATGTCCAGGGAAGTTATTTGGGTGGACCTGAGAAATAAGAAAAGGATACTCACTTTATTGGGATTGCACTGTAGACCCCTCAATAGTCAGTGGGAAATTGAGAACAAATTTGCAAGGAGATCTCAGTTATCTGTGAGAATAATAGGGTGGTTATGATAGGGGATTTTGACTTTCCACACATAGACTGGGACTGCCATAGTTTTAAGGACTTGGATGGAGAGGAATTTGTTGTTAAGTGTGTACAAGAAAATTTTCTGATTCAGTATTTGGATGTACCTAGTAGAGAAGGAGCAAAACATGACCTATTCTTGGGAAATAAGGCAGGGCAGGTGACTGAGGTATCAGTGGGGGAGCAATTTGAGGTGAGTGATCTTAATTCTATTAGTTTTACAATAGTGATGGACAAGGATAGTCCGGATCTAAAAGTTAAATTTCTAAATTGGAGGAAGGCCAATTTTGACTGTATTAGTATTAGGCTGTATTATCAAAAGTTGACTGGGGGCAGATATTTGCAGGTAAAGGGACAGTTAGAAAATGGGAAGCCTTCAAAAATGAGATAACGAGAGCCCAGGGACAGTATGTCCCTGTTAGAGTAAACGACAAGGCTAGTAGGTATAGGGAATACTGGATAAATGGAGAAATTGAGGTTTTGGTCAAGAAAAAGAAGGAAACGTATGTCAGATAGAGACAGCAGGGATCGAGTGAATTCTGAGAAGAGTACAAAGGCAATAGAAGTAATACTTAAGAGTGAAATTAGGAGGGCAAAAAGGAGACATGAGGAGACATTTGCTTTGGCAAATAGGGTTAAGGAGAATCCAAAGGGATTCTACAGATACATTAAGGACAAAAAGGTAGCTAGAGAGAGAATAGGGCCCCTTAAAAATCAGCAAGGATGCCTATGTGTGGAGCTGCAGGAGATAGGAGAAATACTAAAGAAATATTTTGCATCAGTGTTTACTCTGGAGAAGGATATTGAAGCTAGAGAACTTGGGGAAATAAATAGCGACATCTTGAAAGATGTACTTATTACACAGGAGGAGGTGTTGGGCATCTTAAAATGCATAAAGATGGATAAATCCCCAGGACCTGATCAGGTGTACCCTAGAACTCTGTAAGAAGCTAGGAAAGTGATTGCTGGATCCCTCACTGAGATACTTGCATCATCAACAGCTACAGATGAGGTGCTGTAGGAATGGGGCTTGGCTAATATGGTGCCACTATTTAAGAAAAGGTGGTAAGGAAAAGCCAGGGAATCATAGACTGGTGAGCCTGATATCAGTGGTGGACAAGTTGTTGGAGGGCATCCTGAGGGACAGAATTTACATGTATTTGGAAAGGCAAGGACTGATTAGGGATAATCAACATGGCTTTGTTTGGGAAATCATGTCTCACTAAATTAATTGGGTTTTTTTTAAAGAAGTAACAAAGAAGATTGATGAAGACAGAGCAGTGGACAATATCTATGTGGATGTCAGTAAGGTGCTCGACAAAGTTCTGCATGGTAGACTGGTTAGCAAGTGTAGATCACATGAAGTACAGGTAGAAGTGGTGAAGGCTGGTACAATTACAACATTTAAGAGGTATCTGGATGGGTATATGAATAGGAAGGGTTCAGAGGGATACGGGCCAAATGCTGGCAAATGGGACTAGATTAATTTAGGATATCTGGTTGGCATGGATGAGTTGGAGCGTTTCCATGTTGTACAACTCAATGACTCTATAACTAGCCGTTTGGATACAGAATTGGCTCAAAGGTAGGGCGATGGTGGACAGTTGCTTTTCAGACTGGAAGCCTGTGACCAGCGATGTGCTGCGAGGATCAGTGCTGTGTCCACTACTCTTTGTCATTTTATAAATGATTTGGATGTGAACATTGGAGGAATGGTTAGTAAGTTTGCAGACGACACCAAAATTGGTGGTGTAGTGGATATTGAAGAAGGTTACCCAAAGTACAATGGGGTGTTGATCAGATAGGCAGGTGGGCCGAGGAGTGGCAAATGGAGTTTCATTTAGATAAATATGAGGTGCTGCATTTTGGAAAGACAAACTAGGGCAGAACTAATACAGTTCATAGTAAGGTCCTAGGCTGTCTTGCTGAACAAAGAGACCTTGGAGTGCAGGTTCACAGTTCTTTGAAAGTAGAGTCGCAGGTAGACAGGTTAGTGAAGAAGGCATATGGCATGTTGCCTTTATTGGTCAGTACATTGAGAACAGGTGTTGAGAGGTCATGTTGTGGCTGTACAGGACATTGGTTAGACCACTATTGGAATACTTCATTCAATTCTGGTCTCCCTACTATTGAAAGGACGTTGTGAAACTTGAAAGGGTTCAGAAAAGATTTACAAGGATGTTGCCAGGGTTGGAGGGTTTGAGCTACAGGGAGAGGTTGAATAGGTTGGAGCTATTTTCCCTGGAGTGTCGGAGGCTGAGGGGTGACTTTGTAGAGGTTTATAAATTCATGAGGGGCATGGATAGGGTGAATAGCCAAGGTCTTCTCCCTGGGGTGGGGGAGTCCAGAACTAGAAGGCGTGGGTTTGAGGTGAGAGGGGAAAGATTGAAAAGGGACCTAAGACACAACTTTTTCACGCAGTGGGTGGTGCATGTATGGAATGAGCTGCCAGAGGAAGTAGTGGAGGCTGGTACAATTACAACATTTAAAAGGCCTCTGGATGGGTATATGAATAGGAAAGATGTAGAGGGATATGGGCCAAATGCTGACAAATGGGACTAGATTAATTTAGGATATCTGGTTGGCAAGAAAGAGTTGGACTGAAGGGTCAGTTTCCATGTTGTACATCTTTATGACTCTGTGACTCTAAGAAACAAATTACATTTATCTCTGTTACAGACAGGAGAGAATGACTGTGAAATAATTACATTCATCCTTCCATTGTGTCCAATATAGAAATTGGGGTCTCATGCCCAGATTAGATCCAATAAAATGAGCCAGAAGTATTACTACAGTTCACAGAAATCTGATTGTATTCCAAATTTTAGAACAAGCCTGAATTGAATACTGAAAGAAATTGATTGGAAGCCAAAGAGGGAAAATTCAATGGCTATCTTTACACACAACCGTAGCATTTTTTTGCCATTCTAATATTAAAGCAATATTGTGAATTGTACTACTATTTGGGTGTGGAAAAGAAGAATTATCTGGAAAAATATTAGCATTTCTAAGCCTAGCGGTATTGAGATTTATCATAAGGTAAACACAGATAAATGTTCCAGCTGAAGCAAAATGGCTCAGCTACTCCAGATGCTTTGCAAGCAACTATGCGTCAGTCCATATCCTAAAAAATTGGAAGAGAAGAGCCAAAACAAAAAATTAGCGTACCATACCTAGAGTAATTACTGAAACAGATTAAACTATTACTAGAATTTCAAGAGACAGAGGGAAAAAGAACAAATTTTCCACTAACAGATGCAGGATGTAGAATTAAAAGTACAAATGGGGTGGAGAGATTGAGCAGTATTACAAGGAAAAGGCTTGGTAAGGTCCCCAACATTACGTCCTGAGCATCCAGAACAGTCTGAACAGAAACAAGTTAACCAGAAAGGTTCTGTTCACCTCCTGAAGAGGTCCCTTCCCATCCTCCTAATAGAGGATGAAAGAGCCCAAAAACAAAATAGAAAGAAAGTCATGGCAGTTTAAGGAGATTAGTTCAAAGCCCTCCGGTTAAAGCAGGAAATAATAGAACTAATTGGAACTCAAAAGGCCAAGAAAAAGACAGATAGAGTCAAACATTCAAGTTGGACCCCAGGTGTGAGAGAAATAGAGTTATATTTGTTGGGGATTTCAATTTTTATAACATAAACTAGATTGCCTTGATGTGAAAGGATTAGACAGGATGGAATTTTTAGACTGCACCCAGAACAGCTTTTTGTTCCAGTCCATAGATAGTCCAACTAGAGATGGGGCAGTCTTTGATTTGATATATTACTGTCATATGTCCCTCAGTACAGTGAAAAGTTTTGTTTTGTGTGTAGTACAGGTAATCATACCATAGACAGTGAATTAGTATAAGAGAACAGAGCAAATAATACAATGATATGGCTGTACAGAAGGTGTACATAGAGCGAGATCAACATTAAATTTAAAACTTGAGAGGTCCATTCAGAAATTTAACAACAGTGGGGAAGAAGCTGTTCTTGAATCTGTTGGTACTTGTGTTTAAGCTTTTGTATCTTCTGCCTGATGGAAGAGTTTGGAAGAGATTATAACTGGAGTAGGAGGGATCTTTGATCACGTTGGCTGCCTTCCTGAAACAGCGAGAAGGACAGATAGAGTCGATGGATGTTTGGCTTGCATGATGGACTGGGCTGTGTTCACAACTCTTTGCAGTTTCCTTTGGTTCTGGGCAGAGCATTTGCCAAACCAAGCTGTGATGCATCCAGACAAAATGCTTTCTATGGTACATCTGTAAAAATTGGTAAGAGTCTTTAGAGATGTGCCAAATTTCCTTAACCTCCTGAGGAAGTAAAGGCCTTGCGTTTTCTTGGCCATAGCATCAATGTGGGTGGACCAAGACAAATTGTTGGTGATCTTCAGCCCTGGGAACTTGACGGTCTTGACCGCCTCTATCTCAGCTCCACTAATGCTGACAGGGGCATGCCATCCACCTTACTTCCTGAAGTCAATGACCAGCTCTTTCATTTTGCTGATGTTGAGGGAGAGATTATCTTTACACCATGCCACCAAGCACTCTATCTCTTTCCTGTATTCTGTCTCGTCATTGTTTGAGATCTGCCCTACAATGGTGGTGTCATCAGCGAACTAGTAGATGGAGTTGGGACAAAATTTGGCCACACAGTCACGACTGTATAGGGAGTATAGTAAGGGGCTCAGTACGCAGCCTTGTGGGGCACCTGTGGTGAGGATTGTCGTGAAGGAGTGTTGCTGCCTATTCTCATTTATTGCAGTCTATGGATCAGGAAGTCAAGGACCCAGTTGCAGAGGGTGGAGCAGAGACCTCGGTCTCTCAGAATTTGGAGATTAGTTTGGTTGGGATTATACTGTTGAAGGTGTAGCTGAAGCCATAAGTAGGAGTCTGATGTAGGTATCCTTGTTATCCAGATGTTCCAGGGATGAGTATAGGGGCAGGGCGATGGCGCCTGACAAAGGCTGATTGCAGGGGATCAAGGCAGATTAGGAGGCTAGAGTTGACGTCAGCCAAGACCTAATCTTCGGGAAAGAAGGTGGTCAAGTGGTTGAAATATCAATGGACAAGCATTTTGGTGATATTGACCATAACTCTGTGAGTTTCAATGTCAAAATGGAAAGGATTAAAGATAGTGTAGAAGTTAAATGTCTAAATTTGGAGAAGGCCAATTTCAATATCATCAGGATCTGGCAAATAAAGACTGGGAACAGCTATTTGCAGGTAAGTCTACTTTTGGAAAGTGGGAGTCTTTTAAAAGTAGTATAATGGGAATTCAGGGCTATCATGTTCCTCCAAGAGTGAAAGGCAGTGGTAGCAAGTCCAGGGAACCCTGGATGTCAAAGAATATTGAGAGTTTGATCAAGAAAAAGAATGAAGCATATGTCAGGTACAAGGCATTACAAACATGGGAGACCTTTCAAAGTATAGAGAGCGTAGACTGCTGCTTAGAAAATAAATTAGAGGGCAAAGAGGGGCCATGAAATATCTTTTGTTCATAGGATCAAGGAAAACAAAGGGCATTTTCTAGGTATATTAAGCGTAAGAGGTTTGTCAAGGAAATAATGGGGTGTATTAGATACAAAATAACAGTTTTGCATGGAGCCAGTGGATGTGGGGGAAGTCTTAAATGAATACTTCTCATCTTCACAGAAAGACACTGTAGCCAGAGATTTCATTTGGGATGGTGAGGTTTGAGAGCACGTTAAGATTAGTAAGGAGGAGATATTAGGTGTTTTACAGGGCATGAAAGTAAATTAACGCCCAGGACCTGATATGATGTATCCCAGGTGCAATGGGAGGCAAGATAGGAGATTTCTGGAGCCTTGATGGAGACATTTAATACTTCACTGGTCGCTAGTGAAGTACCAGATAACTGGAGGATATATAATGTGTTTCTTTTGTTCAAGAAGTGCAGCAGGGATAGACCAGGTAACTAAACATCAGTTAGTCTGATGTCAGTGGAAGGAAAATTATTGGAAAAAATTCCAAAGGACAGGATTAATCAAAAGTTAGAAAGGCAGGAATTGATCAGGGATAGTCAGCATGGGCTTTGTAGAGGGTGATCCTCTCTGATTAATTTAATTGAGTTTTTTGAAATGATGATTAAATATATTGATGAAGGTAGTGCTGTTGATGTAGTTTACATGGATTTTGTAAAAGCCTTTGACAAAGGGAGGCGATGGCCTACTGGTATTATTGCTGGATTGTTAATCCAGAGACCCAGATAACGTTTCTGGGACCCACGTTCAAATCCACGGCAGATGGTGGAATTCGAATTCAATAAAAATATCTGGAGTTAAGAATCTAATGATGACCTTGAATCCATTGTCAATTGTCAGGAAAAACCCATCTGGTTCACTAATGTCCTTTAGGGAAGGAAACTGCCATTCTCACCTGGTCTGGCCTACATGTGGCTCCAGAACCACAGCAATGTGGTTGACTCTGAATTGCACTCTGGGTAATTACAGATGGGCAATAAATGCTGTGTAGCCAGCAACACCCTCAAGCCACTAATGAATAAATCAAAAGTCTCACATGGAAGGCTGGTCCAAATGGTAGGAGCCCATGGGATCCAGGGCAAGGTAATAAACTGGATCCAAAATTGCATTGCAAATAGAAAACAAAGAATGATAGTGAAGGGTTGTTTTTATGTTTGAAGCTATGACCAGTGGTGTGCCACAGGGATCAAGCCTGAAACCCTTGATATTTGTTATGTATATTAGCGATTTGGATGTGAATGTAGAAGGCATAATTAGTAATTTGCAGATAACATGAAAATTGGTGTTGATAGTGAGGAAGATGGTCTCGGGTTACAGTCTGACATTGACCAGCTGGTAAATTGAGCAGAGCATTTGCAGATGGAATTTAATCCTGATAATTGTGAGGTGATGCCATTGGAAGATCTAATAAGGGAAGGATATACATGACGAATGGTAGGTCCATATGGAGTACTAAGGAACGAAGGGCTATTGGTGTACAAATCCATAGATCCCTGAAGGTGTCAGCACGGGTAGACAGGGTGGTGAAGAACGCACACAGGGTGCTTGCCTTAGTTAGCTGGGTGTAGAATAAAGGACTAAAGAAATCTTGTTATAACTTTATTAAACATTTGTTAGACCACAGATGGAATACTGTGTGCTGTTTTGGTTCTCACACCATCAGAAGGATGTGATTGCAATGGAGAAGCTCCAGAGGAGATTCACCAGGATGTTACCTGGGATGAAAAGTCTCAGTATTGAGGAGAGACTGGATAGCCTGAGTTTGTCTTCGTCAGAGCAGAGGAGGCTGAGGGGGATTTTATTGGGGTTTACAAAATTATGAGAGGCACAAACAGAGTAGATAATGAGAATCTTATCCCCCAGACCAGAGGGTATAAACTTAAGGGGAGGAGTAAAATGGTTTAAAAGAGATCTGAGGAAAGGGTTTTATACCCATAGCATGGTAGAAATATGGAACGTGCTGCCTGAGATGGTGATGGAGGCATGTGCTCTCACAACATTGAAGAAGCATCTGAAGGAGCAGATAAAATGCAATGGCATAATAGGCAATGGACTAAGTGCTGGAAAATGGGATTAATGTGGTTTGTTGTATGTTGGTTGGCATAGGCATAGTGGGCTGAAGGGCCTGATGTAAGACTCTATGATCTAATTCTCCACATGGAAGTCAGAGCAGGTGACTTCAGCTCATAGCTGGATGCGACCAGCCTTCATGTTGCTCAGCACCAAACAGCATCTCAGGGCATGATCCACATGCACCAACTCATGCACCCCTCGTCCATGGACACTGACATCTGACATGTCACCCATTGCGACCATCATGGCCACTCCCTGATCCACTTTCCCAGTCATCCACTTGATCTATCTGGGATATCTTGGTTTGATTCACTGCCACCAATATTTCTTGCTAGTATCAGTCTAAAATACGGATACTATAGGGGGATGGATAACCCTGTAACATCCTGAGGAAAAGATAGGCTCAATCTTGATGAATGGTAAATGCACCTATTAGATATTACTCAGCTGGTTATATTACTTCTGAGGGAGTTGTCTTGTGAGCCATTAGGCTGAATGTAAATACAGGTCCACATTGGCAGACTAAAACAGTCTTTTCACATGCTTTGCTGACAGCTGCAGAATGTAACAACTTTCCATTAGCTCACCTGGAATCATCTTTGAGATGCTGATGGGTGGAGTCTATTCCATGATGTCAGTTAACCATTTCACATTCTAATCATTTTATTCAACAAAAGCCCTGTGTTCACTTTATTTCCTTTCCATTTTGGTGCTTCAAAGCTTTAATAATGGTAGATAGTAGGTGAAGCACACTGTTTATTTCACTGAGCTGAACCACTTAAGTCCTTGTGTATTCTAAGACTATTTTAACTGCTGATTTTATCTGAAGTTAAGTGATCGATGCACAAGTTCTGCTTATTAGTGCCTAATCCAGTCCCATGCAAAAACAGGAGTGCTACTGACCAGGTCACTGGTTCAAGGTGGGTGTAGAAATCATTACTAGTGTGGATTATATTATAGCCCTCAGTAAGTTCACCCAAGGACACTTGTGAAGAATGTGTGCCATGTTCACAATAATCACAGCAACAGATGAAACAAACATCAAGTTGAACTTTGGATTATGCTTACAGCAGAATGGATAGCAATGTGGCTCCAAAGAGTGAGGACTAAAGGCATTTATTCTGACTAGCAGAAGGCAGGAAGTGGTGATCCACAGCAGGAACAGTCATTACTCACAATTTACAGAAACTATGTGATTGGAAATCAGGAGTGTAGTATTGAAAATTGTGGATGACAATAGTTTGCTGTAGAAGACTGTGATAAAAGAGGTGGCTCAGTGGCTCAGTGGTTAGCAATGCTGCCTCACAGCACCAAGGATCCAGGTTCAATTCCACCCTTGGGTGACTGTCTGTGAGGAGTTTGCACATTCTCCCCATGTCAGTAGGGGTTTCCGCCCACAGTCCAAGGATGTGCAGGTTAGGTGGATTGGTCATGCTAAATTGCTCACAGTGTCCAGGGATGTGTAGGTTAATTGGATAAGCCATGGGAAATGCAAGGTTACAGAGATGGGTTAGAGGAGGTGGGTCTGGGTGGGATGCTCATCGGTGTTGGTATAGGCTGAATGGCCTGCTTCCACACTGTTGTGATTCTATGAAATTACATGAAAGTTTCGATAAGCTTGTAAGTGACTTCTACATAGTGTGACAGCCGTGGGTCTGTCGGTAACACTTCTTGCTCTGAGGCAGAATGTAGCGGCTTGAAGCCCCACCCTGTGAGACCTGAGCACAACAACCTGAGGCTGGCATTCCAGCACAATATTAAAGCAGTACTGCACCATCAAAGGTGCTCCCTTTTAATGAGATATTAAGTCAAGGCTCCGACTACTCTCTCAGGTGGATGTAAAAGACCAAATATCACAGTTTGAATGAGAGAGGAGTAGTTAACTCTGGGATCCTGGCCAATATTTATTCATCAATTAACATTATTCAAAGAAGTTATTTAGACCATGGATAGGATTTTCCACTGGACAGACAGTGGTTATTCCAACACTGATAAGATTCGTACATGGGGACCCTGTGGGATCTCCATTGTAGCAAACTCCAAAGGTATTACCAGGCAAATTAAATTTTCTGCTGGCAGTTCCACTACTTCCAGATCCCTCTGAAAGTCTCTTATCTGAGGAAGGATGTTCTTGCTACAAGAGGGAATGCAGCAAAGGCTTACCAGATTGAATCCTGGGATGGTGGGGCTGATGTAAGAGGAGAGTCATAGAGTCATACAGTCATACAGTACGGAAATTGACCCTTTGGTCCAACCAGCCCATGCCGAATATAATCCCAACTAAACTAGTCTCACCTGCCTGCTCCTGGTCCATATCCCTCCAAACCTTTCCTATTCATATATCCATCCAAATGTCTTCTAAATGTTGTAATTGTACCCACATCCACCACTTCCTCAGGAATTTCATTTCACACGTGAACGACCCTCTGCGTAAAAAAATTGCCTCTTATGTCTTTTTCAAATCTCCCTCCACTCACCTTAAAAATATATCCCCTAGTCTTGAAATTCCTCACCTTAGGAAAATACAACTATCCATCAACTCTACCTATACCTCTTATTATTTTATAAACTCAATCAGGTCACCTCCTGACCTCCTTCACTCCAGTGAAAAAAGTCCCAGCCTACCCAGCCGTTCTTAATAACCTAAACCTTCCATATGTAGCAGCATCCTTGTAAATATCTTCTGAACCCTCTCCAGCTTGACAACATCCTTTCTATAACTGAGTGACCAGAACTGAACACGGGTCAATCATTTAGGATTATATTCGCTGCAGTTTAGAACAATGAAGGGGAATCTCACAAATGTATAAAGTCCTAACAGGACTAGAGAGGGTAGCTGCAAATTTATTTTTCTGATAATGGAGAAGTTGAGAACCAGGGATTACAGTTTAAGGATATGCAGCAATATATATTGAAGGATATAGGGGAAAATAAAAAAGGGACTTTTTTGAGCGGCACAATGCCTCAGTCGTTAGCACTGCTGCCTCACAGTGCCAGGGACCCGGGTTCAATTCCCCACTCGGGCAACTGTCTGTGTGGAGTTTGCACATTCTCCCTGTGTCTGCGTGGGTTTCCTCTGGGTGCTCCGGTTTCCTCCCACAGTCCAAAGATGTGCAGGCTAGGTGGATTGGCCATGCTAAATTGCCCAATAGTGTTCAGGGATGTGTGCATTAGGTGAGTTATAGGGGTATGAGTCTGGGTGGGATGCTCTGAGATTCGGTGTGGACTTGTTGGGCCGAAGGGCCTGTTTCCACACTGCAGGGATTCTATGATTCTAAGATCATTTAGGACTGAGGTGAGGAGAAATTTCTTCACCCAGAGAGTGGTGATCCTCTGAAATTTGCTACAACAAAAGAAGTTGAGGCCTAAACAACATATGATTTCAAGAATGAGTTGGATGTAAGCACAGGTGGGTCGCTCGGTGGCTCAGTGGTTAGCACTGCTGCCTCACAGCACCAGGGACCTGGGATCGAGCCCAGCCATGAGTGATTGTCTGTGTGGAGCTTACATGTTCTCCCTGTGTCTGTGTGGGTTTTCTTTGGGTGCTCCGGTTTCCTCCCACAGTCCAAAGATGTGCAGGTTAGGTGGATTGGCCACGCTAAATTATCCCATAGTGTGCAAGAATGTGCAGGTTTGGTGGGTTAGCCATGGGGAATGCAGGGTACTGGGCTGGATCTGAGTGGGACGCTCTGCAGAAGGTCGGTATCGACTCGAGGGACTAAACAGCCTCTTTCCACACTGTAGGGATTCTATGACTTGGGGTTAAAGAAATCAAAGAATATAGGGGAAAAGGCAGGACCAGGCTATTGAATTGTATGATCGTAATGAATGGCCTTTTTCTGCTCCCATTTTCTGTCGTACGCTGCCAGAACCCAAACATTACACTTACCTTGACGACTTACTGTTTTACAGCAGCTGTCAAAGTGGCTGACTAGACTTTTCAGTTTCAGAATATTGCAACTGATTGATGAAAAGGAATCCTGGTTTGCCTTTCTCTGACAGTTTTATGCTATAACAGAACTGTCAGACTGAAGCATGGCATCCCATTTCTGGGTGAGCCCTGAATGGAGTCTCTTGTCAGAAATGTGGAGCTCTCTGCTTTTGTAAAAGAGAAGGGGCAGCGTGGCAATTTGTGTGAGATTGCCACTCCTCAGATAATCTTACCCATTATTACAAAACTGGATGCAATCTGTGTGTTCTGGCAGGTGCCTTAGACAAAGAGTCTAGATTGCTGATGCCAGATGGCATTATATTATCTGTCTATGATTATTGCCATGAAATAAGACTGTTCCTCTTCAACAAGAATAAGATCTTTTTTTCTGTTTGAACCACTGTTGCTGTTGAGAGAGTATTCACCATTATTTATGCCTTGCCTAGTTCATAGAATATAACATAGTTTGACTTCATCAGCCAAAATCTTTAATTTTTTTTCAGATTTCCTCTCATTACCAATAATGTTATGCACTATTTGAGATCTCCTCTTCACCAGAAGTTTTCAAAAGGACAATGGAAAACTAGGGAACCAGGGAATGACCTGCCTTATAGTCAATATCTTAGTGTATGGTAAAATGAGGCAGGAATTTGACTGGAAAGTCTGGGAAGAGTAAAAAGCATGTCACAGTGCAGCCCTTACAATAAATGGGAAATACCAAGTCCCTAGAACAACAATGACATTTCAAGACATTATTCAGGAACAAGGCATTATAGTGGATCCAGGAAAGACAAGAGCCTGCAGTGACTTTCCAGCACTGAAGTGTGCTTCTTAGGCATGGTGTATCAGTGAGAAAGTTTATCCCCAACCTAACCAGTTTACAAAATCCATAAGAGAGCTTTTGATAGAAAAGGCCATCAGTGATATTGGAGTCAGTAACAGTTGCAGATTTTGAAATGATTAAAGAGAAGTTTCTTTCACTAATGTTTTTAGCGCTCTGCAGTCCAGGATTATTCACTATTATAGCCACAGATGCATTGTCCTCAGGATAAAGAAGGAGACTTTGTTCAAAAACAATGGAATACAATGTAGGAAGGTGTGACGTTATGCACTCTGGTAGGAAGAATAGAGATGTAGACTACTTCCTAAATGGGGAAAGGCTTCAGATATCTGAAGCACAAAGGGACACAGGAGTTCTAGTTCAGGATTCTCTTAAGGTAAGCATTCAGGTTGAGTTGCTTTCAGGAAGGCAGATGTAATGTTAGCATTCGTAGAATACAAAAGCGGGGGAGTACTTCTGAGTCTGTATAAGGCTATGATCAGACCACATTTGGAATATTGTGAGTAGTTTTGGGCCTCATACCTAAGGAAGGATGTGCAGGTATAGGAGGGAGTCCAGAGAAGGTTCACAAGAATGGTCCCTGGATTGAAGAGCTTGTCAAATGAGGAGCGGGTAAGGACTCTGGATCTGTACTCAATGCAGTTTGGAAGGATGAGGGGTAATCTGATTGAAGCTTACAGAATACTGAGAGTCCTGGATAGGGTGGACATGGAGAAGATGTTTCCACGAGGTGGAGAGACTAGGATCCAAGGATACAGCCTCAGAGTGAAGTGACAATCCTTTAGAACTGAGATGAGGAGGAATTTCTTCAGCCAGAGAGTAGTTAATCTGTGGAACTCATTGCCACAGAAAGCTGTGGACGCCAAGTCATTAAGTGTATTTAAGATAGAGATAGATAAGTTCTTGATTAGTAAGTGGATTAAGAGTCACAGGGAGAAGGCAGGAGTACAGGTTTGAGAAATATATCACCATTGATGGAATGGTGGAGCATTCCGATGGGCCAAATGGCCTAATTCTGCTCCTTTATCTTATGGTCTAAATGCAAACTGATGGAATACATGAACCATTTTACAGCAGGACCTTGATAGAGAGTGAACAGACTTATCATGGATGAGAAAACATGAGCTGTTACCTGGGATGTGAAAGATTTGCAGACTAAATCATGGGTCAGAAATTCCGTGTCAAGGTGGAACATAAGCCTCTGGTAACATTATTGGTATTGAGGGGAAATCTGAAAAAATGAGAAAGAATTAAAGATTTTGGCTGATGAAGTCTAACTATGTTATATTCTATGAACCAGGCAAGGCACAATTAATGGTGAATACTCTCTCAAGAGCAACAGTAATTCAAGCAGAAAAAGAAGATCTTATTCTTGTTGAAGAGGAAGAGTCTTATTTCAAGGCAATAATCAACATTTCACCAGCAATTGAGGGAAAACTGAAGTAAATTTATCCAGCTCAAAAATCTGACAAGGTGAGTACAAAGGTCAGATTACTCTGACTGCAAGGCTGGTTAAAATATAATCCAGCACAGCAAACGCCGAAGAGATATGATGAGCAGAAACAACACTTGACAATAGTGGATGATTTACTTGTGTGTGACCATAGAATATTTAAAACAAAATTGATGTGAAGACCATGGTTAGAGACAAGAAAAAACTGCAGATGCTAGAATCCAGGTAGACAAACAGGAGGCTGGAAGAACGCAGCAAGCCAGGCAGCATCTGGAGGAAAAGAGTAGTCAATGTTTCGGGTATTACCCTTCTTCAGGACTGAAGACCATTCCTGGTATCAAAAATGCAGAGCCAGCCTGCCTTCCCCCACCCCCTCCCTGGGCATTATGGAATACTTGGAGAAGTTATAAAGCAAGTGAATGGAAGCATCATTTTAGAGCCCATCCCAAAAGGACAATGCAGCATTGTATTTACACTGAAGCTGAACAGGAAGTATAAACAATCAAGTACCACACCTACTTTTCACTCTCGGGTTTCTGAAGTGTTGCTTACCTTGACTGGTTAGAAACGAATTCGGAAGGTTTCTTTAATTCCAGCAAATAAATAGGAAGCTAATGAATAAAGATAAATTTCTCAACAACAACTGTCAAGGCCGTCAGTCTCTGAGGGGGTGAACTAAATCACTGAAGTTTAACTCAACAACAAGAATCTGATTTTTTTTTGTCTTTTGTCCAATTAGGTTCTCCTATTCACTGTTCTATTTGCTACCTTTAGGATGGGGAAATGCACCCAATATTTCAGCTCAATAAGTTTCACCAGAAAAGGATCTCAACAGCAGGCTGAGGGTCTGCTAATAAAAGCCTTTAGAAGAGGAAACCTTCATTTGGCTCCACTGCTCCGGAAAAAAACCTGAGTTTTTCCAGCTTCTCCTTATAGCTCATACCCTCTAATCCAGGCAGCATCCTGGCAAACCTCTTCTGCACCTTCTCCTAAGCCTCCACATGCTTCCTGTAATGTGGCGACCAGAATTGAACACAATACTTTAAGTGTGGCCTAACTAAAGTCTTACAAAGCTGCAAAATGACATCCTGACTCTTGTGCTAATTCCCTAACCAATAAAGGTAAACATGCCATATGCCTGCTTTACCACCCTATCTACCTGCGTGGCTACTTTCAGGGAGTTATGGACTGAACCCCAAGACCTTTCTGCACATCAATGCTATTCAGGGTCCTGCCATTAGCAGTATACTTTTCCTTAACATTTGATCTCCCAAAGTACAGCACCTCACACTTATCTGGATTAAACTCCACCAGCCATTTCTCCACGCATATCTGCAACTGATCTATATCCACTGTATCCTTTGACAACCTTTTACGCTATCCACAACTCCATCGATCATTGTATCATCCGTAAATGTATTAACTCACCAATTTACATTTTCATCTGAATCATTTATGTAAATTACAAACAGCAGAGGTCCTAGTACGGATCACTGCGGAACACCTCCAGCCTGAAAAACACCCTTCCACCACTACCCTCTGCATCTATGGGCAAGCCAATTCTGAATCCACGTGGCCAAGTCACTGTGGATCCCATGCATCTCGATCTTCTGGATGAGCCTACCTTGCTGAAAGCCTTACTAAAATTCATGTAAACAACATCCACTGCTCTGCCCTAATTGATCACTTTGTCACCTCCTCAAAAAATTCAATCAAGTTAGTAAGACATGACCTGCTCTGCACGAAGCTAGGCTGACTGTCCCTAATTAGGTCATGCTTTTCCAAATGTGCATAAATCCTATCCCTAAGAACTCTATCCAATAGCTTCCCAATCACCGATGTGAGAGACTCAGCAGTCTATAGTTTCCTGGATTATCCCTACTTCCCTTCGTGAACAGCCTATTTCCCTTCGTGAATCTTCTTGGGGTTTGGTTAGCTCAGTTGGCTGGATGACTAGTTGGCAAAGCAGAGTGATGCTAACAGTGTGAGTTCAATTCCTGCACCAGCTGAGGTTACCATGCAGGACTTCTCAACCTCTCCCCTCACCTGTGGTGTGGTGGCCCTTAGGTTAAACCCACCACCAGTCATCTCTCTCTAATGAAAGATTGGGGCTTTACCTTGATAATATAGTTCTGGGTTATTTTTGTATTAACCTTACTGAGGAATCACACCTTATTCCTCATTCTTGCATTTCATGCACAATTCATGTTAATATATTTAAAAACAAAAACATCTGAAGTTTTTTTATAATAACAGAACTGAATAATTGTCACTCATTACAATAATTTGCATGTCCTCCTTCAATTGTATAACTAATTCTCTACTGGGACAATCTGATGCTAGCTTGAGGGTTCAATCCTAAATCCTGAGGCAGTTTGACTCATAAAATTTCATCATGTGCCAATAAAGGCGCCATGGGATCTGGGCAACACTTCATCCAGGTTTGGATTCCTGACAGAAGTGGTAATATGCTGGATTTTCCACAAAGTGGCAATTCTCACACAAGTAGGCATTTAGCTCTTCTTTTTCACAAAAGAAGGCAGATCTACATTTCAGACAGAAGATTGTGCTCAGTGCTCCCTGGGAAATGCGAAACCATACTTCAATTCTGTCAGTTTTTCATACTGTAGAAATGTCTGTGGATACCAGGACCACATTTCACAGCTGTCAGCTGATGTATTCTGAGATTTAACAGTGATGACAGCTACTTTGACAGCTGCTGTCAAATGCTAAGTACGTAAGTTACATGTGATGTTAGGGTGCTAGAAAGGAAGGGATCCAGATGTCAGCAAGATAGAAGTTAGGGTGGTAGGGGGTAGAATGCCAGATGAATGCAGAGATTGAGCCAGTTAAATAGGGTACCAGTTAGAAGGCTGCCAGCTGAGGAGAAAGGTGCTGAGTGTAGGATGCCAGGGAGTTAGAATGGCAAGACAGAAGAAGGCATAAATGGTTAGAGTTCCACCTGGCCAAGGAGCCAGTTAAGTGATGCAATTTATTTTTGGCAGGTCAGGGCGGCTGGGAGAAATCAGGCTTGGCTAAGTGAGGGGGAGAGTGGGTGATGGGTCCAGCATGCACATAGGTTGGGCAGTTTAAGGTGGGAGTCAGCCCAAGTATGGTCTGATAGGGCAGGTTTAGAGGCAATGGTGGGGGTGCCAGGTTTGGTCCATTCTGGTGGTGCTGGTCTGGCATTTCAAGTTGGTCCGGGTTCGGAGGTGAGGTGGTCGGGCCCAGTGGTGATGGGTAAGGGTCATGTCCAATGGAGGGAGGAGGGACAGGCAGCTCTGTTCACATCTGGTGGGTGGCATGGCAGGGTAATCTCTGGCAGTCGAGTTATTGGGTAGCATCAGCAGGGGTGGGGGTGCGGGTAAATGGTAGAGGGTGGAGGATCCTGGGTGCAAGGCTGTTGGGGCAGGGTCTGGGATATGCAAGTTGTCTGGGGAAGGTGTAGTTCATCATGTTTGAGTAAGTATGCAGTCAGTTAAATAGTTACTCAGTGATTAGATTACATGGTTGAACTTTTCCTCTTACTAATTATTTAGTTCCATCAAAACTTACGTCCCTGATTTAAGTAGATACTTTCGGAGGGTTTCAGGTTTAGGAGAATTGCCAAGTGGAATCTTCGATTCCCCAGACAATTCCGTCAGAGTCTGCTATGATGGGGATTCTACAGGGTTCCCTTGAGCAAATCCTATCCACACAGAACAACAACCATCAGAAAATCCCGCCACATGTGCCTTGGAGTCCAGCACAAGAAGGATTACCCCAATTCTAAGCACCAGCCCCACTGGAGACAAAGCCTGAAAATAAACCGGTGAATTTGAATCGGGAAGTCAAGCAAAGTCATCTGGAGTAATAAAGTGAATCCTAGAATAGCTATAAAACAGAAGAAGACTGGGCCCATCAAGCCCATGGTGCCTCTGTGTAAGAGTAATTTAACTAGTCTCACTCTCCAGACATTTTCTTGTAGCCCAGCAAGCTTTTCACTTCAGATGATTGCTTAAGCCCTTTGTGAAAGCCATGATTGAATGTAATGATAAGAACAACAGTGATCTCTTGTTCAAGGCTTGTTTGCAGTCTGAAGGCTGAATTGCAGTGTAGTTTCCACTTAACAATAATACAACACACAAAGAAGAAAATGAAATTTAGAACCGACAAGGTGGACAAGATACTAAAAGAAATGGAATCAAAATTATATGAAAAATTACAAACCATTCCTCCCTCACAGGTACTAAAATACATATAAATTCACTTTTTAAGTACAGCAAACTTTGTTTTAACTGACACGCTTGACAAACTGGCAAAAATTATATACCTCAAATATTGCGATCTACCGTGATGTCTAAACATTTATGCTGTAAATAAACTACAACACTGATGTGTTTATTCTCTGTATTGCATTTGTTAATTACTGGGTGCTTTTACATTGATTTTGGGAGGTATGTTGACATTTTGACATAGATTTTTGAGGGATGTTGATGTCATGAAGCTTTGATTTATTTATCGTCATGTGCACCGAAATACAGTGAAAAGCTTTGTTTACGAGTGGTACAGGTAGATCATAGTTAGCAAAGGATGTACAGATCAAAAAGACTTAGACTGAGGCATACAGGTTACATGTGCTAGGCAGGACCAACGTTAGCAAGATCAGCATTATTTGAGGCTAGAGAGTCCATTCATCAGTCTGATAACGGCCAGGAAAAAGCTGTTCCTGAACCTGCTCATGCGTGTGTTCAGGCTTCTGTATCCTCTTCCTGACAGAAGAGGTTGTAGGAGGTCATTACTGGGATGTGATGGATCTTTGATGGTGTTGGCAGCCTTTCCATGGCAGCGAGCAGTGTAAATGGAGTCCATGGATGGAACATTGGTTTCTGTGATGGTCTAGGCTGCGCACATCACCTTCTGTAATTTCTTACGGTCCTGGGCAGAGTAGTTGCCACACCAGACCGTTAGAAGCACAGAAAGCATTGAGCGTGTCAGGGAGGGATGTGTCTTTGTCCACTATCATGCTCTGCTTCATTTTGGGTCCTGTAATGTTGTTTAGGCCTTGTCATAGGTAGGTAGGTTTGCGTCTCTAGCTTTGTCCGGTACATGCTTATTCAGGGTTCACTGCAGTTATGCGTACCTCTTGATTAACTGGAATATTTTTATCAACCAGCTCACTCCTAGTCCTATAGGTGCCAGTTAATGAAAAATTTGCTGTACGACATTGAGAATGCAAAGTATATATGGCATGCTATTACATCAGTATCTTTCTGTCCTATATAGAATTTAGTTGAACTTCTGATTGCCCCCACCTTTCTTTCAAGCTGTGTATTCCAGATCCTAATGAAAAGGTTTCCTTCTAATTTTTATCATTCCTGCACAAATATCTGAGTAGTCTGAGCAGTTATTGATTGGTCCGGAATGGAAGTCATGTGGAGGAGGATGGTAGTAAAGGGTAGGTGGCAACAGAATTTTGGATGACCCAAACTTTACAAAGACAGGAGAATGAGAGCTCAGCCAGGACAGCATTGGAATTACCAAATCTGAAAATGGCAAAGGCAGGGATATGAATTTCAATAGCAGATTGAAATCATTGATACTGGCAATGTTGTGGAAGCAGGAATAGACAATTGATGTGATGGGGAGAATTTAAACTTGGAAGGACAGTTAGGGGACCAAGAAGTCTTGCCATAATTGTCAACAGTTCAGTTAGACGTGAAATAATGATGATGGAAAGAAATGGAATTTGAAGTGAATATATAGAATTTGTGGGCAGTGGGGGTTAGGGGTGATTGGTACTGAAGATAGATTTGTCTTTTTGTAGTTAGCTACAACAAATTACAGCTACATAAAACTCCAGCTCCATATTATTTGGTTAGCTCATAAAGGATTCAGAATTAAGTGACCTGTACGCCATTAAATAGTAAATACAATCAATACAAAGGCGCCCATCATATGTTTTGGGCAACAAAGTTAGAAAGAAACCTAAACTTTTGAAAAAATATTCACCATTACATTATTCTCTCTTTAGATTTTATCAAAAAAAGTTTTTTTAGTATTAGAAATACCTCTGGATAACAATTGAAATGCAAGATTACTGGAAGTAATGCAATACATTGTGCTTCATTTATTGCAAAGCTAAACAAAGAGAAAATATAACCATGCAACCTGTGAGCTGTACTATTGTTCTGAGAACAGCTAATATTAATAGGTATGGAGAGTGTAGACTTCACACTACCTTTTAGCGGCTTGTGGCTCAATGCCAGGTAGAGTTAGTTAGCATGCAGAACAAGCACATTTGCCTCTGCCCAGCACTCACCATCTTTTTGATTATTGAATGTGCCATGCTGTTTTATCACAAACTAGCAGGGAAGAGCAATAGCTTTGAAGATTATCAATGCTCTTCAATCAGCCTGTCACCAATTCTTCAGAAGCTCAACAGTCTTTTTTGCCCAGCGCACTGTCGTTTAGCAGTATGCATTTACTGCTGATTATGGTAAGCTGCTGCTGGTAGTAGAGCACCACTTATGATAATTGCTGTTATTTCCACACTGTCCATGAAAAAAAAACACACTAGTAGGAGGGGAGGTGATGGCCTAGAGGTATTATTGCTGGACTATTAATTCAGAGATCCAGATAATATTCTGGTGACCCGGGTTCGAATCCTGCTGTGGCAAATGGTGAAATGTGAATAAAATTAAAAATATCTGGAATTAAGGATCTAGTGATAACCATGAATCCATTACCAATTGTTGGGGAAAAACTCCTCTGGTTCACTAATGTCCTTTAGGAAAGGAAACTGCCAGCCTTGTCTGGTCTGGCCTACATGTGACTCTAGACCCACAGCAATGTGGTTGACTCTGAACTGCCCTCTGGGGCAATTAGGGATGTACAATAAATGCTGCCTAGCCAGCAATGCCCTCATGCTGTTAATGAATTTAAAAAAGGGACTCACTTGTATCACCAACATTATTATGGTTTACTGCAGTCCAAAAAATTTATTTTTCTTTCTCTGTTCTCTGAGCATTTGTTATTACAATGGAATAACCAGTTCATGGATAGTCCAAAACTAATTCATGAAAATAATTTTTAATGTCACTATAGTGATTTTCCAAACTCAGCTCCTAACATTACAATTAGAACACTGGAACAGTTTGCAGCAGCAATGCAAGAACAATGAAATGACTGATAATACAGGAGGCATCACCATGTCTGCATTACTCATTTTTATCTCAGTGGATCTCACAGTGCTTCATTCTAGTTAAGTTGAGATCCACTCAGCTCAGGGAGCTGTACAACAACCTCAGGACATCAATCAGGAGATTTGTCTTTCTGTCAGAGGTTTGTGCAGCTTTCTGTCCCAGAGGCAATGGAGGTGGGGGTCATTGAAAAATTTTAGGGCGGATGTAGATAAATTCTTATTAGGGAAGGGATTTTTTTATTTGATTTATTATTGGCACATGAAATTATGTACAGTGAAAAGTTTTGTTTTGCGTGCAGTACGGGTAGATCATACCATACAAAGTGCATTAGGGTAATAGAACAGAACAAGGAATACAATGTTATGGCTGCAGAGAAGGCGCACAAAGCTTGAGATCAACATTAAAATTTGAGAGGTCCATTCAGAAGTCTAATAACAGCAGGGAAGAAGCTGTACTTGAATCTGTTGGTTCGTGGGTTTAAGCTTTTGTATCTTCTGCCCAACAGAGGAGGTTGAAAGAGTATAACAGGGGTGGGAGGGGTCTTTGAATTAGTTGGCTGTCTTTTCGAAGCAGTGAGAACTATAGATGGAGTCGATCCTTAATGGGAGTAGATAGGATGGGGAAGCACCAACAGATCTTATTGAATGGTGGAGCAGGCGCAACAGAACGAATGGCTTAGTTCTGCTCCTAATGAGTATGTTGCAAAGTGGAAACACTTTACAACAACGCTAAAATTGCAATAACAGAATTTCCTTAATTTTGCAGAAATTTTGCTTTGAGTTTACAAGGTACACTCAAATATCAAGGAAAGGTGAAACTCCTGGGGAGTTCACACTTCACACAATCTCTGAATTGTACTGCACAGTCGCAAGGATTTTTGTAGAGGTTGCAAGAAACTCAGAAAAAAGTCTAAAGGACAGAATTTTTCCAATCCCTGAATGATATGGGCAATAGTGGAACAGCTGGGAAAATACAGTGAGAATAGAAGAACGCTTCTTGACATTGGAAAAAATGTCAGATTTTCTGTACAATGGCCAGATGACAACCTCATTAGTGAGTGGTGAGGAGCACATTTGCATGTATTAGCATGTTACTTGTAGCTAAGCTCATTTCATTTCTTTGCACATTGCTGTTTCCCAGCAGCAGAGAGACATTATCATGACCCGACATGAAAGTCAGAGCAGTTACTTAGCAGCTGCAGCTCATCGGCATTTTCTCTGGGTATTCATCTTGGCCAACATTCCTCAATATCTCAGGCACACTTTCTATGGGAAGTGGCTGTCATCATCCTCCATGGCAGGTTGACATTGACAATGTACCAGTCTTACCATACCGTGATGGCACATCACATTTCTAATACTGTTCACCACTTCAGTACTGCACCTTGGAGCTCACCAATATTTTAGATTGCAATGCTGCTGCATTTTGCACATGGACACCGTACACCTCTGGGCTTGCTTTCTCAGCACTTGTTTGCTTCACACCTACTTGGATTCTGATGCCTTCACTGACTTGCCTTGACTTTTTGTGCATTGTCAAAACTTACCAGCTCAGACCACTTCTGCCTTGCCTTGTCTTTTAGGAAAGTGCACAGAGATCAGCCAGTGGCCTGGTCCATCAACAGAGAGGGTGGTCATTCGAAGTCTGTTAAGTGGGTGTGTCAGGGCCAGTGCTGGTGCACTGAATATCAAAGGGACTCATGTTGAGGTGGGGAAGCTGGGGAAGTCAATTGTGAGAATTGGAGGCACCATACTGGGGTGCTGATGGGGATACATCTGAAGGGAAGCAATTCAACATATAAGGGTGGGAGATGACAGACCATTGGCGGGCATAAGGAATCATCGATGCTCACCACTACTCTGGCTTCGATGAGCAGACAGTGCAACATGATGTTTGGTATAACTAAGCTGTAGGCCTGGATCTCGGGTTTAATATGGGAAGATGAAGAGTTAAATAAAAGAGTTGGGAGGGAGCGTGGGGAAGCTCAAACCTGATGCGGTCACCAAGGATTACATGGCAGAAAGGATTATGGAGGTTTGGGCTCCCCTAGATTGACAGGCTGAGCTTGTCATTCATTTTTTGGAGAGCTACCTATGTTGTCTTCCATCCTCAAGCAAATTGCAAGTATTTAATAAAAATTAAAAATGGCAGCCAGAGGGGTGGAATAAATTAGTTTTCTTGTCTGAGAGAGTGGGGCCCACTTGTGAGCAAAGTGAGCCCCTTCAAGGTGCAGTTTCACGAATCAGGTACTTACAATGAACAAATTAAAGAACATCTGTAATCAGAAAAACCAGCAGTGACCAACCAAGTCTATTATGAATGGCACAAGCAACCTTGACCATGCTATTGGTCATTACAAATTAATCATAGTAACCAATCAAACTGAAACATGAGTAATCGCAGGGAACTTTTGAAATGTGTCACCTGTGTTCCACAATTCACAAACTCATTCCAAGGTCATAGGTTGTAAAAGAGCCTGGAGCTGCTTTCCTTGTACATTTAACTGTAAGCATTTCACATCATGCTGCTATATGCAATGCTGTCTTTGTTGGTGTCATGTGGGGTGGGGATGCAGGGAGATGATGCCATTGATCATGCCACACTTACAACAGACACTCTTACAGAAGCTCTTGTGAAAGAAGAAGTGAATTTCTCACAGGAAGAGACCATTTTATTCAGAAGAAAGGAGGATGGGGAGAAAAACTGTTGAAAACACAGTTTAACACAGCTGTTTAATGGGGTTTATTAAAGAAGCCAGATAAAGGAACCCCTGGGAACATGTAGTGTCAGATGACTAGAGAGACAGAGCATTTGTATAGGTATATCTTGCTGGTGAAAACTCAAATAGGAAGGAATGATTGGTGAAGGCCTCATCCAGCATGGTGAAGTATGGTAGAAACTACTGGACAGTTAAAGGGAACTATGGTTCTGCTCTGGATGTTGTATGTAATATTTGTGATATCAGTTTAAAGTAAATTTACCATTTTAGTTCAACTTTTATCACTTTATTAGATAACACTTTAATTGTGTTTGTTTTGGTTTGAAGGCTGATTTTAATATTTTTAGAAAGTAAAGTCTTATCTATCAGATTCTTTCCTCAAGGTCATTTGGGATTTGCTTCTTTTAAGCAGTTGTTCAATATCTATGAGGCCTGTAACAGCTAGTAGGAGCAGTTGTGGTAGATGTTGTTGACATGTGTGTCTATGTTATGGTACTGAATGACATTATTACCAAACAGTCACTAATGGTATTGTAATACCTGCATTGATTGCGAATACCTGAAAACCACATAATTATATTACCATTATCATGCAGGGCAATATTTCACCTTGCTGTTTCAACATGTGAGAATTTATTAGATTTACAATAACAATTTTTTATCATGTTGATATAATTAGCATTTTCACAATAATCTAGGAAGTATATAACTATACATAGGGTCAACAGCAAGAAACTAAAATAATCAATGAGAAATATGTTCTGCTTATCTATTCTATCTAGGTCCCTGATAATCAGTTAAATTCCACCTGATCTACTGAATGTTTCTTCATGGCTAAAATTTGGACATCCTGGCACCATCCTCATTATTCTCCTCTGAACCCTCTTTTGCAATGACATCCTTCCTGCATTGTGGTATACCAGAACTCTATGTAGTACTCTTCACTTTTGGGTCACCTAGGGTTTTAAAATGTTGTAATAAAACATCCCTGTCTTTATATCCTGTGCCTCAGTTGTTAAAGCAAGATATTCAATATGGCTTTGTAACTTATTTACCTGTCCTGCTACCTTCAGAGATGATGTACTCCAAGATCCTTCTGCTACTCCATACTTCCCAGTATGATACAATTTATTCTGCATTTCCTTGCCTTCTTTTTCTTTCTCAAATGCATTTCCTCAAACTTCTCTGGATTTAATTTAGAGATAGCAAGAACTGCAGATGCTGGAGTCAGAGATAACACAGTGTGGAGCTGGAGGGGCACAGCAGGCCAGGCAGTATCAGAGGAGCAGGAAAGCTGATGTTTCAGGTCAGGACCCTTCTTCAGAAATGGAGGGGGTGGGGAAGTGGAAGGGAGCTGGGAAATTGTAGGCAGGCATAGGCCGCTTACGGTGTTCACGTACAAATCACCTTACTTGGCCAAGTAGAGGTCACTCCTATAGATCCGCCCTTTGGCCCCAGGCCAAATTATGGCCGCAGGGCCACTATTAATTCAAGCAGTCCAAATCAGAGTTCAAAAATCTAAATCAAATTCCAAGAGTATTCTTCACCAAGTGGTGTTGCATCCATGATCCTCTTTCCGTTGTTCGATGAGGTGGTCTTTGCCATTCCACTAGTAGTCTGTTGGCTTGATGGTGCATAGTAGGACCACCCCCATGATCCATGGCACTTCTGCAGTCATCTTTTTCCTTATTGTGGTCATAATGCATTTTACAAGACCAAACAATGGAACATAAGAACAGTGTTACAACAAACATTACTATTCCCTGTACAATGGACATCCGAAGGGATCCCAGCCAACCTTCTGCCCAACTCATTAGGCTCAAAAAGGCAGGTTGTTTAAGTTTGTTCATTTCTTTTTGGATATGGTCGGCTAAATGAGTAATTGCTTCTGAGTTATTGGGGATGTATGTACAGCACTCTTTTCTGTTGAGTGCACATGTTCCTCCTTTCTTGGCTAACATCATGTCAAGGGCAGTTCAGTTTTGTAATGTTATGGTTCGTATGACGACCATTTCTGCATTTATTTTGCTCAAAGCTCGTGAGGTGTCATTGACCACTTGCTCTAAGACTCTAGCCAGATTGATAGATTCTCTGGATTACTTGTCTTACCAGGGTAAGAATATGGAGAGGAGCCTATCTGCTCCTGAAATTGCATGTTTGTGTCGTTCTGACATCGACTGCAGGAGGGACACTGTGTGGCGTATGAACGGTACCACATAGGCCAAGTAACATGACCCAGTCCAGGTTGGGGGTAGCCAGGCAGAGGCTCTGAGTCCAAACACAAAGTAGGTGCCATTGTATGGGACGAATCGGGTAATAATCTCGGGGCACCAGTGTTGTTGAAAAGTTCCGTTACTCGTGAGGTTCCTGAAGATCAGGATGCTTGGACCACCTTGCATGAGGAGAGACGTGTTTAAGGGTCCCATGGTCAGGAAGAGTGCCCTGATGGGTTCCAGGAGAGGGTATGTGGAACTATTATAATTCTGGTTGCAGTTATTAAATCTCATGGGTGTTCCTTCTCCTTAGTTTTCAATTCTCGTCAGGCAGATCAAGCCGTCAGGTCTCCCTATCTCTGATGTGTTAGTCAATGTGATGAAGTGGGGTGGTTGTGGGGTAGTGTAGTTGGGTTGGTACCATCCTGTAAAGTTGTTCAAGTTATACCCTGCTGATTTCCATTGTGCCCTATCTCAGTCAGTATTTCCTAAGTACTTTCCACTATTGGTAGGATGCCTGTCTCTATCTCCCTGTTTTGAGCTATGCTGTCTTAATACCCATTCGGCTAATTCTGAAGCATTAAAGGGGGTGGGTCGCAATGGTATCCCTCCCTTAGAGTGTATGGAGACATGGGGGCAGACCCAGCAATTGGAAACATTATGCTCTCTAGCATACATGTGATAAATACAAAAAAGTACTAACATTCAAATTCCTCTTCTCCACTCACCTGTCAGTCTCTAATGGGATCAAAAGTAAGAGGAACCCACAGAGGATTAGCATTTTCATACTTACATTAATGTCAGCAATGTTTGTAATTACAGTCTTTACCACCCAACCACGTCACATATATTTACATGCGACATTAATCTATTCCAGTTGTTATCCTGGGGAAGGGAGCTGGGAAATAAATAGAGAGAGGAGGGTTGGAGCTGGGGAAGGTAGGTGGGATGGTGATCGATGAGTGCAGGTAGGCAGTGGTGGGGATTGGTCATTGAGGTGGGAGGCGGTTTGGTGAGAAAGAAGATGGACAGGTTGTGTCAGGTCAAGGAGGTGGGGATGAGAGGGAGGGTTGGTCATGGGAGGAGGCCAGGGTTGGGGAGATTTTGAAATTGGTAAAGTCCACATTGAGACCATTGGGTTGTAGGCTTCCAGGGTGGAATATGAGGTGCTACTCTTCCAGTTTCCAGGTCGTGCCATTGTGACTCTGGAGAAGGCCCAGAATGGACACGTCACCCAGGGAGTGGGAGGGGGAGTTGAAATGGTTCACGACTGGAAGGTGTTGTTGTTTATCATGAACAGAGTGCAGGTGCCCTACAAAGTGTTCTCCGAGCCTCAGTTTGGTCTCGCCAATGTAGAGAAGACCACATCAGGAGAAGCGAATACAATAGACTACACTGACGGATCTGCAGGTGAACCTCTGATGTGAAAGGGTTTTTTGGTTCCTGGGATGGAGGTGAGGGGTAGGTGTAGGGGCAGGTGTAGCACTTCCTGCAGTTGCAGGGAAAGGTGCCAGGGGTGGTGGGGCTAGTGGGAAGTGTGGAGCGGACGAGGGAGTCGCAGAGAGACCAGTCCCTACGGAAGGCAGATAAGGGTGGGGAAGGAAATATATCTTTGGTTGTGGGGTCAGATTGCAGGTGGCGGAAGTGGCGGAGAATGACACGTTGGATCCGGAGGTTGGTGGGGTAACACGTGAGGACAAGGGGGATTCTGTCTTTGTTTTTGTTGCGGGGAGGGGATGTGAGGGCAGAGGTGCAGTAAATGCAAGAGATGCGGTCAAGGGCATTTTCGACCACCGAAGGGGGAATTTGCGGTCCTTGAAGTAAGAGGATATCTGGGATGTTCGGGAGTGGAATGCCCCATCTTGGGAGCGGACACAGTGGAGGCAGAGGAATTGGGAGTAGGGGATTGCACTCTTGCAGGAAGGTGGGTGAGAGGAGGTGTAGTCTAGGTAGCTGTGGGAGTTGGTGGGCTTGAAATAGATTTCAAGGTGGTCGCCAGAGATGGAAACAGAGAGGTCCAGGAAGGAGAGAGAGGTATCAGAGATGGTCCAGGTGAACTTGAGGTTGGGGTGAACGGCGTTAGTAAAGTTGATGAACTGTTCAAGCACCTCGTGGGAGCACGAGGCGGCGCCGATACAATCATCAATGTAGCGGAGGAAAAGATGGGGGATGGGGCCACTGTAGCTGCGGAAGAGCGACTGTTCCACATATCCTACGAAGAGGCAGGCACAGCTTGGGCCTATGCAGGTTCCCATGGACACCCCCTTAGTCTGTAGGAAGTAGAGTATTTTTTATTCATCTTTCTTTCTAATTAATGTGTTCAGAGATGTTATTACACATCTTTTAGAGTGGCTGGGACTTGAGCCCAGGCCTTCTGGTCCAAGGGTAGGGACACTACCACTGCACCACAGGAGGTTCCAAGTGGAAAATATTTTTCTCTAGCACCTGAAATTTTCTGCTGTATTCTGTAAAGTGCACGAACAATGCAAATTACAACACAAGTGTGAAAGGGGAAGATCTCATCGATTCTTTCAGTAAATTTGCTCATGTTTTAATGCTGCACAGACTGTGGTCAAACTAACTATGAAATGATAATGATCAGAGATTGTGCGCTAAACTCCAACCTAGCTGTAAACAACATCACAGAAGAATAACATAACAATAATTACAGCATCTTTTGTCCCATATTTCCGAAATAAGTTATGAATTTTGCTTCTTCTCATTTTCTTCTCATCTAGGTCTGTCTTTTGTATCTTAATTTGTCCCATTGCCAGCTCCTTTTGCCTTGCACCATTACTCATTTTGTCATTTAATTTCTTCTTCATTGCATCCTATCATGCACCTTAGCTCTTGCGCCTTTCCCTTCCTGCCTCTGTATTTGTCTAAAACACATTATAGTCTCTTTTTCTAGTTCTAACAAAGGGTTATTGATCTGAAAGTTGAATTTGTTCCTCCTTCCCCAAATGCTGCCTGACCTATTGTGCATTCGTAACATTTTCTGTCTGTTTTTGCAGAGAATATCTTTTGTTGCAACATTTGATTTGAAATTGCCAATGTGTCTAGGGATGTGTAAGTTAGCCATGGATTAGCTATGGGAAATGTAGGGTTACAATGATATGGTGGGATGCTCTTTGAAGGGTCAGTGTGGACTTGTTGGGCCAAATGGCCTGTTTCCACAGTGTAGGGATTCTATGAACAGCTCTCTCAAAGTATAGCATCCTCTCTTTAACAATTCAAAGACCTATTAAGAAATGCTCTGCTGAAGCATGGGATAAGAGGAGGGAACTATCTGGTTTATTAATGCACCTGCTATAAATTATTGTTAAATGATTTATGAGTTATCTCCAGTGATGAGCTCAGTGCTTATAATTACACAACTAATCCTTCTCACCTTAATTACTATGATTGCATTTCAATATAGTTTGGTTGGAGAACTCAGTAGGGTTTTAACCACAGTGCCATAATATTTTTCTCTCAGTAAGAAATAAGAATATTTGAAATGAATGTGAATTTTCAGCACTTCTGTGCTTATTTAAATAGCAAATCATCATGTCAAATTGGCTAAGCTTGCACTGGAAAAATGATGTGTTCTTAAAGTAATTTTCCCATCATTCCTTGCAAGTGCTAAAACTATGTAATTGCAATCAAAGTGGCAAATAACTGGAAGGAAAATAATGCAAAAATCAAAAATAAATTCATAGCAATTAAGATTCAGTAATGAATCACAAGAGTTTATTTCCTCATTAAATTACAACCAATGGGTTATGCTTAACAAGGACATTGTGATAAATGGGACACTTGCATTTTCAACAGAGCTCATTAATTAGCAGTCTTCAATGATATTTTGATCAGCTACTTTATCAGCTTAAGCTGCTCTGCTTCATCACTTGGATTCGTTTTTAAAATCAAATTTACCTGTATATATATAGAGTTAAACTATCATACTAGAACTTAGTTACATTTTAGTCAATTCATTGTCTTAATTTTTAATTCAAGCGTCTGCAGTTTTTCATTACTGACTGACTTATTTCATAATAACAATTTATTGAAAGTAATGGAGGACAGGTTGAGGCACAAATATAATTTAAAGTATGTAAATGAAGGTCTCTAATGAAACCATTATGATCAATCTAGATATTACATTAAACAGCCCTTTAACTGGTGTGCAATTAATCATGACAGTTAGATCTTTGTAATTCCACAATTCTGTCCCTCATTTGTTATTTTTTAATATGTGTTCTATGTAAATCAGCGATTTAATTCTGTCTTCAAATATCCAATTGTATTGAACTTTGTAATGGTGCCTCGGTGCACGGGTGTAAATGGGGAGCCTTCATGATTGTCTGGAACATTCCCGGCAAGATTCCCAGAGCAAGCAGACATACGAACAAAATTCATCCTGCTCTCCACTCTGGTATAGCCTGTACAGTTTCTTTTTAACTAGCCTTTAACATTGGTTGATCACTTGACTCTCTCAGCCTCACTGTGCCTGCAAGGAAGATCATTTATAGATATACTTGTTTTATTCAATATTCTGCCAAAGTCCTACAAATGTTAATTATTTTCATGCATAGGAGAAGAGTAGTTCTTAAAGGGTTGGGGTACTTTTTGTGAATGTTGAGTTGAATTGATGTGTATTCTTTTCCCAGTCAGAGAGCTTGATGATCAAGCCATAGGAAGAGGCTGAAAAGGCTGGGGGTATTTTCACTGGGGCATCACAGGCTGAGGGGTGACCTTATAGAGGTTTATAAAATCATGAGGGGCATGGATAGGGTGAAGAGCCAAGGTCTTTTTCCCAGGGTAGGGGAGTCCAAAACTAAAGGATATAGATTTAAGGTGAAAGGGGAAAGATATAAGAGGGGCATAAGGGGCAACTTTTTCACACAGAGGGTGGTGCATGTAGGAATGAGCTGCCAGATGAAGTGGTGGAGGCTGGTACAATTAAATATTTAAAAGACATCTAGATGGTACATGAATAGGAAGAATTTAAAGGGATATTGTCCAAATGCTGGTAAATGGGACTAGATTAATTTAGGATATCTGGTTGGTATGGATGAGTTGGACCAAAGGTTCTGTTTCTGTGCTGTATAACTCCGTGACTCTATAATAGGGGCTGCAACAAATTGTACCTTAATGTTTATTTTCTGCTTTTATGCAGTTCCTTTGTTCTGGTATATGCAACAGAACAAAGGAACTGCATAAAAGCAGAAAATACTGGAAAAAGAAAGTCAAATTGGACAGCATCTGTGCAACAAAACAAAGTTAATAATTCAGGTCTATGAGCTTGCATCAGAACTGGGAAATGTTGAGGTACAGTAGATTGTAAGCAAGTGGTGGGAGGACACAAAGAAAATGAAAGGCTGTGATAGAATGGAAGACAAGAGAGCTTGAACAGCAGACTGATCCAAAGGGCATGGAAATAGTGCAAGGAAAAACGAGGGGTGATTTCTTCTCATTTTCAGAATTACATGTCCACTCAACGATTATCACCTGTCTCATCCTCCCACCTGACCTCTGCACTTTCTACTCACTGAACGGGGGCGCCTCCCCACCTTTCCTGCTGATGCATGACCATAACTGCTCTTGCATCCACTTCCATCACGCTCAACCACCTCCCCCACCACCTTTCTTCAATTGCAGGAAATATAGGCCCATACACACAGGCTGAAGACGGTCAGGGAAATGAAAGATATCAGGCTGCTCATGGGGACAAAATTCTGGATTTGGCTGGAGAAGAACAAGGCTGCTCATGTGGGGATTTGTGTGATATACAAACATGCCAAACATGTCAACTTCATTGTTCTGTGCTTCTCCCCCAGTATCACCAGTGCTAACTCATTCTTAATCTGCACAAGCTTTTATTCCACTTCTACAATTTATTCGCTCTGTTACGCAGGCTCTGATGGCATCCAGTAGACCTTCACTGATACTGAGCACGACCTCTATCTCCGAGGAAGAATTCTACTGACTCTCAGGGAAAGCAACAGCAAGGAGTCCATCTCTACAAGGTCAGAGACTTTCCCCTTGGTGTGTACACTTTCCAGATGAGATTCGGTAGCACAAGCTGGTGAGGACTTCACTGCCACGCCTCTGTGGCAGAAACACCCCAGGCTGCTGGCATTGAGAGGACTGCTGGTGACCAGGAACATGCTCAACCCCTGTTGAGACGAGCCCCTGTCCTTGGCCGTTAATGACTTGGTCAAACTGCAACAGCAAACACAGGAACATCAGGCAGGGGTGCCAGGTCAGATAGTAAACTCAAATAAAGTGAGTGAGTGTTAAGAAGGCAAGTTAAGAGCCGTAAGATTTCACATGTTCATGTCCAAGCAAATATAATTTGTACAAAGACATGAGGCATATAGTTGTTCCTGCTCACGAAGCAGCCAGTCAGAAGCATGCAGGTCATCTGTCAGCTCCAAACCAAAGTGTTTGAGGCCCAGAATAGTGGCTGAGTTGGTTCAAAAGAATCATGACTCTGGTGCTTTGCTGATATAAGGTTGTATGGATAATGGCCAAGTTGAAAATGTGGATATTGAGCAACTGAGCCGTATAGTGATTGAATCATAGAATCCTTACAGTGTGGAAACAGGCCCTTTGGCCCAACAAGTCGACATCGAACCTCACAGCATCCAATCCAGACCCATCCCTCATAAGCTAATCTACACATCCCTAAACACTATGGATAATTTAGCATGGCCAGTCCACCCAACCTGCACATCTTTGGACTGTGAGAGGAAACTAGAGCACCTGGAGGAAACCCATGCAGACACGGGGAGAATGTGCAAACTCCACACAGACAGTCACCCGAGGGTGGAATCGAACCCGGGTCCCTGGCACTGAAGTGCTTAAAAAGGCTGGCAGCACTCCAGGTAAAGAAGTCACCAGGCCCGGATGTGATGCATTATAGATTATTGATAGCGATAGGGGAGCAAATCATGGAGGCATTGACAGTCTCTCTGAATACAACATTAGTCCCAGGAGACTGGAGGATTGCAAATGTGAGATTATTGTTTAAGAAAGGGACAAAGGATAATTCAGGAAACTACAGACCTGTCAGCTTGACACCAATAATGGGAAAATGATTGAGGCCATAATACAGAATAAGGTAAATATACACTTAGAGAAAAATAAGCTAATATTAGAGAGTCAACACAGCTTTGTCAAGGGCAAGTCACGTCTGACAATTGTGGTAGAGTTCTTGATGAGATGACACAGTCAGTGGGTAAGAGTAGTACTGTGGATATTGTATATTTGGACTTTCAGAAAGCATTTGATATGGTGCCACATGGTAAGTTGGTTAACAAATTAGAAATATTTGGCATTGATGGGTCCTTGGCAGCATGGATTAGAAGTTGGCCAAAAGATAGGAAACAGAGGTTATGTATAGATGGGCATTTCTCAGGTTGGAGACAAGTTTAAAGTGGTATTCCCCAGGGATTTGTGTTGGGACCCTTGATTTTTCTAATTTATATAAACAATTTGGAGATGGGTGTTAAGGGCAAAATCTGTAAGTTTGCAGAAGAAACTAAGGGAGGGAGAATATTGAATTGTGAGGATGATGCTGAGTGACTTCAGGGATGTTGACATGTTGGTCAATTGGGCAGATACCTGGCAGATGAATTTCAATGCAGAGTAATGTAAGATAATACTTTTTGGTAGAAGAAACATGGAGAGACAATACAGACTTAATGCTACAACTACAAGGGGGAGTACAGGAGGAGAGCGACCTTGGGGCTCATGTGCATGATTCTCTGAAGGTGACCAGACAAGATGAAACAGTGGTTAAGAAGGTTTCTAAGATCCTTGGGTTTATAAATAGAGGCATTGGGGATAAAAGCAAGGAAGTGGTGCCACACCTCTATAAATCATTGGTCAGACCACATTTGGAGTATTATGTTCAATTCTGGGCATCTCACCTAAGGAAGGATGTTGAACCTCTGGAGTGCAAAAAAGATTTACCAGAATGATAACAGGAATGAGAGATTTTAGATACAAGGAAAGATTAATTGGGCTTATTCTCCTTGGAACAGAGAAAATTAAAAGGTGACCTTATCGAGGTGTTTAAAATAATGAATAATTTTGATAGGTTAAAGAAGAATATTCTGTTTCCATTAGTTGGTATGTTAGTAATTAGAGGTCACAATTTGAAGATTGTCAGCAAGAGAGCTAGGACTGAGTTGAGGAGAAACTTCTTTACTCAGAATTGTCAGGGTTTGGGATACACCATCTGGGAAAGTGGTGGAGATAGATTCCATAGGAGGTTTCAAAACAGAGCTGGATATATATTTGAAACTGATGAAATTAGAGGGCTACAGGACTAGGGCTAGAGAATGGGATTAGGTGGGTGGTCTTTCTGGAGCCAGTACAGTCAGGATGAGTTGATGGGCCTCCTTCTGTGCCTAGAAATTCTATTACCCTGTAAGATTCAAGGAGGATGATGGCCATAGAGCATGCAGGGATATTTTGTAGAAGAAGCTGTGGTCTGATGGCCAGCTCATGCATTTGGTGAGCTGCAATCTCCAGGTACCTGCTCTCTTTTCCATGTCAGGAAATGGCACCATCTGGTTTCTTGATAGAGGAGTGAAGAATTGGGATTGCGTCATAAATAAAGAGTATTGAGATTTTCATGGGATGCAAATGCAGGGATATGAGATGACCACCACTCAAGAGTGAGATTTTGAAGTTGCCATTTACAGCTTGAGGGGGAAACCAGGTGAATTGTTCTCAATGTTGGGAATCTAATGTTTCCATTATCACCATACTTTGGCACCATGCCTGCCATTTCTTTCTCCTCACCAGGGAAGGGAATATCCCACCCATGGTATATATCTATTGCTTATGATTTACTTCCTCTCTGCATTAAATTTCACCTGCCATTGTTACCCTCATGTATTAATTCGACTCATTCTGAAATTTTTGAGCCATTTTCTCAATTGACTGCAGCTCCCTGTTGGCCATCCTCTGTTTAATCTGACCGTTTTACATTGAAGTGGCTGATGTAAATTAGAAACACTAGTAGTCCTCACACTAAGTCCTGAGGCACTCCACTCAGTTCTTCCTTTCAATGATTCCCCACCATCCCAATCCCAAAGAGGAGAACATAATACTGTTTGCCATTGTTTGGTCTGTTACAGAACTTCCATTAACATTGGCAATCTGGTATCCAGACAGCCAGAGTCACAATCATGACTTTGATCTAACTGCACATGTACACATTTTGTGTATATATCTTTGCCATTTGTCACTGAAATTATTGTATATAAAAACAGAGCAGAGTTGAGATCTAAACAACTAGTGCAATATATGAAAAACTTCCTAGTCCAGAAAGATTACATCTTTAAAAGTAGAAATAAACAATAATTAAATAAGAAATCAATATTTACTACAGTTGAATTAAACAGATGGCAACCCTTGAGCCTGGATTATTTTCTTCGGTTCTGGCAGGACATTACTTTCACTGGTTCACATTTGATCTATTTCTTTGGTTCTCATTGCATCTGACATGAAGAGAGTGTGCGCTTCTGTGAAGACAGAAATACTGATAACACCACAGCAGGACTGCTACTGCGTCGCTCAGAAAAACACAACAATGCACTTTCAAAAGGACAACCCTGGAGTCCAACTCAGCAGCAGAGGCGTTGGCATGACAGAAACCGAAGGCATTTTAAGGATTCGGTTTCATTTACATTGAATTATGAATCTGCGAGTACTTAAACAATGCTCATGGTAGTTTGTTGATCAGGGTTGATAGCTTTTCTGTTGGGTTGAGGCAAAGATTCAATGTAAAATAAAACGGGGACAAGGTGTAAATTTTGGCAAGGGGAATGGTTGAATTGTGAATGGGGCTTTCAAATATTATGGTGTTCTGAGTAGCATCATGACTTCATAGAAATCCTTACAAAACAAAGGATCTTTACATGACATGCTCTGAATTTGTAATGGCCCAAAATGTTCACTCTAGGGTTTGCTGCTCGATCTCTCAATGTCTATATCAATAAGCAGAGCAGAGATGGCGCACATTCTGCCTAATGGTACCTCCAGATTGTGTCAGGGCTTTAGGTATATCACAGAATCCTGCTAAAATTAGTTTCCCTCTAAAGCAGGGAAGTGACCATGTTAACCACACCGAGATCCCTGGGAAAATGGAGAAAGAATAAAGTTGTGCATTCCGATAATTTTGGAGATGGGGGCTCATCTGTCTGATTCTCATTTAGTTGTGGGAGCTAAAATCAACTCTTTGGGGTCTAAATTGCTAACATGCATTTTCCTTTTGGGCATTGTTTGATCAGTTGTCCACCTCTTGCAGTTTTTGTCTCTAGTTCTTTATTTATTTTAATCAGCTGATAAATTTTGAATAGTATGCAAGTACTGAACCCAAACCTCTTCGTAATTGGTGTGATCTCTGGTTCTTCCAACTTCCCTCTTTTATTTCTCTCTATTTTCAACCTTTATGAAAATGCTTGTTCATTTTTAATGAATAATTCTAATGAAAAGCAAACCCAAAACATCATAACTTCTTAATTGTGCCAAATTGTGTGTTTCCTCATTTTTGGTGTCCATTTCAGATTTCCAGCATTTGTCCTTGTCTTTTTCATTTGACAAAGTGTTAAATACTGTACGGAATGATGCAACTATTCAGATGAGTGATGGCACACCAATTCAGCATTGTTTGGAAACCATGTGTTGTATGGCTTGTGTGTTTGAAGGATTTGTGTGAAGCTGTTCCACAGTTTGCTATTCCCCTGATTCAAACTGTTAATTTGTTAAAATTAAAATAGGTGAAATAGATGGTCTGACAATTAATTACCAATTATGATTAACTTACTGGTGAATCATTTTAGAATTGGATCAAATTGTACCAGTTTCATTAACTTCTCGCCATATAAAGGTCTGCAGCTGATAAACATTTCAAACAATGACCTGGGTCATCCCTTGATACATGTATGTCTCGCTCCATCCCAATTACTGCTGGTTCAGAGCAATTTCAGTGCTTTTGATGTACAGAATCCAACACAAGCAACCTTATTTAAGTTGTGCTTTCATTTAAAAAAGCAATAACCATTAGTCATTTCCATTAAAGCCATTTTCAATGCCATTATTGCTCTGTGTGTTTTGGGAAGATGCAGCTGTGTATTCACTCATCAATCACACACAAATTGTTACCCTTTTATTACCTCTGTAACTCACAGAGCTAATGCCAGGCATGCATATTGCTGACTTAAATTGATCGTGTTGAATTAACATATCTCAGAATTCCTTCCTTCTGGACTCCCAAGAAACACATTTTGTTCTCTATTGAGATCCCAAGCACTCTGGTTCAGCTGAAGGCCAGTTCTTCAAAGATTTCATCTACCATTTCTGTATGAATCCTGTTAGACGTTCTTTCTCCTCAACATTTTACAGATGAGAGAGTCATCTAACAAAGGTTATATGAGTCTGTCAGGCACTGGCTCATCAAACCCATGAGATCATGGGTTTGTTGAGTCTACACTTGTTCTAGCAAATATTCAATGACAGGGAGGTTATTTGGCAGTAATTAAAATAAGAACAGAAGTAGGCCATTTAGCCTTTTCCGCATCTTCCAACAATCATGGCTAATAAGTGACCGAACCTCATACATCATATTTCTACCATTCTGTGTAATAAATTTTGTTACTTAAAATTAACGTTAAATTAATGACTATCACGCCATTGTAAAGTCATGTTGATTGAAATGGACAACAAATAACTTCCTGTGCTGAATTTTGTTTGTATCTGTGGTGCAACACAGCAACTTCACACCATTTGATGCATTTCATTGTGAGACAGGTAACAAGAGGTAACATTGATAACAATTTAATATAGAAGTTGATGCTCTTTCCCAGAAACTACTGCAGTAATTGCACTTTACTCATTTTGATAGTACATTATTGTCCAGATTATCAGTATCGCATTTGACCATATCTTCTCAAAATTGCAAAGTATCACAGCTCCTAAATCTGTAACGTTACAACCATTTGAGTTTTATTTTTTATAAAGTGAATTTTAATTCATTTCATAGGATGCGTTTGTCAAAGGCAAGGCTAGCATTTGTTGCATGCTCCTAATTGCCCTCGAACTGAGTAACTTGCTTGACCATTTCAGAAGCTGGTAAAGCATCAAACACATTGCCCAGTGTCTGGAATTATATGTAATTGGTTAAGGATGGCAGATTTTCTTCCCTATAACGATTAGTGAACAGTACGGACTTTCAACATAATAAACATTAACTGTTCTGGTCACCACTACTGTGATTAGATCCAGATTTATTCAATGAATTTAAATTCGACCAGTTCCATAGTGGTATCCAAACCTATATACTCAAAGTATTAACCTGGATCTCTTAATTACTTATTGAGTGATACTACAACTCCACGTGCATACTTCCCCATTATCAACATCTTACAAAGTGAATTGACCAGAAACTTCGTTAAATCATATCAATAATTTAGCTTGAAAGTAAGGAAGAGGTAGGAATATAGGAGCATGGGAACAGGGCTGGGCCATTCAGCCCCTTAAGCCTGTCCCACCATTCAATAAGATCATGGCTGATCTGGGCCTAACTCCATATACCTCCCTTTGGTCCATGTCCCTTAATATCTATTGCTTACCAAAAATATACCTATCTAAACTTTAAATTAACAATTAATCCTGCATCCACTGTCATTTGCAAAGGAGAGTTCCAAACATCTACCACACTTTGGGTGTAAAAGTGCTTCCTTCACCTCCCCTGAATGTTCTGACCCTTATTCTCAAATAATACCCCCTAGTTCTAGACCCCCTCAACCAGTGGAAATAGTTTATCTTCAACTATCCTGACTTTTCCTCTAAAATTCTGAAGACTTCAATTTGATCACCCCTTACCGTTCTAAATTCTAAAGAGAACGTGCCCAATATGTATATTCTATCCTCATACTGTAACCCCTGATGTCTAGGTATTAATCTTGTAGACCTATGTCGTACTTCATCCTTCCAAATGCTCACAGTACTCCAGGTGGGGTCTAACCAGGATTTTATATAACTTCAGCATAACTTCCTTATACTCTAATCCTCTAACTATAAAGACCAGCATTCCATTAGCCTTCTTGATTATTTTCTGCATCAGTTCATGATATTTTAAAGATCTATGCACCTGAACCTCTAAGTTGCTTTGGATAGCCACTGTATTAAACTTCATACTATCTAGAAAGTAACGTGATCTATCCTTTATTGGTCCAAAATGGATCACCTCACAACAGCTTACATTGAACTTTATCTGTCAGGGTTTTGTCATTCACTTAGTTGATCAATATCCCATGTAATTTTATGCTGCCATCTACACTGTCTACAATGTTGCCTAACTTTGTATCATCAGCAAATCTGATATATGACTTTCAATGTTATTGTCCAAGTAGTCAATAAATAATGTGAATAATTGAAGACCTAACACACATGCTTGTGGGACACTACTGGTCAAATTCTGCCAATTTGAGTACCTACCCATTATTCCTACTTTGTATCACCTGCCACTCTCAATTCCACTCTCAATTAACAGTCTCACAGGCGGACTTTATCGAATACTTTCTGAAGTGTATATAAACACAGACACTTCCCTGTCCACTACCTTAACCACCTCTTCAAAAAAACTCAATGAGTTTTGTTAGGCATGACCTATCTGTCACGAATCCATGATGACTCTCATTAATAAACTAAAAATTTTCAAGTTGTTCAGTTACCCCATCCTTGATTATAGACTCCAAATACTTCCCCACTGCAGATATTAAGCTAACTGGTCTCTAATTCCCTGGTTTTCCTTTTTCGCCCTTCTTAAAAAGTGGAGTGACATGTGCAATCCAGATAGATGACTCCTGCATCTAGAGAACTTTGAAAGACTATAGGGTAGTTTATGACCTGATCCTTGAAGGTCTCTATCATCTGTAACATTCTAGCCAAAAGTGTGACTCAATAGCACCACATGATGGAATAGCAGCTACTGCCACAATTTGTCTTGACCAATATTTATCACCTAATCTACACCTATAAAACATTATTACATTGCTCTTTTGGGGCTCCAGTGTCTGTCCCGCAGGCCCGACCAGTCCTCCTCCACTGATACCCTTATCCGCTTAGCTGAACTCGTCCTCACCCTTAACAACTTCTCCTTCAATTCCTCCCACTTCCTACAGACAAAGGGGGTGGCCATGGGTACCCACAATGCCCAAGCTATGCCTGCCTCTTTGAGGGATACGTGGAACGATCCCTCTCCTGGAGCTAACCTGGCCCTATCCCCCACCTCTTCCTCCGTTACATTGATGACTATCGGCGCTGCCTCGTGCTCCCATGAGGAGCTCGAACAGTTCGTTCACTTCAACCTTAAGCTCACCTGGACCATCTCTGATACCTCTCTCTCCTCCCTGGACCTCTCTGTTTCCATCTCTGGCAACCACCTAGAAATCAATATCCATTTCAAGCCCACTGACTCCCACAGCTACCTAGAAGACACCTCCTCCCACCCACCTTCCTGCAAAAATGCCATCCCCTATTCCCAATTCCTTCGCCTCCGCCGCATCTGCTCCTGAGATGAGGCATTCCACTCCCGGACATCCCAGATGTCCTTGTTTTTCAAGGACCGCAACTTCCCCTCCACAGTGGTCAAAAACGCCCTCGACCGCGTCTCTCGCATTTCCCGCAACTCATCCCTCACACCCCATCCCCGCAATAACAACCAAAACAGAATCTCCCTCGTCCTCACGTACCACCCCACCAACCTCCGGATCCAATGTATTATCCTCCGGCACTTCCGCCATCTGCAATCCGACCCCACCACCAAAGACATTTTTCCCTCCCCACCCTTATCTGGCTTCTGGAGGGACCACTCTCTCCGTGACTCCCTCGTCTGCTCCACACTCCCCACTAACCCCACCACCCCCGGCACTTTTCCCTGCAACCGCAGGAAGTGCTACACCTGCCCCTACACCTTGCCCCTCACCCCCAAGAAAACCTTCTACATCAAACAGATGTTCACCTGCACGTCTGCTAATGTGGTATACTGTATCTGCTGTTCCCGATGTGGCCTCCTCTACATCAGGGAAACCAAGCAGAGGCTTGGGGACCGCTTTGTGGAATACTTACACTCTGTTTGTGACAAACGACGGCACCTCCCAGTCGTGAACCACTTCAACACCTCCTCCCAATCCTTGGACAACATGTCCATCCTGGGCCTCCTCCGGTGCCACAATGATGCCACCTGAAGGTGGCAGGAACAGCATCTCATATTTTGCTTGGGAACCCTGCAGCCCAATGGTATCAATGTGGACTCCACAAGCTTCAAAATCTCCCCTCCCTCAACCGCATCCCAAAACCAGCCCAGCTAGTCGCCGCCTCCCTAACCTGTCCGTCCTTTCTCCCACCTATCCACTCCTCCTACCTCAAGCCCCACCCCCACCTCCTACCTACCAGCCTCATCCCCGCCTACTTAACCTGTCCGTCATCCTTGGACTGACTTACCCCTACCCTAACTTCCCACCTACACTTACCTTTACTGGCTCCATCACCACCTCTTTGACCCGTCTGTCTCCTCTCCACCTATCTGCTCCTTTATCCATCTTCTATCCGCCTCCCGCCCCTCTCTATTTATTTCAGAATCCCCTTCCCCTCCCCCATTTCTGAAGAAGGGTCCAGACCCAAAACGTCAGCCTTCCTGCTCCTCTGATGCTGCTTCGCCTGCTGTGTTCATCCAGCTCTACACCTTGTTATCATGGATTAGTTGCTGCCTTTCTTACATTACCATGGTGGCTGCACCTCACAAGTCCTTCATCAGTTATAAAGCACGAGGACATGCTGAAGTGGTGAAAATTGCTCTGTGAATGTGAATCTTTCTTTCCTTTTGACAAATAGTAAACTGACATGAATGTTTTTGATGGCAGCAGATTAATTGTGTATTCATATCATGTCTTTCATATCCTCATGCATCCTCAAGGACTTTCAAATAAAAAATAGACTTTAAAAAGTTCCATTATGCAGATAAGCATGATAGCCAGCAGAGCACAGCAAATTCCTAAACAGAAAGGCAAATCTGTGAATTTCTTCTTTTTAATACATTCACAGGATGAATAGGCAACACTATTTGGGCCAGTCTTTATCTTCAGGAGGTGAACACATTTGTTTTGTCTAGAACTAGGTGAATTGCCATGACTGTGCAGGTGTAACGAAACAACAGTGAAACCTTGATGTGAATTCACAATCCTACTGTCGGGACTGCTGATAAACCTGTAAGAGAACCCAGGCAGGACTCTGTGCTCTATGGTCTGTTTCCTGAGACGCGCACTGAGACAAACATTGACTGTGACTCAAGGACTGTCAACTTGTCAAAGATGCCCTTTTGTTTGCCTGAAACTTGTTGGTCTTCCAGAGCAGGGAGTTGACCTCGGCCAAGTGTTGCAGTCTGGCACATTCCAAGGTCTAGGGTGATTTGGGGCAGCTACCGCCAAAGTGCAGTGGGGAAAATCCACCATCTAAGGTCTTCTTGCCGAAGTTAAATTGGGGTCTGTTCAGTTATTGGACCCTCCCAATGCCTCAAGTATGTGTAAATATAATCTTATACAAGTAAGAAAAACCTTTGATAACAAGGTGTAGAGCTGGATGAACACAGCAGGCCAAGCAGCATCAGAGGAGCAGGAAGGCTGACGTTTCGGGCCTAGACCCTTCTTCAGAAAGAAAAACCTTTGGTTTGTTTGCTAACTAGAGTCAAACTCCAATATTTTATTGTTTCTTCACATGCTGCTATGCAGAACCAACCTGCTTTAATGACTATGTAAGTATATAAAGCTATTTTTAGGAATAAAGTATATTTTTAAAATAAAAAAAAGTTGGATACTCTTATCATTCATGTTTTACTTTGTTTGTACAATCGAGTACAGAACTAGATGGGAGGCAATGGCCTAATGGTATTATCACTGGACAGTTAATCCAGAGCCCCAGGTAATGGTTTGGGGATCTGGATTCAAATCCTGCCACAGCAGATGGTGGAATTTGAATTCAATAAAAATTTGGAATTTAAGAGTGTGGTGATGACCATGAATCCATTGTCGATCCTTGGGAAAGGGAAACCTCCATCCTTACCTGGTCTGGACTGCATGTGACTCCAGATCCATCGGAATGTGGTTGACTCTTAAGTGCTCTTTGGGCAATTAGGGATGGACGTAAATGCTGGACAGCGATACCCTCATTCCATGAATGAATAAAACAAAATTGAAAGGTCCTACTTACCCCAAGGGCAGATAAGAGTCAACCACATTGCTGTGATAGTAGGAACTGCCGAGGCTGGAGAATCTGATAT